>NC_083288.1:47949975-48249975 GCF_963506605.1 Zootoca vivipara
ATAGAGAGCTATTCCTGAAACCTAGCAAAGGGGAAGTTATCACAAGAATGCAATAATAAAAACCAGGAGTGTTGTTTCTTAGCTCTTCTTCACATTCCTACACAAGATTTTTACTCTTCCTGCAAATAAGAGGGAGGAATAGGAACTTTGCGAGTAGGAGGGGGGTTTATGAAGGAATAAAATACACACCTGCCTAATGTTTACAGATACAGGTGAGAACAGTCAACTTGATATCACTAAATGTTTCTAATGTAAAAGCATTGCTATCAATGAAGAGTCAGAGGCGCTCTAAGTGCTCTCGTAACTCTTGTAGTCCCAAAAGCAGTTTCACTAAGCAATGAGCAATCCCCATAATTTCAGAAAAGGTCTCAGACATTTTTCTGCGCTACTATTAACTCAATAGGGACGCGGGTGGCGCTGTGGGTTAAACCACAGAGCCTAGGGCTTGCCGATCAGGTTGGCGGTTTGAATCCCCACGACGGGGTGAGCTCCCGTTGCTCGGTTCCAGCTCCTGCTAACCTAGCAGTTCAAAAGCATGTCAGGCGCAAGTAGATAAATAGGTACCACATCCAGCGTTTCCATGTGCTGCTCTGGTTTACCAGAAGCGGCTTTGTCATGCTGGCCACATGACCTGGAAGCTGTACGCCAGCTCCCTCGGCCAATAAAGCGAGATGAACGCCACAACCCCAGAGTCGGTCACGACTGGACCTAATGGTCAGGGGTACCTTTACCTTTACTTTTATTAACTCAATAGTATAACAGAGTAGTTTTGCACTGTGAAAGGTTCTGCAAAGTTTCTGATCCACCCAGTCCACAATGTAGTTAGTTTTTACAAAAAAAATCCTATTTTTGTGAGCTTTTGAAGGCTCACAAAAGACTTACTTCTCTTTGCAACATTGTACTCTTCATGTTCACACCATCAACCTGTTGGATATATAGACCAAACAGCCACATATTTGTGAAGGGCTACATTTTCCAGTGGTGTCCCTCTCTATCCCCCATTTCTTCCCCATCATGACCTAGAAGTAATAGCTCCTTATGGAGCGAAGATGCATCTCAACCCACAAACGCATCCTGGCGCATGGCAGACAATTTGCTTCCCTCCTCCTCGGGAAGATACTGAGTTCAGCTGGTGGTGATCCTGTATTCTCTCATTGTCTTCCTTTTGGCTGCCATATTAAACACAATCAGCATTCTCAGGTCACTCATCCTTTTCCACTTTGATCTCAACGAATGAGCTGAGGTCAGGACAAAAGCCTTTGTGGCTGGGCGGCCTAGGCGGTGTGCCCGCCCTGGCTCCTTCCTCTTGAAAATGGGGGTTGTAGAGGTGCAAAGGCAAAAGCTGAGCTTCAGCGGAGGGCAGGCGGTCAGAGGGCGACCCATAAACCCGGTTAGCTTTGGTGCCATGCTTTGAGTTGGCATCAAGTCGGTAGCAAAGCTGAGTGAGAGGGGTAGCGCGGAATCGTGGGGGGCGTGCCACCCACACACCTGGTTCACTTAGGCTGTCTTCCTCATCTGACATGAGCTCCTCTGTCACACCTTGCCACAAACGCTGCTCTTCAGGGCCCAGCAGACGCGCCACCCCTGAACGATTTGCAAAAAGCTAATGGTAAGACAAAATGAAGTCTAATTAGTCATTCTAAGAATATCATCTTTGCCTACGCCCCTGCAATTACTCACCCCATCTGTCCTCATTGGTCTGTCTTTCCCAAATGTCTCTCCCTGCCCCCAAACTCCTCTATCATACCTTATCATATCTCTGCCCCCATTTTGTCGTCCCCCCCCCAGTGTTGGAGGACTCCAAAACTCAGCTCTATCCGGGCCTGCCATATTGCAGGCCCCCACCACCTTACGAATTTGCTTGCTTGCTGCCCAGTGTCTTTTGAAAACTGGAGCCCGCTCTGTGGCATGTATCTGAAAATCAGAGCTTTCTTCTGCCCAGCATTTGACAAGCTAGGGATTGGGAGTCATCTCTGCAGCAGAAATAGAACACATGCTCCAAGGCCTGCAGTTTATAATGCAAACACCTCTTGGCAGCTGTGGGTTGATGGGCTCATTTGCCCCACCACCCGAGTGTCTGCTCCCCTGGGTGAAGGAAAGTCTCTTCTGCTACAGGGAGGTCTCAGAAGAGAGTGAAGCTTTACTCTGAGGCAGGCTTCATTTTTCTTTCTTTTTAAAGGAAGACTAGCACTGCTTTGATAAATGAGATTGGAAAACAAGTGGGATGCAGACATAATGATCCAGTTCCCTGGTTTTGTCCTCTTGCTTTTTTTTGCCTTTTTCTTTTTTAGGCTGCTGTTTTAGAAGCACACACTTGCAAATAAGCCTTATTGAACTCAATGGGCCTTATGTCTGAGTAAATACACTTAGGAACGAACTGCTAGGTAGAAAGCTAATTAGAATGAATTGTAGCTTGTTTAACAACTTAGATCAAGTAATTTATTTTTGACTGAGAGAATCCTCTCACCCTGCTAACAGACCAATCCTGTGCGTATTTATTCAGAAGTCATTTTTTTTCAATGGGATTACCTTATGTATGTTCATGAGACTGCAGCCTTTAAAAATGACATTTCAGTTGCAATCCTAACCTATCCAGGATTACGCCCTATTGGAGTCAATAGGAATTCTAAGCAGACATAGGATAGCACTGCTCATTAAGGATTTAACCAGTTAAATCACTTCTAAAACTTCAATAACATTTTGTAAACCGTCTCCAGTTACCTTTGGCAACTTTCCATAAAGCATAGGCATATTTAACTCAGATGTAAGTCTCACTGCAGTTCATAGGGCTTATTCTCAAGAAGTGTACATAAGATGACAGCCTTAAGGAGTAAGCTCCATTGAACACAGTGCCATTTACTTCTTAGTTAGGATCAGGTTATAAAAAAGGGAATGAAATGGTGTTGTCTGAGGAAATGTCGTTACGGCTGGAATCCAAGAACAGTCAGAACTCAAATGTTATGAAAGTCACAGCTGAGGAGCAAACATGCACTTATTAATTAGGAAATCTGAGTTATTTAACACCTAAACTGCTTGATGAAACTAATGGAATGTATTTGCAGTAGTTTGAACATATATTTACTTCAGGTAATTTCAACATCACATAGTTCACTGAAGATATATAGCAGTTCCCACTACATGTAGCCTGTTCTAAGCTGCCTTATATAATCAGGGTTAGAAAGGACCACAAAGATCTATGAGTGGGGAACCTTTGGCCCTCCAGAGGTTGTTAAACTACAACTTCCACCATCCATGGCCATAGACTATGCTTTTTGGGGCTGATGGGAAGTTGTTGTTCAACATCTGAAGGGCCAAGTCCAATCCCCCTGCCAATGCAGGAAATTCTCTACAAAGAGTCCAACTTCTGAGGCAGGTCTGTTCCACTGTTAAGCAAACCATCCCATTCAACAACTGGAGTGTGCTGAGCAGAGATGAAATGGCCTAAGAGACCAGCCCTGCAATGAAAATTTGGAAGGAGTTGTGGTATGTTTAGCCTGGAGCAATGAGCATAAGAAGCCATTTTTAAATATTTGAAAGTCTGTCACATAGATGACAGAGCAAATTTCCAAGGAATAGGACAATACCTACAGTTCAAATTACAAGGAAGAGAATTCCAACTAAATATTAAGAACTTTCTTAGTGCACCGAACTTATTCCTTCACCTGTCTTATACAGTGTTGCTTCTTTATGTTTCTAACCAGAATATAAATGTCATTTCCTACTCAACTTCAGTGTGATTTCTGGAATTGATTGGATGCATTTGGGCTTAAATAAAAAAGGGGCAAAAAACTATTTTTGGTAGATAATGTAGCATTGAGATAATACAGGAGAAATACTTCCTCGGAATAATGGATTGGTCCCTTACCCGGTAGCGCCTACTTCGTAGTTTCTTCTCCTCCTTCTCCTTGAGTCCTTTGAAGGGATTGAGAGAGTTGCGATACTCACGTCGTTTGGTTAGAAAGTAGGCCACACAAGCACCTAACAGAACAAAACGTGGGCAGAGCAATTGCAGGCATGAAAAGCAGGAACCGGGGCACACTTGAGTGACCAGAGGATATTTATGTCTGCGTGTCTGTGTATATGAACAGCCAGCATTTCAATGTCACCAGAAGGTAAAGACTTTTATCTTTACCTGGGATTTTTGGCTCCTAAATTGAAGGGTGGCACTGTGGCCTCTTTTAGTGTGGTAGAGTTTGCAAATCCTGCCTTGTTTGTGCATAGCTGTGCTTTTACATTGTCATTGGATATTCTGAACTGCTTCCAACATAAGTCACTTTAGTCACTTTCTGAGAAAAGTGACTGACAAATATAACAGCAGCAGCAGCAGCAGCAGCAGCAGTAAGTTCCAGAGTGAACACCAAGAGAGATATTTATTTTCAGACCTGAAGTAAAATTTACCAGCAAAGTGTATAAGGATTACTCAACAGGTAAAAATTTCCTAACAATAAAATCCAGACATGAAACAAGTGAAGTGTTTTTATTCACCCTCATCTTACCTTTTAGTTCTTTGTCAGTGTAATTGTGGTGATTTGATACCAATTCATGCTTCAGTTTCTCCAGCAAGAATTTCACTACAGAGATATTCCATGAAGATTTAATGCTGGGGTGGCGGGACAGAGAAAGAGAATGGAGAAACGTAAAGACTAGAACAAATCCATCCTCAAAACCCATGTTTTTAGCAATGCCTTCAGCACAACCTCCAAGTCCTCATACCATAATCTAACTAACCCTAAGCACATTATTCTCCCATCTTTACCGTGACTCTCTCCTTCTTCTCCTTCCTGTTGTCTCCCATGTGTTGCATTCTATATTACAAGCCCTTAAGGCAGAGACCTCTCCTCTTGTAGTTTATAAAGCATGTTGCAAACAGATGGCCCTATACAGTATAAGCATTAATAACCTGAAGGTTATTAAGGTGCCTTAATAAGGGATAATAATCATAATGAAGGCTGACTATTCAGGATGTCAATATTAATTTCAGTAGGAACATGGGTTGCCAGATCAATAAAGGTGTTCTGTGCTTCTATTAGCTATGCAGAAAAGACCAGCTTGATCCATACAACTTCCTTCTCCCACCACAACACAATGAGAAGAGAAGCCACACTTGTTGGTTATCTTTCATTAGCAGTTACTCTTCCTTATCTTATTTGACAATCCCACCCAGAGCTCACCTCTCAGAGCCATCAAACCTCTTGTCATTGGTGATGTGGTTGTGGACATTATGGACCAGTTTCTGGGAGAGTAAACAGAAAGAGATAAGTGCCCCTCCACAGTAACTCTGCAAACCCCAAGCTATTAAAACAGAGCAGCATGCCCCAGAAAGTTAATTAAAATAAGATTTGCAGTGTCTAAGCTGCTGGGCCCATGCCAAGTTCCGTGTAAGACACAAACTCCAATATGTGGCAGCTATCTAAGGCAACTAACCGAGAGCACCAAGTCCCTCTTGCGCCTTGCATTCTTCTGTCCCATGCTTCGGTTTCTACAAGGAAGACTTGCAAAGCCCAAAGAGAAACGTGGCTCCCTGCACATGTTGTCCTCCAAGGTGATGCTGTTGGGGGATACCTCTGGGCAAGAGAGGGAAGGATCATCCAGAGGCTGAGAAGAGGGGGAAGGTGGTGCGGCATAGACCCTTTGAATGGAGACATCTACTGTGGGTGATTCTTCTGCTGCCTGAGAACAAGAAAAAAAAACTTGTACAACTTAATATGATATCCTTCATTCCAAACAGCAGCTACCCTTCCTATCGCAGCTGCTATTCCAATTCTACAGCTCTGGCTCAAATTGTGGGCCTTTAATTCATCTCTGCTCTACTATCCTTTAAAGTTCCTCCAAACCTTCTTTTGTGTGTTTTCACGCACGCACACAAAACGCATTGGCCTGCAAACACAAGTGTGTAATAGCCAAAACACATAGCTGAATTTTAAAGCCTCTTTTTATCTTTCACCAACAAAAGTTCACAGCTGGCTCAAGTGGTACGGAAGGCTCAAAGGCACTTCTCATAGCACCATATATATGAAAACATTCTAACACTAACCCACTAGAATGTCCGCCAACCAGTGTTGCCAATGCCCCTTAATCATCGCAAACAGCTCCAGCCTGACTCCCGTACCAGCTTTGGTATCACATATACAAATACACATACACTTTTAGCTCTTGCCAGTGCCCCCCAACCCCAGGCCACAACAGCAGAGCAGAGCTTGGCATGGCTCCCAGAATGCATCTCTCCTGAGCAGGTCATTGGCAGAGGAGGCGAGAGATGCCATCAAATATTCATGAGCCCATCTGTGTCTGACCGGAGGGACATGGGGACTGTGTGTATTTTGTGAGGTGGGAGGGACAAAGCAACTCTTAATCTTCAGCCTACATACCCCGCCAAGCCCCCCAGGCCCCAGATGCACAGGCGAGAAACCCAAGTGTTCAGGTGGCCCTGCTGCCGCTCCCAGCTGCCGCAGCTCTTCAATGACCACCTGGACGCCACTTCTGAAGCCTTCGGCCTCTTGTTCCTCCTCATTCTGCTCTTCATTGTCCTCTTGCCGCTCCTCAGGACCACTCAAGGGGCTGGCTTTGAGGACAGGGGCCGTCCTTCGGCGCAGTGTCCCCATTTCCTCCTCCAGCCGCCTCAGGGCTTCATTATTGGCCTTGGCCAGGCTCAGCGCCACCTCAGCAAGGCCCACTGCCTTCTCTATACGTTGATAGATAACATGGAGCAGTTGCTCTGAAGACTGTACCGCTAGCCCAGTGCCTGTAACCGTGATCGGGGTGCTCGATGAAGATGGTGGCGGGGACGGCGTAGTCGCCTGAGCCCCCGGTTCCTGCTTGCAGGTACAGCAGCAGCATTTTGCCTCTTTGGTGTTGGGAGGGGAGAACAAAATTGTGGCACTGAATGACATGACGATGCAGGTTTATGAGGGATTCTTGGTGTTCCCCAGCTAGTTCTCTTGGAGGAGGCAAGGCAAGCTTCGGATCTAGCCTTGAATGCTCTGCAGTGGAGGTATGCCCATAGCAATGCTCCGAAGGCTGGGTCTCAGCAAACAAGAGGAAAGATATTAAAGAAATATTTCCAAAAGTATGACTGGAGAGCAGACAGTCATGTTGTAGTACATCTGGACCTACCTGCTTCTGATCACCTAAATTGCTTAGATTTAGGCTCTAACCTCTGTACACAGATCTGCTGTAGCCAAACCCAACAGGGCAGGCCATTTCATATTTGCATTCAGACACTGTTTGTCTAAATCTGTGGTTCGGAAACTACCCACTCCCTAACCCCTTGATGAATTGCAATGCCCTTTGCTAGATGCTGTATTTTTAACTGTATTTTCCTTTGTTCTTTTATTTCTTATATTTTATCAAGCTGAATTACAATTTGGATTCCATAATATTCAAATTATAATTCAATAAATATGAGAAATAAAAGAAGCAATTAAAATACAATCCAAAATCATTATCTTTAAGACAGACATGCCACAGACCACCTGAATAAAGAAACTCAACAGACTATAAATCAGATTGTGAACTCCGATCTAAATTTATGCTCAGTGCGATTAACATTAGGAGGGATTCAGCACTATCTTCCAGCCACACAGCTTGTCCATTTGGATCTATATTAACCCACAGCTGACCTCTTGTAAATCTTATTGCTTTTACAGTCTATATCTATTGATTATTTTGGCAGTCAAAAGTCCTGCAATGAACTCAAGAGCTGAACTAGCAGTTCAGGTTTTGGCTACCTCTTTTCAATTTCTTTGTAGAAGCACTGAGACCCTGCCAAAAGAAGAAGAAAAAATGGGGGGGGGGCCTCTGCTTTGTTTCAGTAGTTCACACTGTGCAACGTTTGTTTTTTCCCCTCAGCAGTACAGTTTGCTTTTAACCAGCAGAGCATTCAGCTCTTGCAAAGCACTTGCAAACAGCCCTCGAAGAAGCAATGTTTTTGAATCTCCCGTAACTGGGGACGGAGGAGGGTTCCGAGTCTGAGGTGATAATGGAAAGTAAAGCGGAGGAGAAACTACCCATCCCCATTCTTAGGAAGCTGTTCCCCTTTTCCAATTTCAAATGCTCAAAAGTGGTTTTAAAGTTCATGCAAGCCATCTCTTTGCATATTTAAAATTCGCAACCCCCAAGGCAGGAAACGTGTCCGAGGCTTCTCGTTTGGTTCGGTGGCCCAACGGTTTAGAATCCCACGCTCCCCAGCATTCCATCCCGCGTGTGCAGCGCCCGGGGGGGGGGGGAGCGGCAGGAGAAGCAAGAGCGCCGCAGTCGTGTACGAACGGAACAGCCCTCCGTCCGCCCCGTCCGCTCTCCGATTGGCTATTGCGGAAGAGCAGGAGGGAGCCAATTGGTTGAAGACGGTGGCGCCTAGGCCCGGGGATAGGAGCGAAGGGCGGGGGAAAGGAACATGGACGGGGGAGAAGGGGGCTCTCTGAGGAGGTCCGCGAAGCTGGGTCCTTTTCAAGGCCGCCTTCCCCACACTGGGTGGCCGAGGGCTTTCCTTTCCTAAAATCCAATATAAGGACATGTCAAACACCCAGTAATTACACACAAACGACAACAGCGTATAAAATAAATGATTTCCAAAAAAAAAAAAATGCCTTGACTGGAGTATCTTCCAAAATGGCTGACCAGGCCCAAGGTCATGTCAAGACTTGCGCCCCACTGGCAAAAGTCCTGGCACACAGGGGCACCAAGGCCTTGAAAAAGAAACCCACCACATTTAAATCTTCAGTTTCTAATAATATTGTTTCTCCCTGGATTTATTGCTGGGTTTTGTTGCCCCCCTGCCCACCCAGTTACTGGGTATCTGATAAATATTTTCCCCCTAAGTCTTCCTCCCTCAGCTGGTATCCCTGACTAGCAAAGCTGTCTGTCCCCAATGGGCTTGTGTGTCACTGACAATTTTAAAATTTACGTCGCCAGTCTTTCCCTTTTTCCCTTCTTAATTTACCGGTACCCTTGCTTTCAAAGTGAAGGTTAATTTATTACTTGGGGGGGGGGTATTGACAGGCCTCACAGCGCCTGCTTCCCAAACACCTGACACAACCCTTCCACACAATATAGTATACAGATCCTCCCAATTTATTAGCTGCCATGTTCCCACTGCTATGTCAGGGCTAGCACACCCCCAGGGTCATAAACACTTTGAGTACTCTTTTATTCCAGGGAAGACAGGCGAACTAATGCCAGTGTACTGGAAGAAGCAAAGATCAATAGTATCGAAGCAATGATTCTTCAACATCAACTTCGTTGGACTGGTCTTGATGTTTGGGTGCCTGATTATCGTCTTCCAAAGCAACTACTCTATTCCGAACTTAAAAAGAGAAAGCGTAATGCTGGCAGGCAACAAAAGAGGTTTAAAGACTCTTGAGGCAAATTTATAAAAATGTAGTACAGTATAAACACCGACAACTGGGAGAGAACAGCCTTTACCAAAGGTGTCATGGGCTTTGAAGACACTCGAACTCAGGACGAAAGGGAGAAACGTGCTAAGAGGAAGGCATGCTTGGCAAATCCATACCATGATCTACTCCCACCCGGAAACAAACCTATGTCCCCACTGTGGAAGGATGTGCGGATCCAGAACTGGCCTCCACCATGTTAATGGTAGGCAATCTTACTCAGTTATGAGGGATCACCAAAGAAGAAGAAGAAAACCCTTTTATTCCAGGTTAATTTAAGTCCAAAATGATTCCGCAGCCAGTCACTAATGAAAAATTGGGCCAAAGGAAATTCACCGTTTCACTGCTTTACAGCAATCCTGACAGGGTGAACAAAAGAATTAATAATGCATGTTAGCATATTTGTCACCCCAAATGCTATTGAATAAGCCCCCTGTGCCTTTTCTAATCACCCTCTTGTAGAAACAAAAGCATGATTAGATTGAGACGAGAGAAGGTATATTTGATTAAAAAATCCAACGCAGATGCATGCATTATTCCTCTGCAAGCCTGATCATGTAGACACACATCCTGTGTGCCTAATTAGTATACTCACAGCCTCACCTCTCCACTTATTTTCCTATCCGCTCTTCTTGAAACACCATTTACCTCTACAGCATCACAGCCAAATCACATTACTTTACACGCCGTTAAATAACCCAGACTAACTGCCTTGTTATTAATGACCACTACTAATTCCCATTAAAATTCTCACATCATCCACAATAAAATGAAGAAAGATATCCCCCCCCACATTCTTTAAAGCCCCATAGCAGTTAAAGGGTTTGGAGGGGTAAACTGATCTATGATCTCTGAGTGTTACCCATTTTCCTGTTCACTTATCCATTCCCCAGCATTATATAGACCTCTTTCTCCCTCTCTTCGCTATATCCATGTACAAAAACCTACAAAGCTACTCTGTTCCTGCATGTACATATATTTTCTGCCAAGCATATCCCTGCTCTCCTGCTTTCCCCCCTCCCACATTCTGCCACATACAAGCCTCTCTCTCCCTTGGCGTATATTTTCCATGGCAAGGCCAAACAAGGGATTGGGGTGCCTCCCTTTTCAATCCCTCCCCAGATCCTTTCCCCCCCACCCCACCCCCCCAATTCCATCCCACACGTCCCTGGGAAAAGGATACTGGAAGGTCGTGCAGCTCTTTGTATTCGTGTGTGTGCAAAGGGGGAGGATGTGCACCCTGCTGCCAACCGCCACACCCCCATGCTCCCCCCTTCTGCCCTGATTGGCCAATCTCCTGTACGCACACAAACACACACCAAAGCTGCACACGCATTCCTGAGCAGGGCCCCAGCAGGGGACACCTAGACTAGCTGGGCACTGCCAATTTCCCCCTTTCCTGGACATGTACAATCAGGCTGTTTTTTATTCCTCCAATTTACACTTCCCTTTGATCCTTGCCACCCTTTACTTCTGCGTGCTATTTTGTTTCTCAAAGCCTTCCTCTCATGCTCCTGCTAGTCCCTCGTTTCTTCTTCTATGTTTCACTCTGAACTGTTTCTGTTTTTGCTCTCCCTTTGGCTCCTGTGTACACACGGCTTTCACCTCATTGCCTTCCTCCTTCTGTTCATCTTTCTTGCCGGCTCTTCCCTTCCTCAACCTTTGCAGCTGTAGTACCCCCCCCCCAATCCAGGAAACCCCTTGGCCCATGCCTCACTCATTTTGTAGTGTACTGTAACCCTAATTTTCTTCCTCTCCACCCTCTAAACACGCAGGGGGGGGCAGATTTGGAAAAGGAAAGGCCGTTTACCCAGGAAGGTTTATTTTGTTTTCAACTCTCTACAAAACTACGCCTCCATCTTGGCTGCTTTGTTCATTCTATTCCTGCTGCCCTGCAGCTGGCAATAACCTTTTCTGTTCACATTAGGTTCTACGCACTGCACACACATCGCTCGCGTCAATTGGGTGGGAACCAGAGAATGCAACAGTGCATAAAAGTATTTGGGATGGCTATGCTTGGCGAGGGGGCCAGCATGGGTTAATATTGGCATGCACTTCATCATCTACGACTGTCAACATTCAACAAGCATAGATTTGGGGTGGGTGAGGGGGTGGGATCCGTAGGAAAGGCAAGGGGCCGTTTTGATCAAATGTGTGTGAAGATGCAAGTGAAGCAACACAGGCTTATCATGGGGGAAAGGAGCAATTATTTAACAATCGTTTGACTTCCTCCCTCCCTTGGTATCGGCAGACACGTATGCTTCAGTGCCTGTGGGAACAGCCGACCTTCTGCTTTCTTGCCTAGGAACAATGAATTTCAAGAGACGTTTATCTCCCACCTCCTGTGCCCAATCACTAACGCCCACAGAGGCAGCCAGCATGTTTGCCCCTCCAAGGCATCCCTCCGTTGGCAGGAATCCAAAGCCAACAACACACCTCTGACGGGACTGGAGTAGCCAAGATCTCCCTTGCCCACTCTCGTTTTTCAAGTGAAGACAAAAAACAGTTTGGACAGCAAAAGTTTAATTCTGAACAAGGAAAAAAAACGAAAACAAAACCCAAATACTACATGAAACATGGGTTACAAGCATGAGACATCTTCCCAGATGGCGGCATCTATGAGTCCCGCCCTTCCTCCAGCCAGCAACCCTTAAGAGACCCCAAATCAGCACCCTAGCTTTCTCCCAAAGTCCATCATCTCAAGCTACTGTTTCTGTGGCTTTGTCATTATACAATTCATGCAGTTTGGACACGTCATCGCTGGAGACACGGATCCAGCCATCCTGGCGCACGTGGTAGAGGTTGACTGTGCCACCTGAGTAGGCATCACGGTATGTAGCCTGGTAGATGGCGCGACGGGCCAGATCGTAGGCTTCTTCGACGGTGAGATCGTTAGAGTAGCCACGGTCCATCACTCCATAGGCATAGACAGATCCGGAGCCCACCGAGAAAACTTTGCCCGAGATGCGGTTCCCTTCACTGTCCACGTAATAAAGTCCTGAAAGGCAGGGCAGGGAAGTTTGTGTTACTGTGGCTTTTCACAAAATCATTACAATTATCTTATCAGCACCAAAGTTTGTCTTGCACACCCTTCCTGAAGCTGCACATGTCCCAACATGGGGCTATGCAACATCCAAAGGAAATGTGGCAACTGGAATGCTAGATTGCAGGTGGCGGTACGTTTATTAGGAGGAGCTACAGCTATGCATTTTGTACCAAGCTCAAGGATAAACTTGGCCACAGCTCCAGGCATCTTCTGCCCAGTATTCCCTGCTCTAATCAGCCTTCCTGGACAGTTGACAAAACCCAAAAGGATTACGGTAATCTTCAAGATCAGTTTCCTAGCCTGATGGAACAAGCTACACAGATACCTTCACATGAAAACACTGGGGTTTCCTTTTCTATAAAAAGAGCTGCAACACACAGCTATGTGTCCTGTATCCTACACCAGAGATAGGGAACCTGTAGCCCTCAAAATGTTGCTAGTCTCCAACTCTCATCAGCCTATGGCCTATGGTCAGGGATGATGGAAGTTGCAGTCCAACACCTGGAGGGGAAAGGTAGTCCTGGGAAGAAGTTGCTTTTAAGTGCTTAGGTGGGGGACAGAATCCTTTGGGGAATGTTAAATGAAGAGGTATTTTAGGATATCCTGAAACTGTAGGCACTGATTTAGAAAGAAGGGGGGTTTTTCCCTGAGAGCACAGCCTGATGGAAAGGGTAGAATATGATGCAGAATATGGAACAAGATCCTCATGGATTGCCTAAGTCAGAGGAATAAAGGAAAACAGAAAGGTTATCCTAGTCCTTTGCATACACTACTTGGATGCAAAGTATCACTGATTTCAGGGGAATCAAAGACTGCAGCTTCTCTCAGCCTCAACCATATATTGGGTATTCCACATGGAAAGACAGGCTGTAACAAATAAACATATGGGAGAGGGATTTATCAAAGGGACTAGTCAGTGCAAACATTGAGGAAATTAAAAATGTGCAGAGCCCATGTAAATTCTTTGGATTTTTTCTCAGGAGAGCAGCCAACCTGGCCCAATTGGTCTGCTATGTAAATATTAAAAGTAGACAAAACAATTTTAAATAGGATCACCACACTGTGATTCTATGCTAGTGCAACCTAGTGCTTCCAGAGGAAGGCCTTCATGGGCAACAAGTACTGGGTACCAACAATCTATGTGGGGATTGTGGGGATATTCCTGCTGACAAATGCAAGTCCAGTCAACTTAGTAGAGGCATAGACAACCTTGGCTCTCCAGATGTTTTGGAACTACAACTCCCACGATCCCTGACCACTGGCCCTCTTAGCTAGGGATCATGGGAGTTATAGTTCCAAAACAACTGGAGAGCCAAGGTTGCCTATGCCTGACTTAGTACACACACCCTTCCCCTGGTATCCTCCAGAATTCTTGGACCACTGCTCCCATCAGTCCCAGACAGCACAGCTGTGGACTAAAATGTCTGGAGGGAACCAGGTACAGGAACATTTAGTAGAATCCATGTGCATGGCACAGCAATTAGCTGTACCAAAGCAACAATGGCTGTAGCAAGCACACTTTACCTGGAGATATCACCTCCCTAGTTAGCAGATTCAACTGGAGGCACAATTGCCCTTGCTTCTAAACACATTTTTACACAACCAGAGACTTGGCAGGAGTTTCTAGCAGCAGCCCTGCAGAAGCTAAATAGGTCGGGGTCTGATCTGTGCCTGAATGGGAGACCCCTTGTGAGCCCTACATGCATCATCTTAAGTTTCAAGATGGAAGAAAGTGGGATATAAAATAATATACTTAATTGGTAAACTATGATTACCTCACCACTAGCAAGTTGGTTGTAAAAGTGCAGCATTGTTGGGGGGAAGTAAGTTGCAGCTACGACTACAAGTGAGACATTGGCCCCAACTGTCCTATATATTTGAAGCATCATCATACCATTTTAAACACTACATTTCCCAGGATTCTTTGGGGGAACCCATGTTTGTTAAGGGTGCTAAATGTTGTTAGGATGCTCCTACTCACCTCACAGAGCTACAACTCTCAAGACTTCCCAGGGAAGAGAGGTTGACTGTTCTGCAAATTCTGGCTCTTGTGAGGGGCATATAAGCCTTATAACAACTCTCAGCTGTTCCCAGGATTCTTTTGGAAGCCATGACTGTTTAAAGTGGTATGATACTGCTTTCAATGAATGGTGCAAATAGGGTGATTATTATGAGTCACTTCTCCAGTAATTTATCCAGGTTTCTGCCAGATATTTTAATCCAGCTAGCAGAGCAGTATGTTTCCTATGTTACTGGCTCCACCTCCCCACAGAGTTGAACACTTACCTATAAAGAATAGTTTTCCGAGGAAGTAGAAACAAACAAAAGTGGGCTAGAGAGAGCAGGAGCCAGAATATCACTTGAGATGCACAGCAGAATTCAGAACCAGTGCATGTCCTTTTCCCAGTGTCAAAATGCAGTCAGAAAACCCAACCCAAAACTTGGGACAGCATGTGAGGTGGGGGTACAGCCTTAATTAGTCCTAAACTAATGCAACTATAAAGGTTGGGGAGTCTCAGAAGGTTGTTTTAAGTGAAAAAAGCAGGATCAGGAAGACACTGGACTCCAGAAAGGTAATCTTAACCACCATTATTTTTTTTATCCTGCCCTTTCTCCCAAAGGAGCCCAGGGTGCCAGATAAAAAAAAACTGCATTCAGGAACATCACACAATGGATTTATCACCACCTGCATAGCACTTCCCTCAGCAAATGCTAATGTAAATACAGACAAGGATTGTGGAGTCACCAGAACATAGGGATGGGCATGATCAAGGGAAATAGCGCAAAGGCTAAATCTGGTTAGAATTTAGTAAGACAGGGAAGTGGAGAGGACATTTAAATCTTATGAAAGCCCCCCGCCCCCGCAGAAAAATGTGGTGTCCTCACCTGGCCCTCGCTTGTCCCAGCCACAGATCATGGTACCCATAGAGAGCCCCATTCCCTTGTACTGATACACCATGTTGGCCAACAGCTTCGAGGCAGCAGCCACTGATATCTGCTCCTTGTTGCGGAGTTCATAGATGCGACACTGCCGTGCCAGCAGCCGCTCCCAGAAGCTGCAATCGGCTGCTCCACCAGCCATGGTGCCCAGCAGGTAAGGGTTAATCTCGATGACCTTCTTGACCGTCTGAGAAGCAATGTAGACACCTGCTGTTGCCCGGGAATCCACGGCCACTATCACACCATGCTGAAACTGGAGGATCAAGGAATCGAAGGTCAAGATCATGATGAACAAACCACAAAGGATACACACAACCTGAATGAATGGCAATCCAAAGTGTGCCCACCCTGCTTGAAGGCACCAATGCAAGAGGGTTCCTCACACCTTATTACATGGTCCAGGTGATAAGATACCATCCTGAGGCAACATTCACCTGCCAATCCAGTATGGGATTTGCCAAAGCAACCTACCTCTGTCTCAACCTGAATCACCAGTCCAAAAGTACACCAGGGTTTGTGAGGCCAGTATCCCTCTCCCTCAAAAGTGCCCACAAGACATCAAAAGTTCATTAATTCTATTCCGGAAAACTCAGGTGATAATCTCAAAGTGACTTTGTAAGACAATGCCACCCATTGCCCACCTTCTCAGGTCCCCGCTTCCTGAAGCCTTTCCTTGCGACTTCCTTCCAGTGAATCCCTCTCCACTCCCCAATTTTCTATGCCCCCAACTGAACCAACCTATTCTCCCAAATTATCCCAACATGGTCTCCAGTATCCTTTGCACATATCTGAACACCAGTTTCAGGCCTCTTATTTGCCACCCACTACCAACTATAGCCACCACCAGCCCAATATATGTGAACCCTACTCCCAGGATAGTTTATATAATTTAAGCCATTAACACTTGTTCTTTAAACCACCTTGTGATCCTCAGGTGAAAGGCAGTATAAAAATTAATTAAAGAAATAAATATTGTTATTATTTATTAAATTTGTATATCACCCATCATCCATAGATCTCATGATGGTTCACAATAATAAAAACACAGTATCAAAACACTAATTACCTAATAAGAACAGGAACAAAAAAAGCCCCGAACCAACATTCTGACAGACACCACCCTGGGCATATATATAAAAAATTATATGCCACCCTTTCCTCCAAGGAGCTTACGGTGGTGTACATGGTTCTGCATTTTAACCTCACAATAAGCACCCACCACCCTGTGAGGCTGGGAGATGGTGACTGGCTTAAGGTCACGCAGAGGGGCTTCATGGCTGAGTGGGGATTCAAACCCTGGTCTCCCGGATTCTAGTCCCCGACACTGTAAACCAGGGTCACGCAGAGGGGCTTCATGGCTGAGTGGGGATTCAAACCCTGGTCTCCCGGATTCTAGTCCCCGACACTGTAAACCAGGCATCCCCAAACTCGGCCCTCCAGATGTTTTGGAACTACAATTCCCATCATCCCTTACCACTGGTCCTGTTAGATAGGGGTGATTGGAGTTGTAGTCCCAAAACATCTGGAGGGCCGAGTTTGGGGATGCCTGCTGCAAACGCTGCACTTTGCCTTCCACGTGCAAATAACAAAAACAGCGATGAACAGCTTTGAGCAAACAAACAAACTAGATACAGTACAGGTTTCAAAACCATGGTTTGTAATCCAATGCTGGCCTACTCAAGAGAGGACCCAACTCATTCGTCTCAATGAGTCTTCCCCAAGTAGTGCTCGCCCCCAACCCCCCCCTTATGCCCAAAGCGCCCCCTTTCAGCCCCCAAAGGGGCGTGTCCCCCACTCCCCACCTTGAAGGCCAGGGTGGTCGTGCCATGCAGCAGCTCGATCTTGGCATCCCCCGCGGCGGTGCCTGGGTCCAGGCCGGGACAAGGGGCCGCCAGAAGCAGCGGTAGCCCCGAGGCCTGGGCTTCCGCCCCATGGCTGCCCCCACCGCAGGTGCCGAGCGTGGGGAGTCGGAACTCGTTGCCGGCCCCGAAACCGAAGAACCCGGCCCTGTTCACGGGCAGCTGCGGCTCCAGGAGACTGGCTAGCGCCATCTTGGATAAGGGCTAGTCACCGTGACTCAGGGCCTACAGCCTATATAGGCTCCGGGCGCCATGTTTGGTGTGGGCAGAGCTAGCGGGAGCCGCACGCATACAGTATAAGCAAGTGGCGGGCGCCATCTTGGTGCGGCCTCGTTCTCATTTCACGCCGCGTGTGAGAAGTTGGATTCGCCATTATTAGTGAGGGGCCAGCTCTGTTGCCTGAGGCTTGCTGGTGCGAATAAAAAGCCAGGCGCCATCTTGGGTGAGGGCAAGGCTAGGCCTGAGAGACTGGTTGCCCCGGCGAAAGCAAATAGGCCTCCAGTCCCATGGAAAGGAAACGCGTCAGTCACCATCTTCATTTCCTGGGAGGGGGTGGTGGAAGGGATGTCGTTTGGGGATGGGAAAGGACGAGTGCTTTTATCCCTTTACATTCTGAGCAACCAGTGAAGTTAGGGGTTGGACTAGATGACCCACAGGACCCCTTCCAACTCTACAATTCTAGGATTCTAGGACACGGATGAAGCAAAGCAAAGGAACGAGTTTTCCTTGTTCGGTGAAAGATGCACAAAGTGTTAGTTTCTTTTCCTGTGGAACTCACCGCCACATGGTGGCATGGAGGCCAACAACAAATACAGGGCTAAAACAAGTAAGCAAGATAGCCCCTCATTCGTGATTGGACAATAGCTGGCAGAATTCAAGTACAGTACCCTGAAGTGTCTGATCTTTGCAAATGTGAAAAATTGGGGTTAAAGACTCATGTTCAATTGTGCTGCTCTTCTTCTGAACTATTCTGTACTAAAGCTTGTTTTCTGATGCTCCAGAGAAGCAGACACAGAGCAATGGATTCAAGCTACAAGAAAGAAGATTCCACCTAAACATTAGGAAGAACTTCCTGACAGTAGGAGCTGTTCGACAGTGGAATTTGCTGCCAAGGAGTGTGGTGGAGTCTCCTTCTTTGGAGGTCTTTAAGCGGAGGCTTGACAGCCATCTGTCAGAAATGCTTTGATGGTGTTTCCTGCTTGACAGGGGGTTGGACTGGATGGCCCTTGTGGTCTCTTCCAACTATGATTATTATTAAATTTATTTTCAGCTTTTCACCATCTAGGTCCCATAGCACCTTATAACAATAAAATGACAAAAACAAACAGAATGTAAAGCATAAATCTAACCTCATAAAATTTAAATAATAAAAATGAAAAATAAACCTAAAGCATCAGAAAATGTAAAACTTCAGAGACGCAGTCATGTTGCAAAGGCTTCTTGAAATAAAACAATTTTAACCAGGCACCTGAAACTCAGCAGGGATGGTGACAGACTAATATCTAGTGCAGGAATAGCCTATGTGGTGCCTTCCCTGTGTTGCTGGACTACAACTTCAATCAATCCCAGCCAGCATGTCCAATGGTAAGAGGTAAAGGGAGTTATAGTCCCAACAACCAATGGGGAGAAGCACATTGGCTTAGCTACCTCTGTTCTAGTGGGAGGGAGTTCCATAGAGTTAGGTCCATAATGCAGTACTGAAGTCACAACTCCTTGTTAACATGATGATCCCCCTGATGATCTCTAAAGTGATTGACTTAAGGTGTACAGGGTGGGTGAAGCAATCCTTAAGGTATCCTGGGCCTAAGTTGTTGGCACCCATCTTTCTCAAGAGATAATGGAATACGCCTCGTGCCTGGGGGGGGGGGGTGGTGAAGTCAAACTGCTGCAGTAGCAGCCCTGATGTGACTTCCCTAGGGCACAAGCCTGGCCAGTGTGTCTGGAGGTCCTTGGCTGCCCAGTCGACAAGACCCCCTCTCTCGGCTTCACTGATGCAGTCGGTGAATGACAGGGCGAGCTCCTGTTGCTTGGTCTCTGCTCCTGCCAACCTAGCAGTTCGAAAGCATGTCAAAGTGCAAGTAGATAAATAGGTACCGCTTCAGCGGGAAGGTAAACGGCGTTTCCGTGCGCTGCTCTGGTTCGCCAGAAGCGGCTTTGTCATGCTGGCCACGTAACACCGGTCCTGAAAGACCTACATTGGCTCCCAGTACGTTTCCGAGCACAATTCAAAGTGTTGGTGCTGACCTTTAAAGCCCTAAACGGCCTCGGTCCAGTATACCTGAAGGAGCGTCTCCACCCCCATCGTTCTGCCCGGACACTGAGGTCCAGGGCCGAGGGCCTTCTGGCGGTTCCCTCACTACGAGAAGCCAAGCTACAGGGAACCAAGCAGAGGGCCTTCTTGGTAGTAGCACCCACCCTGTGGAATGCCCTCCCACTAGAGGTCAAAGAGAACAACAATTACCAGATCTTTAGAAGGCATCTCTAAATAAATGGCCTCGGTCCAGTATACCTGAAGGAGCGTCTCCACCTCCATCATTCTGCCCGGACACTGAGGTCCAGCACCGAGGGCCTTCTGGCGGTTCCCTCGTTGCGAGAAGCCAAGTTGCAGGGAACTAGGCAGAGGGCCTTCTCGGTGGTGGCACCTCCCAACAGATGTCAAAGAGGAAAACAACTACCAGACTTTTAGAAGACATCTGAAGGCAGCCCTGTTCAGGGAGACTTTTAATGTTTAATAGATTACTGTGTTTTATTTTTCTGTTGGAAGCCGCCCAGAGTGGCTGGGGAAACCCAGCCAGATAGGCGGGGTATAAATAATAAATTATTACTATTACTATTAATATTAATATTAATATTAATATTACTATTAATATTAATATTAATATTATATCTCAAGGCAGACGTTTAGGGAAGCTTTTAATGTTTGATGGATTTCTGTATTTTAATATTTTGTTGGAAGCCGCCCAGAGTGGCTGGGGGAACCCGGCCAGTTGGGCGGGATATAAATAATAAATTGTTGTTGTTGTTGTTGTTGTTGTTGTTGTTGTTTAAATAATAAATTGTTGTTGTTGTTGTTGTTGTTGTTGTTGTTGTTTATTAAGTGACCCAGAAGCTGTCTGCGGACAAACACCGTCTCCCTCGGCCAGTAAAGCAAGATGAGCGCCACAACCCCAATCATCTTTTACAATGACTTCGATAGGAAGCCTTTTAACACTGGTGTCATATGTTGACAGTACAGTGCCACGTCATCCTGCACTAGCAGAAGCTTTGGCTGGAGAGTTCAGGGAGCAGCCAGTATCCCCACATCTTTGGTATCAGCCTCTTCACCTTCTCCCTGGCACCATCGGGGTGGGGTGGGGGGGAAGCCACCAAGATGGAGCGTGTGCATTTACACACGGGCTTCCTAGAGATGGCACTGCTCTCCAGCGAGCCTGAGCGCCGTGCCATTGCACAGCACTTGAAGGATACTGATGCACGAAGACAGGAGTCCCTTCTACCATCCATCGTGCCCCAGCAGCTGCCTGACGTTAGCGGGGCAGCTGGCTAGGCCTTTTTGCTTCAGGTGGTGGAAAGGGAAAACTCCCAAGCCTGCATCCGTGGTCCCTGGCAGCTGCCTGTTAAAGCCCAGAGGAATGCAAGAAGAGCCAGCCTCGTTCAGCACCCTCTTCTCACAGTGGCCAACCGGATGCCCAAATGGGAAACCCGCAAGCGGGGCCTGCATACAACAGCTCTCTCTGCTCCTGTGGTTTCCAAAACAGCTGGTATTCAGAAGCATTGCTGCCTCCAGCCGTGGAGGCAGAACATAGCCATGAGGGCTAGTAGCCACCGACGACCCTCTCCCCCAGGAATTCGTCTAATCCTTTTAAAGCCACGTTGGTGGTCATAACCGATTCCTGTGGCAGCGGGTCCCATAGTTCTACTCTGCATTGCATGGAGAAGTTCTTCCTTTTACCTGTCCTGAACCTTCCATCATTCAGCTTCATGGAATGTCCACGAGTCCTAGAGTTACGAGGGATAAAAACTGTTTTCCGTCCACGTTCTCCATGGCAGACATCATTTTATAAACTTAACTGTGACTTGAATTTACCAGACACAAACACACACACACACCGTGCCAAGTTCGGAATGCATTCGCACGTACCTTTTCTGCAGCAGAGTTAAGTCCTCCGAATTGTACTCCTCCAGTTCCAGTGATAAATGCTCTGCTTCCCATTCATGCAGCGTGAGCCCTAAACATCGTCTGAAAAGGAGCTTCTGCTTCCCATCAACATAGGCGTCTCCCACCACCCTACTCTTTTCTGCTGGAAATGCCTGTTTGCTTTGTACACCTTTAACGGCGCTGAAGCCAACTGTTTTGGCCTCGGAGGACAGGGGACGTCCTCCAAAAAAAAGCCAAACCGCCTGCACTCAGCACCAGTTTCTCTAAGACGTTTTGCATGCAGAGGGTGTCTGGTTTGGTCCCCAACGGCGTCTCCAGTTAGGGCTGCCCAAAATCCTGCCGGCCAGTGCAGGCAATACTGAGTTAGGCAGACCAACTGTCTGAATTAGCACAAGGCAGCATCCTGCAGTTGCTATCCATAGCAGGATCATCCAGAGGTCTTGACTATCACTGAGCTAAGTGTGACCCCCCCCCCTTTCCCGGCAAAGGCCAAGGCACTTCTGGAGAGAAAGCGGAGAGAAGCCATTCGTGCAAGGCCTGGTGACAGAGTGCACAGGATCGCCCCATCACCATGTAACTGGATCACAACCTTTGAGGGTCTTCTTCACACACACACACACCCCTCCCATTCCATCCTGGCTCCCACATTCCCCCGCTCCCTTCCCCCAGCCCCCCCAAGCGCTAGGTGGATGCTGCTGGGGGACTCGGCATCACGTGCATTTGAGGGTGACAGATGCTGACAGGGCAGCGTCTCTTTTAGGTCAGGGCGGGAGGGAAGGGAGAGGTAACCCTCTCGGTGCTGGGGACCAGTTCGGCTCAGGGTCCCACTCTCGCTAGGCCAAGGTGTCCGGGCTGCACAAAGGGCTACCAATACGAAGCTGAGTTGGTCGGTGCCTATTTTGTGCTGACGGGCCATCCTTGCCAATAACTGGAGGAGACGAGAAAACGAAGCAATGTTTATTATGAGCTAAATTGCAAGCAGCAAAAGCATATTTGATGTGTCTGGTTGTATAATTCCAGCTGCCAGTTTGCTCTCTCAGAGACTGACCTAAAGCAGCTTCCCAGGAGCCAAACACAAAAGCAGATTGCAGCCTCTGCCAAGAAAGAACCCCATCGCTTTTGCCTTTGACATGGCACTGGGGACGCGGCAAGGGCGAAACCTGCTTTATTGGTCTGACTGGGCTTCTACTTGGCCCCCGTCCAAAACGCTTGGGGGAGCAACAATACCGTCACTCGATTGTGATGGCTCTGGATGTAGTGAGGTTTTTGAGGAACCTTGATGGCAAAGTAAATGGGAAGTTCTCCTTGTGCAGAAAGGAGATAGTCCCAGGCTCAAGTCCCCACATCTCCAGGTAGGCCTGGGAGAGACACCATGCCTGAAACCCAGTGTGTGATGGTTTGTCAGACTAGGCCGTGGGAGACCAGAATCCAACCCCCTGCTTGACCATGAAGCTCAGTGGGTTACCTTGGGCCAGCCACTTCCTGATTGCCTAATTACCTCCCAAGGCTGGCTCAATAAATGTTGCCGCTTGAGGCAGAACAGAACATGGCACACACCAACACACCGCCTGAAGCAACTGGACATGGCCTGGGGAACCTCTGCCATGCTGAGGGGGATGGGAGGGAAGGGAGGCTAGAGAGGAGCAGGTGGTGGCCCCTGCTCTTTGCAGGAGGCAGAGAACAGCACGCTCCTTGGGGGCCTGGATTTGCCGCCCCTCTCGGCTGTCCCCACCTGAGGCAAGTGCCTCACCCAAGCGAACGGGTCCTTGCAGGGATTGAATGTGGAGGGAGTGGGAGGTACCACACACACCACCTCGAGCTCCTTGGAGAAGATGGGTTGTCAATAAAATAAATAAAATACACCCAGTCAGCATAGGCTTATCCTGGGCTAGATGGAAAAATAGTCTGACTCGAGTCTAAGGCAGGTTCTTCGGTCTCTCTGGGGGCCCAAGAGACGGGAGAGGGAACAACTCACTAACTTCTGTCATCTATGCTCTAGTAACCTCTAGGTTGGATCACTGGAATGCATTACACGTAGGGCTGCCTCTGAAGACGGTTCGGAAACTTCAGCTGGTGCAAAATTAAGCGGCCAGGTTGCTCACCAGGGCAAGGTGGTTTGAGCGTATAATGCCAAATCCTGGCCCAACTGCACTGGCTGCCAATTAGTTTCCAGGCCCAATTCAAAGTGTTGGTTTTGACGGATAAAATCTTAAATAAATTATTATTGTTGTTTAGGGAAGTTTTTAATTGGTGACATTTTATTGTATTTTAATCTTTGTTGGAAGCCGCCCAGAGTGGCTGGGGAGACCCAGCCGGAAGGGCAGGGTACAAATAATAATAATAATAATAATAATAATAATAATAATAATAATAATAATTAAATGGCTCAGGACCTCAATACCTCAAGGACCACCTCTTTCCATATGAACCTACCCGGGATCTGAGATCACCGTCTGAGGCCCTTCGTCATGTGCATTCTGCACAAGAGGTCCAGAGGGTGGCAGCACACGAAAGGGCCTTTCTGTGGTGGCTCCCCATTTGTGCGGTGCTCTCCCCAGGGAGGCTTACCTGGCACCTTTATTATACACCTTTAGGTGGCAGGCGAAAATGTTCCTCTTCAACCAGGCCTTGGGCTGATTAACATTCTATGTCCTTTTAAACGTCTTTGTGGAAGGTGGGGTTATGGGTTTGTTCTTGCCCTTGTTACATATTTTTGTGTTTTCATTTTGTATGCTTACCGTATGTTGTGAACTGCCCCAAGATCTTCGGAGGAAGGGCAGTATGCAAATTTAACAAATAAATGAAGAAGACGCACCACGGGGTGTGAATGAGACCCAGCTTTTCTTGCTGTATCATTCACCGCTCACTGTTTCAACCCCATTATGAAGTACTCACACACACACGCTACTTGGGCTGCAGTCCTAGACACAGGCTTGGGAGTGTGCCAAACAGAATACAATAGAATCCACTGCTCATAAACGAAGGATGCTTCTCCCAGTCCCACCTGCCTTTAGACTAAAATAAAAAAGGAAATTAGTCAGTGTCAAAAAACAGGCCGGAGCCTGTCACCTAGCAGAAGCTTCCTGAAGCTTTTCGTCACCCTCCTTTCCCCACCGTTAAACATGCAACTTTACCTGACCCATCTCACCTTGTCTCCAGCCCCTCCTCTATCTCTGATCCTTCCCGGAATCTAGCCCCCCTCCCTCCTTTTATAAGCTCTCTTCTCCCAGTGTTTCCAGAACCCCTCCCAAATGGCTCTCCAGAACGTCTTGGGCATGGACCTCCCGCCGCAGGCCCCCAGCTGGCCCCTGCCACCCCCCGGCGGGAGAGTGGCGCCCCTGCCGTTTCCACTGTCCCACGGCACCACCACGCTGGCCTTCCGCTGCAGCCATGGGGTGGTGGTGGCAGCGGACACCCGCGCTTCGAGCGGGAGCCTCGTGTCTGACCCGTCCGCCCGCAAGGTCATGACCCTCCACCGCCACCTCCTGGCGACCACGTCTGGGACATCGGCCGACTGCGCCTCCTGGTTGCGCCTGCTGCGGTGCTCTCTGCGCCTGAGGCAGCTCCACGGCGGGCGCCAGGTCAGCGTGGCAGGGGCCGCCAAGCTGCTGGCTTTCCTCTTGCGGGGCTGCCGCCACAAGGACTTGTGCGTGGCCACCGTGCTGTGCGGATGGGACGATGGCGGGCCTGCTCTGCGCTACGTCTACAGCGATGGCACATGCCTCCAAGGAGACCTGTTCGCAGTGGGCTCCGGGTCTCCCTACGCCTACGGGGTGATGGACGGCTCATACCGCTTCGACCTACCACGCGACGAGGCTTTCATGCTGGCCCGGCAGGCTGTGGCTCACGCCGCCCACCGAGACGCCTACTCCGGGGGGAACGTGGACCTCTACCACGTGCGGCCAAGCGGCTGGGTGTGCGTCTCCCGGGAAGATCTCGGCCAGGTCTATCGGGGCTTGGGGCCACTGGGCGAGGGCGAGGGCGACACTAAAGAAAGGCACCGTGGAATCGACTAGATACCAGCCTAAAACGGGACGGGTCTGTCGGTTTCAGCAAGAAGCAGCCATAACTCAGATAATATTCAGAAACCCTTCATTTCAGCAAAGCGGTGCAGAGAAAGCAAAGCACAGGTTGCAAAATAGAGAGGGGGAATCCCCCCTCCCGAGTGGACTAAATTGATTTAAAAAAACAAACAACCTGCAAAGACAGCAGCTTGGACCAGTGCAAACCCAACATAGGGACAATCTCGTAGCAGCAAGATGCTTAGCGCAGAGAGAAACCAATCGCCTGTTTCCACAAACGGCAAATCAGAACCCCAAATAATTCACAAATATGGTGAAAAGCAATCAGCGTGGTTTATTAAAAAAGCAGCTTGATTTAGCATAGGGCCAATTATGGAGCAGATGGTAGCACAGCGTACATTAGATGCGGGGCGGCGGGGGGAGCCTTGGGCCAGTGTAAACCAGTATGGAACTGACTGCTGGTTCTGATGTATGGAACTGATCTGTGGAGGCCGAAATGACGCCCAGGATCCCTTTGGACCAGCCAGGATGGCGGCTAGCAACCCTCCTAGGCCTGGGCTCATGTTTGTGCAACTGTGTCGAAATAACCTGCGAGTATCCTTGGATGGACCAAACATGTTCACCCTTCTGCCTTGGGAGGAAAAAACCAGACGCAGCCGGAACCAAGGGGGACTGAGCCTCGGCTGCTCCATTGTTTGAGAAAATAAATGGGGGGCGTCTGCTGGCCGGCGCCTTTCATCGCATCATCTCCTCCTCCATCCGCCGCGCTGCTGAACGTGTCCCGGCGACGGTGACAGATAGGCGCTGTTATCTCTGCCGTCTCGCCGCCGCCTCGTATCTTGCTGCCATCTCCCCGCTTCAATGTCCTTCTGCCCGGCCCGCCTCGCCGCCCGTCATCTCATTACACTCCCCCCGCAGCCCTCCACAGCATTGTCTGCCGACGCCGCCGGGAGAGCAGCCTCCTTCTTCCTTATCGCGCCTATCCATCTCCCCGGCGCGGCTGCTGCTGGAGAGAAAACAGCTCCGCGGAGGGAGGAGGACGGCGATCGAACCTTCGGCAGCAACGCGCCGCGGGCCGGATCGCGGCCCCTGGGTCCCTAAAGCGCCCCCTAGTGGTTGCCCTCCCCCCCAAAAAAACCAGCCGCCTAACCACAGCTCCTTGCATGCTAGGCCTGGCGCGCTTCCCGGCTGCGTTCTGGGGACGCCGCGCCATTGTGCGCCCTTATCTTAATTGGCATCTCCCGGCCGCGGCTGCGATGCTGGTGGAAGGCCCGCTTCCGCGCCCCTCCCCGCTTCTCCGGCCTCGCCCTGTCGCTCCCGATCCGTCTGCCTCCTGCCGATGCCTCCACCTTCCCCTTCTCTTCTCCATCTGCCCCTTTCTCCTTCTATCCATCATCCGGCGCCCCACGTCCCCTCCTTCTCCGCGCTCCCCTTTTGCCTCCCGTTCCCCCCCCCCCCCCAGCGGCGCCTGCCCCCTTTTCTTCCTGGGCCCATGGCTCCATTCTTCTTCTTCTGCTGCCGCTGCCTCTTTCCATCTTCTCCAGCCCGCCCTCCGATTCTTTCCATCCCTTTTTCATTATTTCTGCCTTCCGTCTTTCCCCACTACCCCCATCCCTATCTTGCGTTGGCTCCTATTCCCCCCCCCGACCACTCCTCTCCTCCCCACGTGGCCCTCTGTGGGGTGGGGTGGGGGGTGCCCGGGCCTGTCCATCAGCGCTCTTGCGCCACGGGGTGTCAGTCCATTAGCAGGCGCCGCGGGGGAGGGGGCGCCAATTATCAGCACTTTAGCTGTTTCACGCCTGGGTGGAGGCTGCACCTTGAGGCGCAGAAGAGAGCGAAGGAATGAAAAAGTGGCTGGGAAGGAGTGCAGATGGAAAGGGAGAGGCAAGGAGGGAGGCAGAGAGAGACAGTGTGCTTGGGGGGGCACGCTGAGAGGGGAAAGCGAAGGGGAATAAATGTTCTGGGGAGAAGGGTGTTAGGGGCGAGGCAACAGCGGAGCGAAGGAGTGTGAAAGTGATGCAAAAGGAATGCAGAATGGGAGCGGAGGAGGCCAGTGAATTTAATGGAGGGAGCGAAGGGAATAGGGAGGTGAGAGAGGAGTGCAGAGAAAGACGGGCGGAAGGAATGAGGAAAGAACGGCAAAGGAATGGGAGAAGGGAGAAACAAGGCAGTGAAGAAGGGACAGTATGGTGAATTGTGGAGGAGGGATGCGGAGAGCCCTGAGGAGAAGGCCAAGGAAAGCAGGAGGTGGCTGAGGGATGCAGAACGAAGGAATGAGAAAGGAGTTCTGGAGATAACCATGCCAGTGAGCAAAGGCAAAGAAAGAATTTTATTTTATTTTAGGTTTTATACCCTCAAGGAGCTCTCCAGGCAATCCTCACGACAACCCTGCGAGGTAGGTTAGGCTGAGAGATAGCCCCCCCCTCCCCAAGGTGGGGCTTCGAACCCTGGTCTCACAGGTCCTGGTCTAAACACCCTAGCCCACTACATTGCAGTGGCAGTTCCATAGCCGAGCGAGCCAGCGCTGGCCTCAAAGCTCAGGCAGATCTGGAACGGATGGCAGGCCAAGAAGGGAGAACACCGCGAACCAGCCTTCGTCTTATTAAAATATTCATATACACCGCCCACTCATAAAATACCAAGGCGGTGTACAGCAGCGTGTGTACCAGACACAACAGAAGGTAGAATGCCATTAAAAGAAGCAGTGCAGAATTAATCGTAAAAGTTGATTGGCTCAATGCAAGGAGGGGGGGCGAGGAGGAAGGGAATGTGCCTTGTTAAGTAATAAAAAGGGACAGTGGGCCAAGTGTGGAGATCAAGACGGAGGAGATGAATGGAGGAACAAGAGGGGGATCAAAGGAATGAAGGGGGGAAAGGGGATTGCCGATGCATACAGACAAGGGGAGAGGAAGCGAAGGAATGAGAAAGCAGGAAAAGGAGTCAGCCGTGTGGATGTGGCCAGGGATGAAGTGGAGGAGGGAAGAGGAGCGTGCCTGCTTGCACTTGAGCTCTGCACTCCCCTTGGAAAGTAATTAATATTCTTGTAGTGCTGGGCACAGAGGGGGCAGGCCCGCCCTCCTCATTTGCATATAAATTAAACGACAGACAAAGAGACTGAAAAGCCAGAAAAGCAATCACAGCCCCAGCTCCCTCCAGCCCAGGGGTACCACTGCCACCCTCCAGGCCTTCTGCCCCAGACAAGCCCAGAAGTGCCCATGATAGCACTTCTCCCTGCACCAAATCACGGGAGCACAATCCCACCCCGAGAGAGTCCTTGGACTGACATGAAATCTGTCTTGAAACTCCTCCAGAGCCTTGATTCCTTCTCCATGCTGGGATGAGAGCAGCCCAGGAGCTGCTCACCTTTTCCAACCAGCTCTTCAGTGACGCTCCAAACCCAGGAGATGTATCCCCCTCTCTTCCAAACCAGTCAGGTATCACACCTTCCTTTCCCCCCTCCTGCCGTAAAAACCATATTGTGAGCCGGGCACATTTCTTGCACATTTATCATTACTTGTCTTTTTATCATAGGGATGGGCAACTTTAACCGAACCCTGGTTGCCTTACCAATGTTCGTCCAAACTACAGTAGGGTTGACATATTTCAAAAAGTAAAAACCAGGACACCCTGAAATTGGGTTGTTGAGCTGTTTTTAAGGAAACCTCCAAAATCGTTGAGTGCCACCTTTCGGGACCCCCCCCCCCCGGGATGTCAATTCTGCCTTTGAAATCCTGGTAATGTCCGTGAAAATCAAACTGTATGGCAGCCCTAACCTACAGAAAAGAGAAATGTCTTTTTAAGTTGTAAGAAATAAAGAGAATTCCCACAATAATGTCATTAGCCTCTGGGTCTTTTGCTTGCTTGCTTGCTTGTATTTAGCAAGTAATTTTTCCCTGCGTGTGTGATACATACAAAATCCTTATTGATTGATGGTACCAGTTCTTTTACAGAGCCCAATCACTTGTAAGCTGGTCAGTTTGTGCCACAATGATACACTTCTAGCCTCCGGTCAGTTCTCCTAGGCGCTGGGTAGTTTGGTGGGGTTGTAGAATTGGACATTCCCACTATAGAATGCTAGGTAGGCAGGAGCTGGGACCGAGCAACGGGAGCTCACCCCGTTGAAGGGATTCGAACCGCCGACCTTCTGATCAGCAAGCCCTAGACTCGTGTTGGTTTAACCCACAGTGCCACCTGGGTTCCAGCCTCCGGTCAGTTCTCCTAGGCGCTGGGTAGCTTGGTGGGGTTGTAGAATTGGGCATTCCTGCTATACAATGCAACATTCTTAAATGCACAAAGTGCTCTACATGAGAGGAGCTTTGTAGGATCAGACTAAAGGCCCACCAAATCCAGCATCCTGTTGTGGCCAGTGGCAGACCAGACGTGTCTGGGAAGCCACCAAGCAGGGTTTTGAATGCCACGTTCCTCCCCTCTTGATGCTCCTCAGCACCTGATAATCAGGGGCATGTCCTGCCTTTGCATGAATGTTCTCTGTACAGGCACCACTCCCCAAAACTGTGAACTCGGCTGGTGAGTAACTGAAGTCAGAAGAGGGTAGCTGAGCTCCCTCTCTGCACTATACCTTTAAAGCAGTATCACACTTCTTCAAGCAGTCATATTCTCTTCCCAGAGAATTCTGGGATGTGTAGTTTGCTAAGGGTGCTAAGAGTTGTTAGGAGACCCATCTACAGTATTGCCCTCACGGAACTACAATTATCAGAGCAGCGTAACAATCCTTGCACGGAATCCTGGGAACTGTAGCTCTGTGATGGGAATGGGGATCTCCTAACTTCTCTCAGCACCCTTAAACTACATTTCCCAGGATTCTTTGGCTGTTTAAAGTGGCATAACACGGCTTTAAATGCATAGTGCAGATAGGGCCTGAGAAACAAGAGTATTGGCCTGAAAACCAGGGAATAAGGTGGGATGTCCTTTTTGTGCACTTTAGTATTCTGGGAAAAAATGTGGCTGAACAGGAAGACTCATAGGAAGGTCCACCTACCTCTGTATTGTCTACACGGACTGGCAGCAGCTCTGCAGGTTGTCTCTTCCAGCCCCTTCCCCAAATGTGGAGAGGCTACGCCACTGCATTTTCTTTCAGGTCCCGTTTGTCTCAGCCAATCGCCTCTGATATATGTCCCCTCCTCCTCTCTGAACTTGGCTAAACCATTTTAAAAGCCATCTACGTTAATTGGCTATCACCGCATCTTTTGGCAGCGGCTTCCGTCAATTAATTCTGTGCGGTGTTAAGAAGGGCTTTCTCTTGCGCCTCTTGAATTTATTGCCAGTCGCCTGGCGGACCCTTTGGCCTAGTATTATCAGAGAGGAAGGGATGCGTGTGAAATCTCTCTCACAATTTTATTTATTATTATTATTATTATTAATTTATTACACAAATGAAAACACAAAAGAGATAATACACATACATTCATATAACAGAAAATAATCAAGAAATAATAATGCGCTTACATTCCTACCTATCCATCATATACATAATACAAACAGACCTATGTCATTGGTATTTATATTACTCAATTTTCCGAATTTAAAATCCCAAAAGAACTAATACTTGGCAGTTGCATTGAAAGAGGGAAAAGCGAGGGGAGAAAAGGAAAAAAAGAAAATAATAATAATAATAGTAGTAGTAGTAGTAGTAATAATTATAATAACCGAGGGAAAAAATCAACAAAAAGAAAGAAAAAGGATGAAGAAAGGAAAAAAATTTAACCACACCTTGCATAATACAGCGTTATAAACCTCTTGTCGTGCTCTGTGTTTGTCGTTTAGCCCAAGGCCACACAGAAAACATGACAGGAAAGTGGGATATGGGCCCAACTCCCCCAGACATCCTGTCCAAACCTTGACTTCTGACCTTTCGGCTGCTCAATGGCGGAGGGGGGGACCTGTGGCCCTATCAGCCCCAGGCAACATGGCCAATAATCAGGGGTGATGGGAATTGTAGTCTAGCAAGAGCAGGTGCCCCCATCCTGGCTATGTGGGACTCCCCCCCCCCAAGTCCCTCAGGACCACTTACAACTTTGCAAACAGGGGTACAAATCCTGCAGGACTTACCCTCCCTAGATATTTAGCATTGCGGCTGCTTTAAAAGAGATGAAACTTCACAATTATTTTGTTCGTTTGTGTTTTGCTTTGCTGGGCAGCCGGAGGCGTCCCGATGCATTTATTACCAGGCTTAAGGGTGTGTGTGTGTGTGTAATTATTTAGGGTACGCGTTTGCCTGTGTTCTCAATCTCCACCTCGCTTTTAATAATATCGCACGCTGTTTCTAAAAAGTGGTGCGTTTGTGGTATAATATTCATCCCCTTCCGGTTGACCTATAGGGCCTGTGCTTTGCAGTAGATTTCTGCAAAAACAAAAAAACAAAAACTCCAAAGCCGAACGTTTTGCTTTTATTTATTTATTTATTTTGCCAGCCCAGATTCCAGCACTTTCTGTGACAGGAGGGGCGTTGTGACTTTGGCTCATTTGCTTCCCTGTGGCATTTTGATTTCGAAGCAGCAGGGGAAAATTTCAAATACCTGGGCCTTAAAAAAAAAAAGTGATGAGAAGGCCAGAGAGTTAAAAAGAGAGAGAGAGAGAGAGATTACTTTGCCAGCATCCTCTAAATGGGTCTGTCTCCTAGTGCCAACAGAGATTGTGTTATGGCCTTCACTCCTTCAATTGAAGGTGTTAGGGGTGGGATGGGAGGAAAAGGGTAGAAAAAAATGTGGGGCAGGATATAAACTTTGCCAGTGGGGAAAGGAATGGAAGGTCGTGGCACTAGAGACTGGAGGTTGTGTCTAATGTTAGCCCTGCTCGGATCAGACCCACTGAAAATAATGGGTGCATTACTGGAATAAAAGAATCGCAGAACTGGAAACGGTTTCGGAGGGCCATCTAGTCCAACCCACTGCAATGCAGGAATCTTTTGCCCAACATGGGACTTGAACCCGCAGTCCATTTGTTTCAGCAGGTCTGCTTTGAGTTCATTTTAGTTGGAAAGCAGTAGGGGAGGGCTTAGCCTTTTTCAGTGCCAGGACTACAGTCGTGGAACATTTGGGTGTTCTACAATGAAAGGGGAGAAAGAGTCTCTGAGCACGTGCAAAATGTTTTTCCCCCCCTCAGGACAGAGAAGGCCTAAAGAGTCCACACAAATCTGGGGTTGAGGAAACAGGGTTGCAGGACACGGCAGCAGCGGGAAAGGCAGTTTAGGGGCTGAGGGAAGAAAGAGCAGATTGGAAAGGTGAAGTGAACAGGATTATGGAGTGTAAATGAACCTTGGAACTCCCTGCCTATTGAGATGGCGGCTTGACTGTACACTTTTTGGTGACTGCTATAAACATTCCTGTTTAGACAAGCCTATAGAAGTGAAAGGGAAGTCACAAAGGGACACCCAGATGTTAACAAGAGTGAGCCAGAGCCTGCTTTTTGTATTTTAATATACTAATACTTGATATGGGGCGGTCATAAATAATCCCAGAATTCTTTAGGAGAAGCCATGACCATTTCACATGGTATCATAACACTTTAAATGCATGGTGTGAATATGACCCTAATCACAGTTTCCCTCCTTATGGTGAAATGGATTGCATTTCCAGTTACATTATAGCAGGCATCCCCAAACTTCGGCCCTCCAGATGTTTTGGACTACAATTCCCATCATCCCTGATCACTGGTCCTGTTAGCTAGGGATCATGGGAGTTGTAGGCCAAAACATCTGGAGGGCCGCAGTTTGGGGATGCCTGCATTATAGTCATTTTTTGATATTTGCATACCCTCCAACACTAGTTTGAAACCCACTAGAATTCCACGTTCCCATTTTTTAAAAAAAGAGCCCAGCAGCCATTTTTGTTGCCATGATTTCGCGTGATATCATGCTGCTGTTCTCACCCACCCAAAAAAGTGCTTTTTGGGGGTGCAAGATTCACGGCAGCCAAAATGGCTGCCATTCTCTCGCGATAAAAAAGGATGTTCCCTCCCCCCCCCTAAGACGCTTGCATTTGCATCTATATGTATAACTTAGCATATATGCAAAAGCGTACATGACTCTGTCCTCTTTTTTGGCAATATGAAAGTTCAATATGAAAGAGCAAAAGAGTGTCTCTGCGCCACGTGCAGATTGCCTTTCAGTACCAGATTGGGGGGGTCAGGAGTTTCCAGAGCAGAGGGCGCAACTCCTAGGCAGGCTTTGAGGCCTAGCAACCTCCTGGTCCTCTCGGCTCCGGGATGCCTGGGTCCTGAGCCTATTTCCCACAGAGCCGCTCGCTCCTCTGTGTGGGAGTGAATCCATAAACTATCGACATTATTTTGGAGGCCGCCGTTGTCTCGGCATCAGAGACGGTGACGGCATTAACAGCAGGTGAGCCAGCCTTGAGCTGCGGACGAGGGTCAGAAGAAAGGAAACAGAACGAGTGCAGCTCAAATAACGGGGGGAAATGAAAAGAGGACCCAGCCTTTGAAACGGAGCGATGCGAGTGATAGAGAAACAAGGCAGCGGGAAGGAAGACACCCTTTTGAACGAGGGAGATCAGCTGCTTTCAAGATGGTTACTAGAAGATCAAAGAAGCAAGGATACAGTATTCTCTTATTCCATCCTCTGTCTCTGAGCCCCACCCGGGTACCAGGATTTCGAGTTGTAGGAGTGGCCAGCATTCAACATCTAAATTCTCTGTCTCGCCCCACATTTGCACAATTTCCCTTTGCGGCATCAAAAAGACCCACGTGGGACCACCATCTTCCACATTATTAAAGTGGGGCTCAGCAGCTTGGGGTAGTGGGTAGAGTCCAAAGTCCTTTTTTTTGAAGTTCTCTGTGTTAATCCATTAGGATCAGGGCTCAGGATCCAGCTGGGTAGGTACAGTTCCTTCGGGGTCCTCGCTCCTGCCCATCAGCCGTTAAGCAGGGATCCGCTTAAAGGTAAAACGGCTTTGATGTTGTGCAAAGTGTGCAGCGCATCATCTCTTGCCTCAGCAAAAAAATAAAAATAAAAAATCTGTTGCAAGAATATCAATGCAGAGGGGTTGGAAATGCCTCAGCACAGAAGCAGACTTGCAAATACCGGTATGAGAAAAAATTGGAAATTGCACGCATGCGATTTCCAGGATGCAATTGCATTTTGAAATTCATGGCTTTGAGTTAAGGGAGGGGTGGCAGTTCAGCTGTGCCTTGAAGTTCTTTTTGCCATTTGCAAAGTCAGGATAGATAAGGGGTACTGGAGAAGTTTTTTATTTATTCTTTTTTCCTTTGCATGCTAGAGTGGAGTTAGTTGCTAACAATTAAATAGATGCCTGTTTCCGACAGAAAAGTTATTTATTTATGTTGTTTATTATTAGGTTTGTATCCCGAGCTTCCTCCGAGAGCAGCAAAGACCAAGGGGTTTAAAATAGTACCACTTAAAAATCAAACAGAAACACATTTAAAACATTTAAAAACTAAAAACCATCTAAAAACTAGCTGAAATACCTGTCTGTGTGATTGTGTGTGGATCTGACCTCGCCCACTACTGGAATGTGGCCCTCTAACCGCTTTCCAACAGGTGATGCGGTCCAAAAAGTTTCCTCACTCCTATGCTTGAGGCGCACACAGGTACATTACTTTAAAAAAAATTCTTTAAAAACATGGTTAGAAATTAACATTCTCGGGAAGTTAACTGCTTCGTCATCCATATTGCCAGCAGTGGAGTCTATTTGAAATGTGTTGCTTAGGGCTTGGTTATCTGCATATGCTCCTGATAAGGCTTAATTAAATTAAATTAAAATGTTTAAGGAAGATACATCCTTGGTGCAGGGAGGGGCCCCAGGAATTATCCTCGCTGTTCCTTTTTGGTGCCAGATATGTCCTCTTTCTCAGCAGTGGCTCACAAGGACACAGGAAGCTGCATTGCACTGATCCATCTAACTTGGGGACAGTGACTCTCCAGGATTTCAGCAGGGAACATTCCCAGCTTTACTGGGAAATGGCATTAGGGACAGACGGTGTTCTGTGCCCGAGCTACAAACCTCCACCTAGAACATGAGTAGGCAAACTAAGGCCCGGGGGCCGGATCCAGCCCAATCGGCTTCTAAATCCGGCCCATGGACGGTCCGGGAATCAACGTGTTTTAAATGAGTAGGATGTGTGTTTTTATTTAAAATGCATCTCTGATCCTGCCCCACATTTTTTTTTCTACCCTTTTCCTCGGCAGGGGGTTGGACTGGATGGCCCTTGTGGTCTCTTCCAACTCTACGATTCTATGATTCTATGAGTTATTTGTGGGGCCTGCCTGGTGTTTTTACATGAGTAGAATGTGTCCTTTTATTTAAAATGCACCTCTGAGTTATTTGTGGGGCCTGCCTGGTGTTTTGACATGAGTAGAATGTGTGCTTTTATTTAAAATTCATCTCTGGGTTATTTGTGGGGCATAGGAATTCATTCAGTTTCCCCCCCCCCAAATCTAGTCCAGCCCCCCACAAGGTCTGAGGGACAGTGGCCGGCCCCCTACTGAAAAAGTTTGCTGATCCCTGACCTAGAACATGAAGGCAATAGGCTTCTCTTGCTTATGGGTAACTCACAGGTAGAGTGCCTCTGCTCCTGAAGGAACCGATTATTGTCGTTGTGTTCAGTGGCTGATAAAGACAGTCCCTTTATCAGTAGGCAATGTCCTCTGCCTTGTCGTATTATCTGCTAAGCGATTGGAAGGATGCTGCCAGGAGGGAAGGAGAGCCTAGCAGGGAGGGGGTCCTTACCTGGCCTGGCTGGGAGGAGACACATCAGCTCAGTTTATCCCAGCTGTGCTGCCTGGAGGCTGATGGGAGTCGGATCCTGACAGGCTCCAGAAAGCCACAGGTGCTGCACCTTATAGATCTTATTCTCCAGGTCAAGCCAACAGGTGCTCATAGCACTCAGGGCCTGTGGGAGGGGGCAGCTTTTTCACCCAGGGGAGTTGAGACCCAGCCCTGGGGGAATGCTACGCCTTAATAAGCAAGGAAAGAGACAGAACGCCTTGCAGAACTGCTTTTGCCACCCTCTTTTGCCCCTCCAGCTGCTTGCACGGCAGCTCCCGTAACAGAACCCGGCAGCCTGCCCTCCAACACACCCTGTTCCCCACCTATTATACTGCCCACCCTGCTCATCTTCTACACTAGGCTAGACCTTCGCTTGCAAAAGCTCACGCCAGCTACGGCCAACTCATAAAGAGGGCCGTGCCAGATCAGGTGAAAGACCTTTCAGTCTGGTCTAGAGTTCTGTTCCAAGAGTAGCCAACCAAATGCCAGTCTTTACTGAGCATTTAACCTGATCTGTTTGCAGGGAGACTAGACGCCAGTTGGCCATTTAATAAGCACTCCTGATTTGTTTGCGGGGAGGTGAAGAAACTCTGTCAAAGCAAGCTACCGGTATCTCACAACCACCAGCACATTGCAAAAAGTCCAATCTTTTGGGGAGGTGGAGGGTTTGTTTTTGCACAAGACCGCCTAATGCCTGAATTTGCCAGAATCCCGTCCCCAAATAGCGACAACCTGGAAGGGCCCAAAGTTTTATTGGTTGTCATGCTATCATGGGGGTGTGGGAGTTGTTAGCGGGAAAGGTAGTACTTCTGCGGGGGGGGGGGAGACACACACACACAGTGCTCCTTCTGGGGTAGTTTGGCCACCTTTGCACTCAGCTCTCACCTGTGGCTCCTGAAAGCTGCCAGCAATGTGACAGTGGCCACACCCCGGGAAACAGCTTCAACTGGCCAGCTAAATCAGGTGAGGGAAGCCGATGGGTCTCAAACCCTCGGGACTTCCTCTGCATGTGAAGACAGGCTCTGGCAGACTGAGTGGATGAGAGCAAGAATAGGCCCAGCGGTCAGGAAGGCACTTTCTGCATATGCTGTAGAGCAGGCACGTCCAACAGGTAGATCGTGATCTACCAGTAGATCACTGGACGCCTGTGCTAGATCACTGGCAGATCACTGGCTCCCCCCCAAAGAAGCTCAACAACTTTGGTTCCCATAAAAAAGCTCATTTTTTTTGCCCTGCACCCCCCAAAATGGCACTTTCCTTCTTCCTAAAAAAAAGCTCAACAACAACTTTGATCTGAATGCCTAAAAATGGGCCTTCCTCCTCCCCAAAAAAGCTCAACAACTTTGACCTGAACCTCCCAAAAGGGGGTAGATCACTGTAAGTTTTTAACTCTAAGTAGATTGCAGTCTGGCCACCCCTGCTGTAGAGGAAAGAGAAGGGCAAGTGGGAAGGTAGTCCATCTAGGAGAAGGGTTTCCACAAATCCAGTGTGGAAACCCTAAGGCAGGCACCCCCAAACTGCAGCCCTCCAGATGTTTTGGCCTACAACTCCCATAATCCCTAGCTAACAGGACCAGTGGTCAGGGATGATGGGAATTGTAGTCCAAAACATCTAGAGGGCCGAAGTTGGGGGATGCCTGCCCTAAGGCAATTAGATGGCGCTGCCTTTTACTCCTTCCTGCAACTCTTGCAGCCAAGCTGGTGCCAAATGTCTTGCTCTGCTTTCCTTTGGACCACATCAGTGAGGCCGAGAGGGGGGTATCGTAGTCTGGGCAGCCCAGGACCTCCAGACACACTGCCTAGAGTTGCATATTGGGGAGGTCACCGCTAATGCAGCAGTTTGACTTCACCCCCAGAGGCACACTCCATTGTCTCTCGAGACATACAGATGCCAACAGCAACATGCCCACTTGTTCCCATCTCGCTCAGGCAGACGCACAACTGAAAAACCACAGTCTCTCTCTCTTTTTTTAGAAAATAAATTGTTTATTACGAAATTATAACATGGATGTCCCCCACCCAACACCGATTATGCCTTAGCTCCCTAGAATAAAATTGTCCTGGCTATAGAAAGTCTCTTTGTGGTATCAGGAGAGGAGGGCTTTGTCCAGAGGGCGGAGGCCAGATCTCGTCCTCCGCCCCCGCTGCCATCTCCACGCATTTTCCCGGGAGCCCATGCAGGGGTGCTGGTGGTGAGGTCAGAAGCCCTGCCCTGGCTGGGGGGGCTGCAAGTTGAATGAGAGGGAAATCCATGCTGGCAAGACTGGATTGTTAGGGTCCAGGTAGGGAGGGAGTTTGGTACCAAAGGATTCTGGGAGAAAATGAATGCATAGAGTTATTTTTGTACAGGAGAAGGGGGGAAAGAAAAGAACGGAAACCAAAAACAGAATAAACACGGCACAGGTAACAGCAAAATGAAGAGAAAACAATGCGAATTACAGAGGGGACCAAAAAAACCCCACACACCCATAACATTTCTGTTTAAAGGCTGAACAAATGACAAAGTAGCATAAATGGGAAGGGAATCGAGGACGTCTAAAGGAACAGAGTAAGGAATGGTGGAAGCTGGAAGTGCAAAGTAGATGAAGAAGGGAAGAGAAGAATCCGAAATAAAATCGAAGCAATTTAAACACGAAAGATTTGGGGAGCGGGAAAACCGCTAGAGAATGAAAGACGCAATGAAAGAATAATTGGGGTGGCTAACCTGTGGCCCTGCAGATGTTGCACGACCACAGCCCCCCCCCATCATCCCTGACTGCCCGCCATGCCGGGTGGGACTGATATGACTCAGAAACATCTGGAAGGCCACAGGCCAGCCGCCCAGGCCTACAGGGAGGCGACGCAAACAAGGACAGGAGATGTCTAGGAGACAAGCTGAAACCGAGAGCGAACCAAAAGGGAGAAAGCAACAAGCAACACAACAGGGACAGAGAGGGCTGGAGGGCCGCGCTGTTCCGTGGATGTGACCCCTCCCCGGTTCCAGGTCCCTCAGGTTGGAGGTGGGCCTTCTGGGGTGCCGTAGAGCTCAGCCAGCGTTCGGAAGAGTGGCCCCCATTCTTCCAGGTACTCGTACCCGCCGGCGTCGCTGTCGCCCGCGCACGAGGACCCCGGGGAGCTGAGGGAGCCGGCCGAGGAGCCCTGTCCCTCGTAGCCGTACACCTGGATGGAGTCGTAGGGAGGGACGGAGGGGTCGGCGTCCACTTCGCTCAGGCGGGCCGCCAGGAAGCTGGCCACGTCATGGGGCTGAGGGGGCAGGCGGGTCGGCAAGGAGGGCGGGAAGTGCAGGCGGGGTAGCACGTCCCGCCTGAAGAGGCGGCGCTGCTGAGGGGGTGGAGGGGCAGCGTCGGGGTTCTGCAGGGCGGCCATGTCGAAGGCCTCTGTGTCCTCTTCGCCCCCGCCCTCGTCGTCGTAGGTGATGATGTTCTCGCGGACGTCCTCTTCTTCGAAAGGCAGCAGCGCCGCCTGCTTCTGCCTCCGGAGGGCGACAAACAGCAGCACCAGGGCTGGACGCAGGGAGGCGGGGGGGGGGCAGGGATGGGCAGAAAGAAGCGAGGGAGAAGGACAGGCGTTAGCAAAGCACAACAAACAGCAGGGCTTTCATCACCACACACACCCATACGCCTTGTTGAACGCTTCTTGTGGAATCAGAGGGACATAACACAATAAGAGAGCCTTCCCAGACCAGGCTCATTCTCCAACGTCCACCCTCCATGTTTCTGGAGGTCCCCTGCTCAGTTTTCACACCCATCCTTGGTGCCCAACCTCTGCTCTCAGATTTTTGGGGTGACTCTTTCTGAGCTTGTGATCTGCAAGGCCCACATTCTTGGAATACCATAGCAGTGGCTCATTCGGAAAAATCTACCCCTGCCCTGCTGGGTTTTCGGTGGGGAGGGGCAAATCGTCCAATTGCAGTTACTCATTTTTTAAAAACGCTCTTAAATTCACTTCTCCACATTTCGGCAGTAAATGGCCATTTTAAAAAATCCTTGCGAAAATTTGTTCTAGTGCAGATTTCTCATAATTACGCTCTTGCACGCAGTTTTAGCTAAAACGCAAAATTTCGCAAGAAATTCCCCCCCCCCTAACGCAATGCATTTCTGTACGTAATTTGCAGCAATGTTTTTACACACACTTCCCCCTAACGTAAACATGTATGCACCAGTTGTTTGTTCAGCGAACTGCGCCACAAAATTCTGAAAAGCGTGAACTCTGAAGTTTAGCTATGTTTCAGTTTGCGTATTGGTGCAGAAGTGTGAATTGCCGATCTTCTCATTGGAATGCGGAAGGAATCAAATTCCTCCCCCCTCCCCAGTTCGCAGCGCCCATTTCTGCCGCCTGAGTGCAGCCCCTGTTCTTTCTCACCAAGCAGAGTGCCCACACAGGCGAGGATGGCAAGAAGGGCACCCGTGCTGAGGCCTGCCGGGGACCCCAGGGCCTCGGCTCCGCAGGAGTGCATGGCCCCATCGCGCCGACACCGGCAGATGCTGACGGTCAGGGTGGGGGAGCCTGTGCGGGTGGGGGAGCCCCCGTCCACCAGTTCCAGCGGCACCAGCAGGGACCCGCCTTGTGTTGGCAGGCGGGAAGCACGAAGTAGCAAGGAGGCAGAGTTATCTGGGGAGGGAAAAGATGAAAGGTGGTTAGGGGAACAAACTTATAGACCACAGCATAAAGCGGTGTAAGGCGCGCGTGCTCTCACACATAGAGAGACAGACAGAGGGAGAAAGCTCTGAAAATCATAATATCAACAAAACAGTAAGGCCACCCTACAAACTTCAGAAACAAAGCAATTTCCTCAGATATAAAATTGATATTCCATAAACGATTGGGGTACCCCTTTGGGAAAGTGCTCCTGAACAAAAATGGATTCAGTAGGGACCTAAGCATCCTGACAGTAGGCGATGGTCTTATTTCAGCTGGTAATTGATCCCAGAGGGCTGGAGCGGCAACACTAAAAGCCTAGTTTGTACTACAGGCTAAGCACACAACTCTCTGCAGCGCCCCATTTGAGAAGCACAGTTGCTGGGCAGTGGGGTCCCTCGGATATATTGGTCTCAAGTTAGAACCACAGAACTGTAGAGTTTGAAGGGACCCCAGGGGTCATCTAGTCCAAACCCCTGCAGTGCAGGAACCACAGTCAAGTTGCTTATTATTATTATTATTATTATTATTATTATTATTATTATTATTTATACCCCGCCCATCTGGCTGGGTTTCCCCAGCCACTCTGGGCGGCTTCCAAGCCAGTAATAAATACAATAATTTATTAAACATTAAAAGCTTTCCTAAAGCTTAGGGCAGGCATCCTCAAACTGCGGCCCTCCAGATGTTTTGGCCCACAACTCCCATGATCCCTAGCTAACAGGACCAGAGGTTGAGGAAGATGGGAATTGTAGTCCAAAACATCTGGAGGGCCGAAGTTTCGGGATGCCTGGCTTAGGGCTTTAAATGCCTAAAGGTAAACCTTGAACTGCGCCTGTGTTGGCAGCCTGTGTGGCAGAGGTGTCGATGGGATGCCCTGGGTCAACCCAGCTGCTGCGTTGCGCACCGGCTGCCCCTTCCAGGGGAAGCCCCACATAGAGACCACGTTGTGGAAATCCAGGCTTGAGGTTCTCAGCGCCAAAGTCACAGTAGCCAAGCTATGTCAGTCGAGGAGCAGCTGCGACCAACTGTGGTCAAAGGCCCTCCTAGACTTTGGGCTAATGAAACAATCTACGGTCTTTGAAGCTGTGTGTCAAGGTTATCATTTCCCTTTGTTGTTGTGGTGTGTTTTTTGTGTGTTCTCATATTGCAAACTGTCCTGTGGTCCTCGGACGAGGGGTGGGGGGCGTGTACAGAAATTTAATTAGCGACAAACAGCGTAACAGCCACTGGTGCCATCTCTTCCTTGAGAGACAAAGATGGATCTGGCAGCAGCCCCAGGCTATGTACCTGTTCCTTCCTTTACTGTCCGCAACAGGTAACTGAACTACGCCCTGGACGTGGGGAGCACTCGCACACAGGGCCTCTGTCTTGCCAGGGTTTAAGCTCCATTTGTTGACACTCATCCAGCCCTCCACTGTGGCCAGATAGTGGTTCAGAGCCTGCATGGCCATTCTCAGTTCAGAGGCTACATACTGTTGGTACCAATTGCCTGATGAGCATTCCTATGGGTTTCATATGCTAAGTAGCGTTAGGGGAGGGGAAGAGTGCCCCTCAGCACCCCATAACAAAAGCCATAGAGAGATCAAGCAAAAGAAGCAAGGTTGCAGTCCCCTTTTACCTCTCCTGGAAGAGCTCGAGGCCAATTCAGACCTGAAACCGTTCTGAAATGAATCGAGATCCGTGGTTCCCAAACCAGCCCCCTCCTTGGTTCCATAAACTCATGCCCAATGTCCCCTGCCCTACAAGAAGCATCATTCCGAATAGCAGTCGGCACGACCCACTCAGGAAGATAATAACGCAATAAAATTAAACAGTAACGATTCATTGCACATGTATTCAAAATCCAATTAAAACTATTTAGTTTAATTAATTCAACCAAGTTGATGAACTAGATCCAGGGATACCAGCTTTTCAAGGTCTGATTGTCATTTACACTTCCAGCCTCCGCCACCACCCAGCCCCCCAGCCCTTGCCTCTTGGTGGCCCCCCCCCCAGGTTATCCCACTACCTCCCAGGCCGCTGGACTAGATCATAGAATCATAGAATCGTAGAGTTGGAAGAGAACACAAGGGCCATCCAGTCCAACCCCCTGCCGAGCAGGAAACACCATCAAAGCATTCTTGAGATATGCCTGTCAAGCCTCTGCTTAAAGACCTCCAAAGAAGGAGACCAGCTTTATCCGAGATTGCCTGCCAGCCGCCTGGGACATTTGAGAAAGCCACACCTGAGTGCAATTCCTCACCCTTGTTGTCTCGCACAGTGACGTTTGGGTCCCTGGCCCCAAGCGGGGAGCGGATTATGATGCGGCTCACGTTCCCATCCTCGTCTCGATCCACCGCTCGGATCAGCTGCACCAACTAGCAGGAGAAGGGGAAAGGAAAGGGGTGAGAAGGAGCCAAGCTGTGGCCTCCTCGCCTAGCTCCATCCCAATAGCCAAACCAGTGTGAGTTATTACCCGCAGCAGGTCCCAGGAAGCACTTACGTGGCCGGGGGCGGCATTGTCACAGACAAACGGCTCGTAGCTGTGCTCCAGCTGGGGTGGGTTGTCGTTGACATCCAGAATCTGGACGGCCACTTGGACGTGGGAGGCCTGTGTGGGGCTGTCTGAGGGCAAGAGCGGGGGGATGGGGAGCAGCATAAAGCGTGAGGAGGCCGAGGAAAAGCCATGCGGGGCATGCCGGGAATGGAATGCAGGCGACACGGAGGGACACGCAACAGGCAATTAACCAGGATCCCCCAAATTAAAAAAATGTTAAAGTTGCAAATGGGGGGAAGCCGTACAGATCAGCCACCCCAGGCCAGGGCAGTTCCATGTGACAAGTGTGCATACGAAGCCATAGGGTCAGACGCAGCCCACGTCAGAGAGATTACAGTATAGGAGCGCGTGCCAGGCGGACCATAAGGTAGGGTAGTTAGGAGGTTGTGCAAAAATGAACACAAGGCAGGTACACAGAAATCGGCACCCATGCGAATGCAACATTTTAGAGAGAGCGCACACAGCCCCATAAGATCCAAGGAGAGGGAGGGGCCAGCGCATGGTGTGCCGCGTTTATGCAGGGGTAGGGAGAAGCGTATGATAAGGCAGCCACATTGCGCCCGGCATATACAACCGTGCAGAAAGGGGGAAGCCACAGCGAGGCACGCAGGCCACAGAATTGGCATGCAGAGGAGTGCGTCGCCACCAGGCCAGACGTCAGCCATGCACGGTAATCATGACAAGCAAGGAGCCACATGGGATAAAGATGGCAGAAAGGAGCAAAGTGCATGAGGCAGGTGGCGCAAAGGAGGAAGTGCATCCCGAACAGGCAGCCGCATGCAAAACGATGCACGGAGAGAGAAAGAGCGCGAGAGAGACAATGAGTAAATATTTGCCCATTGGGAAACAGGCGTATATATTGCACAATGTGGAATAAAAGCATTTGTTGTAGTATCTGTCGACGGGGGGAATCCGACCTGCAAATGAATACCCCAAACCCCGCCACCGCATGCCATCTCGTCCCCCCACCCAGAGCCACCCACCTGGCCCTCCCCAAACCCACCCGTCCCTTACCAAGTTCCGTTGCCACCACGGTCATGTTATGCCAGGGCAAGAGCTCCCGGTCGAGAGGCACAGAGGTCAGGATCGTCCCGTCCTGAGGGTTGATGCTGAAATAGCGCTCGGGGTCCGTGTGCGGCAGGATGGAGTATCTAGAAGATGGGGGGGAACCTGGGGCATCAGGTTGTCGTGGCAACCAGGTACAAACGGAGCAACTGTAACTTTCACACGCAAGGCACGCAGATGCAAATCTGCACAGTCCCCACCCCACCCCTGCTCCTGCGGCCCCCCGCTTGCCGTTACCGGATGGCGCTGCTGGGGGAGTCGAGGTCCACGGCTGTCACCTTGCCCAGCAGGGTCCCCGGGGGGCTGTTCTCGTACACGGCGAGGTGGTAGTCGGAGCGGGAGAACGCCGGGGGCTCGTCGGCGTCCTCCACCGTGATGCGGACGGTGGCCATGTCTTTGAAGGGACCTTTGCGGATGTACTGGGGGTCGATGAGCGTGTTGGTGGCTTCCACGCGGAAGGTGTACGAGTGGCGCGATTCGAAGTCGAGGGGCTGCGGGAGGGTTTGGGCAAGTTAGAGCAGGGAACCAGAGGGAAAGAGGGAGGGGAGCTCTATGGGACGGGGAGACCCATGTCAAAATACAGCAATGGGGATTCTTGCGGAAGCGGAATAGTGAAGGTCAGGGTCACTTCTTAGCGTGGGTCAGGGAAATAAGAAAGGCAGGCCGTGAAGCCACAACTACGCTGCAAGGCTGGAAGCCTCTGTCCGTCGGCGTCTACTGAGTATTCAGTTTCGCTCAGTCCAGGCTGACAGTTTAGTAGCCCTATCTAGCCCGTTCCAGGTCTCATCAATCCCACTTTCCTGAGCATCCAGTTGGTGACCACATTTGCTGGGACATTAGGACTTATTCCGCTGGTTTAAAGGACATCAGAACATAAAAGTGGTCTGCTGGCTCAGGACTGCAATAACTCAAGGACCGCCTCTTTCCATACCCGGACCCTGATATCTTCTGAGGCACTTCTTCGTGTGCCTCCTCCTTGAGAGGCCTGGAGGGTGGCAACACGAGAACGGGGCCTTCTCTGCAGTGGCTCCCCATCTGTGGAATGCTCTCCCCAGGAAATTTCGCCTGGCGCCTTCATTATACACCTTTAGGCACCAGGCAAAAACGTTCCTTTCTAATCAGGCCTTTGGTTGACCTAATTGACATAATATACCCTTTTAAAATGTGGCTCTTTTTGGTGTGTGTGTGTGTGTGTGTGTGTGTGTGTGTGTGTGTGTGTGTGTGTGTGTTATTGTTCTTATGTTGATTTTATATATTGGGATCTTTTCTGTGAACTGCCCTGAGACCTCTGGGTATAGGGTGGTATATAAATTCAATAAAATCATCATCATTATCAGTGGTCTTCTCCTCCTTGAACTTGTTGAATCCTTCAGAACCCACAGCTCCCATCTTTTGCTGCCTGTGGGGAAAATGGAGGGGGTGGTCCCTGGGAGGGAGGACGGAAGGAGGATCAGGGCCCCCTAATTCCAAGGTACCCCCAGAATGGGGGCACCTCCACCAACCTTTTTCACTGTGATGATCCCGTCCTGTCCCAGCGCATCGGTGTGGATAGCAAAGGCTTCTGCTCCATCTCCTCCATCGAGAATGCTGTAGGCCAGCAGAGCATTCTCCCCTTCGTCGGGGTCGTGCGCTCGCAGCCGCCCCACGGCAGAGCCGGGAGGTGCAGTCTCTACCACGGAAAACTGGTAAGAGCCTGGGGGAGGGGAAAGAAGTGCAGGGAAACAGGCGTGTGTATGTGGGAGAATGGGTGGCAGCCAACAAAGTAGCTTTGCTAGCGCAAGGACTTTTGGCTAACCAGCAGAACCTCCCCACTCCTCTCCCTCCTGTCCCTATATATAAAAATGTAAACTGGGCATGTTGGTTATTATCCACTTTTCTCCGAAACCGCTTCACCAATTGCATTCAAATTTGAACACAACGTCCAAAGCGAATGTCCGAAGGCTCTTATAAGGTTTTCAAAGACAGATGCCACACCTCCGCCAGGTGAAACCCAAAAAACCCCTGTTCCAGAACGCACCACTCAGCCGAAAGTGCATGCTGGGAAAAGAACCAGGTTGCAAACCAGCACCCTCTAGCGGCGGCTACACTGGTACTACACCTATAAAACCTTCCCCCAGGGGCCATCTAGTCCAACCCCCTGCAATGCAGGAATCTCAGCTAAGGCATCTATGACGGATGGCCATCCAACCTCTGCTTGAGAACCTCCAAGGGAGGAGAGTCTGGAACCTCCCGAGGGAGACCGTTCCACTGTCAAAACAGCTCTTATTGACAGAAAGCACTTCCTGGTGTTTAGTCGGAATCTCCTTTCCTGCAACTTGAATTCATTGGCTCATTGTGCCGCCGCTGATTTGAGTCATTTTAACCGCCCCACCCCCCCATCTACACATGACAAAATGGCAGCCACCGATTCAGACTGTGTAAAGCACACACTGTACCCTGAAATTTTATTCATTTATTTATTTAAACATACCCCGCCCATCTGGCTGGGCGGCTTCCAGAAGGATATTAAAATACAATAATCTATTAAACATTAAAAGTTTCCCTAAACAGGGCTGCCTTCAGTTGTCTTCTAAAAGTCTGGTAGTTGTTTTTCTCTTTGACATCTGGTGGGAGGGCGTTCCACAGGGCGGGTGCCACTACCGAGAAGGCCCTCTGCCTGGTTCCCTGTAACTTGGCTTCTCGCAGCGAGGGAACCGCCAGAAGGCCCTCAGCACTGGACCTCAGTGTCCAGGCAGAATGATGGGGTATACTGCACCGAGGCTTAGGGCTTTAAAGGTCAGCACCAACCCTTTGAATTGTGCTCAGAAACTTACATTTGAAGCACGTTCCCCTCCCTCAGAGAATTCTGGGCAGTGCAGTTTTACCCCACACCGAGTTACACTTCCCAGCAGCCCTTAACAAACTACAGTGCCCATAATTCTTTGAGGGGAATGTGCTTTGAATGTGCTTTAAAAGTACAATGTGTGCACACTTGCTGTCCTCCAAGCAGCCCTGCTCTGCCCCGCTAAACTGGGACTACATGAGAAGCAGGAAGGGGTGAGCGACTACCATGAACAGACCGGCCGGATTTCATTATTCAAGAAATGTAGTCTCCTTCCCCGATCTTCCTTCCTCCCCTACTACTTCACACATCATGAATATGAAAGGAAGGCATTGCAACATCCTGCATTAATTCATAATCATGCTCTTAAAACATTTACAGTATTTGTTCGCCTGTTACATATTTTTCAACAATCGTTAACGTCAAGGATACCGTAATGTCTGAGGATGTTGCAGGTTTCCTTGTGCGCACATGAGACGCATTTCTAGGCGCTTTGCAGTTTTGCGTGTGGTTACATTAAAAACGTTTAATATGCTAAGCTCCAAGGCTAAACCGTAAACAAAACATCCAATTAGATTGCTAAACCCGTCCCAGGAACATCTTGCCTCTCCTTAACAAAGTTAAGAACCAACCAAGACAATTTTGCTGGTAGACAGCTCAGATGTAACGTTTTGTACGATCGACTAGAAAGACCTTAGTTCTGAGCTATTTGCCATCTCAAATTTAGCAAACTAACATAGAACTGAGTAGCAAAAGTGGCTAGGGAGCTAGGAATTCTTCATTTCTTTTGTGGGTTTTTGCTTTGCTTTAGGTACTTTGCAAAATCAGGTCCAATCCCAGCTTCCTATTAAAATCTGAAGTTTCTGGTCAGCCTCTAAAATCCACCAATGAAGTGGTGTCCCGCCCACAGCCCCCCCCCCACATCAGCCTTCCTGCCCTGCGTATGAAAATATGGTCACATCCATAGAAAGAACCGAGGTCTGATGCCGACTACCCCTTCCCAACTTACTCTGAGGGAAGCGAGGCGGGTTATCGTTGACGTCGCTCAGTGTGACAGTGACGGTCGTGCTTCCTGAGAGACCCCCAGCATGCCCCCCCATGTCCTTGGCCTGAACCACCACAAGGAATTCTTGCTGGGTTTCCCGGTCCATGTTGGGGGTCGCTGTCCGGATCACACCTTAAACGCAGGAGGAAGGAGAAGTATCAGAGAGAGAGTGGCAGAAGAAGCAGTGCGTGAGGGACCAGGATAGAAGATAGATAGATAGATAGATGATAGATAGATAGATAGATGATAGATAGATAGATAGATAGATAGATAGATAGATAGATAGATAGATAGATATAGATAGATGATAGATAGATAGATAGATAGATGATAGATAGATAGATAGATAGATAGATAGATAGATAGATAGATAGATAGATAGATAGATAGATTCCCACCCTGCAAATTTGCCTTTCATCATCTCAATTAGCTCCACCTAAAGCAGGCATCCCCAAACTGGCCCTCCAGATGTTTTGGACTACAATTCCCATCTTCCCCAACCACTGGTCCTGTTAGCTAGGGATCATGGGAGTTGTAGGCCAAAACATCTGGAGGGCCACAGTTTGGGGATGCCTGAACTAAAGGGAAGGAAGTGTTATATATTCAGTGTATTCTGTGTTTGCCTGAGTTTGGGTCTGTACTAAGGATTCTGAGCTCCCGTGTTCTGATTCGATACATGTTGTCCAATTGCAGAACATTTCAGGGTTTGGGCCTCTGCCATTGGCTCTTGAACTCTGAGTTGTGATTCGCAGCTTGGAAGTTTAGACAGCCAATCACGTTGGGAGTGGGAGTGGCCCAGCTTTCAGAAATGTATATAAGCAGTTGCTTTGCCTCTGTTTCCCAGTTACGTAGTTCAATAAAGGTTCTTGCTGTTATCACTGTGTCGTGGGAACCCACCTACACTTCACTGGCGACCAGGGTTGCTGGGGAACTGTCACCTCAGCCCAGCGGAAATCGCTGACTGCAGCTACAAGGCAGATCACACAGAGCAGATGTCATGGCCACCCAGGGCCACACAATGAAGCCAAGCAGGGCTAGCCAGAGACACTGGGTAGAGGAAACTATGATATGGATGAATGTAAAGACAGGTGGCCGACCCAACAGATTCAGAGGTTGTTGTTCATGTGACCATGAAGCTGGGCAAATGGACAGAGGTTGGTTGGTTGGTGAGATGAGACACTGGTGGCTGGATAGACTTGCAGAGAAGAAGGAGGCAACTCAGAGGCAGCCATGACAGCACCTTTAAACCTCCCCAAGGACACACATCACACACACACACACACACACACACACACACACACACACACACACACCATAGAATCAGAGTTGGAAGAGACCACAAGGGCCATCCAGTCCAACCCCCTGCCAAGCAGGAAACACCATCAAAGCATTCCTGACATATGCCTCTGCTTAAAGACCTCCAAAGGAGACTCCACCACACTCCTTGGTAGCAATTTCCACTGCCAAACAGCTCTTACTGTCAGGAAGTTCTTCCTAATGTTTAGGTGGAATCTTCTTTCTTGAAGTTTGAATCCATTGCTCCGTGTCCGCTTCTCTGGAGCAGCAGAAAACAATCTTTCTCCCTCCTCCATATGACATCCTTTCATATATTTGAACATGGCTATCATATCACCCCTTAACCTTCTCTTCTCCAGGCTAAACATACCCAGCTCCCTAAGCCGTTCCTCATAAGGCATCGTTTCCAGGCCTTTGACCATTTTGGTTGCCCTCCTCTGGACACGTTCCAGCTTGTCAGTATCCTTCTTGAACTGTGGTGCCCAGAACTGGACACAGTACTCCAGGTGAGGTCTGACCAGAGCAGAATACAGTGGTACTATTACTTCCCTAGATCTAGATGCTATACTCCTATTGATGCAGCCCAGAATTGCATTGGCTTTTTTAGCTGCTGCATCACATTGTTGACTCATGTCAAGTTTGTGGTCTACAAAGACTCCTAGATCTTTTTCACATGTACTGCATAGGCTTGGATTTGGGGGCCTGTCTATGAGCCCCACCTCCCGATTTTGGAGAGGGGTGGTAGTGCAGGTGTGCTCTGCAATTTGCCACAGATGCAATAATGGTGCCTCAGTAAAGGATCTATACTAGACTGTCCACACATCATCCTATGTTATTCTGCGTTGTTTCTTTCTGGAGGGGACCTCCTGTGCAGCAACACGACAAAAGGAGGTTAAAAAAAACCCAACCCCACTAATAGGGCATTGGTGCTATTTAAAGCTACAGGATTTCGGCAGGACGTTACAGGGCATGCGCTGGTTGGAAGCGAGGCAGGGCGCCCACCCCAAAATATTTGCAGGTGCGCATAGTATTGAAATAACAAATGCCCAATAAAAAGAACATCTGTAAGGGGCTCTATCATTCCCAAGCCTATTGCAGGCTTTCCCTACCCGCCACCCTCCAAATACTTTGGACTGAAATTCCCACCAGCCCCAGCGGGCATGGTTATGCAGTTCAAAACATCTGGAAGGTGCCCAGTTGAGAAAGGGTGGCCTATTAATAACCAGTTGTCCCAAAATGCAAGGAAGGGAGCGTCGCACTTCCCGCTGAAGAAGGTTTCTCCAACATCAGCTTTGATGGCCATCTCTGTGATTCCAAACCAATCTGCCATTCCACGGCAAATCACAAATCCGCCAACTTGCCCCAGTCCCCAAGAGCACACACAACAATGGCCTCTTGCCGCATTCTTCCCTTCGCAATGGGGCGACACTGGTACCATCGCCCTTCCACCCCCAAACCTGCCCCCTCTCCTCCTCCCCGTTAAGTACCCGTCTGGGGGTCGACGGAGAAGAATGGCAACCCCTCGAGTACCGTATAGACCAGCCTGGCACTGTTCCCGTAGGCCGGGTCATCCGCATCGTGGGCCGTCACCTGAATCACGGACGTACCTGCAGAAACGGGGCAGGTTAACAGAAAAAAAGAAAAACCAAACGCACACAGGTTATGGAGGATGCTGGTTGTGAGAGTTCACAGGTCATCTCAAGGGAAAGAGCTCAAAAAGGGTCTTGTTGGCACAGTGACGTAGTCTTGGCCACAGTGCTGCTATTTTGTTGGAGGCCCGTGAAGAAGAGCAAAGTCGTAAGGCGTTTGAAAAGCAGGAACCCGGCACAGTTGAGAATTCACAAAAAAACAACAACGCTGAAAGCCATCTTAGGTACCGTACATAAGTTTTAAAAATATAAAAATAAGGAAGACCACCTGTACAGTACTATCTTCTAGGCTTACATGTGAAAAATTGCCGAAAAGAGCCCCCTAGGGAGGCAAACAGCAACTTAAAACAGCCATAAAAATCCAACATGTATTCTCCACCAAGAGCAAACTGTAAAATGCCAAAACAACAATATACAAAAGCAGCATCTCCAAACAGAATGCTAGATGAAAACTCCTCCAAGCTTCTTCACAAAGGGTCCTGCTTGCAGACGCAAAGCTCTGGCAGGCGGCAGCGTGGTTGCTGTCATTCCCAATCCCGCCACCCTGAAAAGTTACTATTAAATCATCAAAAGTACCTGTCTCCACCCTCCTCCCAAAGTACTCACCCCATAAAGGGAGGCTCCCTGCTGTGTCTCTGTATGATTCACCACCCTGGCCATGTCTCATTCTACTCAGCCTCCACAGGGGAATAGGTACTTTCGGCTCTGTGAGTCAGCATGGGGTGTGACTCGAGCGTTCAATCAGGCCCAAATAAAGAGGTACAGGCTGTGCACACTCTTTGCCTTCAAAGCCCATTCCTTCCCCTCAAAGAATTCTGGGAACTGCAGCTCACCCCTCGCAGAGCTACAGTTCCCAGCAACCCTTAAGAAACTGCAGTGCCCAGAATTCTTTGGGGGAAAGAATGTCCTTCAGATGTGCTTTAAAGGGACAGCGTGTACGCAGCCCTAGTGGATTTGCCTGCCCTGAAAAGAGGCTACACGTTACCTCCCTTTGTGAGTCGCAGGCCTCGTCTGCTTCCAGTCAGGAGGCATGCTGAGATCAACAACTCCTGCAGAAACACAGAGGGGGTAGATTTATCTGGGGCTGGGCAGTTCGTCCACTTAACATACGAAAAGTCAACGTGTGCTTCTGACTTTTGATTCGGAAGAGAAGTGGAGCATGGGAACTCATGGACCTCCAAGGACGTTGAATGATGGAAGATCCACGCTATATAAAAGAAAGGGCTTCTTTGGGCAACGTTGAACTATGGAACTCTCTCCCACAGGAAACAATGATGGCCACCAACTCGGATGGCTTTAAAGGAGGATTGGACAATTCATGGAGGAGAGGGCTATCAATGGCTACCAGCCTCAGGGAGGGCCAGGCCCTGCAGGACTTTGGTGGCCATGGTGTGCAGCAGGAAATCTAGCATATCAGTGGTAGGATAATGTCATGTGAGGATGGCAACCCAGCTTCAAACTTGGTTCTGATTTGAATCATCATCTGGGGATGCCATTCACACACTTAAAAGCACACAGGGCCAACCCAAGATATTTGGGTGACTCAAGCGGGTATCTAGAATAGATCCCGCAATTTCACCCCAAACTCTTCACCTGTGTTCGCTGGGGCAGGAGCCTGGAGCAGGAGGAATTAGAGAACCCAGCAAAATAGGCAATCTCTCTCCATAATGTCCCCCCCCGCCCCCGCCCAGGAAGAAACAGGAAGGGGAGAAACTGGGCTCTGGCATTGCTGAGACTCTGCAGGCTCCTCTTCCCTCCTCCAGTTTCCTTCATATGGACATAAGAACTACTTTGCTGGTCTAGGCCCACATCCTGTTCTAACGGTGGCCAACCAGATGTCTGTGGAAAACATGCAAGCAAGATTCGGGTGCAAGAGCCCTCTCCCGTCCCATGGCTCCCCTCCTCTCTTGTGTGGGGAAGCAAGAAGACAATAAAAGGAGGGGTGCCCTGGTCCAGACATGGACATGTTGCAGATGCAGGAAGACGCAGGAGGCAGCAGCGCATGGCCTGCCATATTTACACAAGGCCAACCCCATATCTGTGGGAAGCTCGCCATGCAGTGGCATTGAGCTGTTCATGCTCTTATGTCCAGCCCAGAGAGTGACCCTGCCTGTGAGCTTCCTCTTCCTCCTTATTCTCTGTGTTGCCCCTTGTAGGACTCAGGAAGGACTCATGCTCTGCGTTATGATACCAGTCATGGCTTCTCCCAAGGAATTCTGGGAACTTTGATTTGCTAAGATTCAGGAGAGTCGATAGGAGACTCTCTCCCCCAGAGCGACACTTCCCAGAGTGGTGTACCAATCACAAAGCCTCTTCCCAGGGAACTCTGGGAATTGTAGCTCTGTGGAATAAGTGCCTCCTAACAGCTCTCAGAGGGACGCGGGTGGCGCTGTGGGTAAAACCACAGAGCCTAGGGCTTGCCGATCAGAAGGTTGGTGGTTCGAATCCCCGCGATGGGGTGAGCTCCTGTTGCTCGGTCCCTGCTCCTGCCCACCTAGCAGTTCAAAAGCACGTCAAAGTGCAAGTAGATAAATAGGTACCACTCCGGCGGGAAGGTAAATGGCGTTTCCGTGAGCTGCTCTGGTTTCGCCAGAAGCGGCTTAGTCATGCTGGCCACATGACCCGGGAAAACTGTCTGCGGACAAACATCGGCTCCCTCTGCCTATAGAGCAAGATGAGCGCCGCAACCCCAGAGTCACCCGCGATTAGACTTAATGGTCAGGGGTCCTTTAACAGCTCTCGGCACTCTTAACAAACTACAGCTCCCATAATTCTTTGGGGGAAGCCATGACTGCTTAAAGCAACATCGCAGCACTTTAGGGCGTGAAGGAGGCCTTATGGTTGGCTCTGCCTCCTGTTGCTTTTCATGCCTCCTGCCCTTCCAGCCCAAAGAGCGCCAGCTGCAGCAGGGAAGGGAAGAAGGTCTCCCAGGGTGGGAGGCAGGGAGAAGAAAGGGAAGGTTCCAGCTGAGAGCTGGCAGGATCCACCTCTTCCTGTGTGAGGCAAGGCTTAAGATCCACCTGTGAGAGAGGACGTTGCATTCCCGCCTTCCTCTTTTTTCTGTTTCTGTTTAAATTCGGGGTTGTTGTTTTTTTATTGCATTAGGAAAAGGCTGAATATAATCTTATCAAAAAGGGTATTCTGCAAAGGGTCAGCTAAGGGCGGTTCCTCCACCAGCCAGGCCACTGAACTCACCCACGTTGCTCATTTCAGGCACAGTAGCGTGGTAGGGGCCATGGAGGAAGACCGGCGGGTTGTCGTTGATGTCTTGGACTTTGATGATGAACTCAGACGGCGGCTCCAAAGGCCGGTTAGAGGCCCGATCCACAGCCTGGGCCAGCAACGTATACTGGGATTTCTCCTCCCGGTCCAAGGTTTTGGTGACGTGGATGTTGCCCGTTTTCTCATCGATCACGAAGACCGTGCCGGCCCCCTCTCCGGTTAAGACGTACTTGATGCGGCCCTCGCCCCGGTCCACGTCGGTGTGAAGCTGTTAGAGGAAAGAGAGAGCAGAGACATGGAAGTCGGTAATTTATTTATTTTTTTATAAATTTATAACCCTAACACAGAATTTGACAACCATACGTTTTGGAGCACAGCCCCCAAATGCAGCTGAGGCTCATGGGAGCCGAGTTAATCATAGAACTGTAGCGCTGGAAGGGACTCGGAGGGTCATCTAGTCCAACCCCCTGCAATGGGGGGGATCTCAACTAGATCTCAACATACACGACAGGTGGGCTGTTGGGACTTGTAGTCCAAAACCTCCCAAGGGCACCAGGGCAGTGAAGGCTGTCCTAATGTAATAGTGGGAGCAGCAGCAGTGATTGGCTGAACTGCCCCAATGCCAAGCAGTCCTTAGCTACCATTGGCTGACTTGCTCCAATCAAAGTGATGGACTGGGCAGGTGGCCAAGGTTACTAAAGCTACTTTCACACCTTATGTTTAAAGCGCTGTGATGAAACTTTATACCAGCCGCGGCTTCTCCCAAATAATCTTGTGAGCTGTGTGCTGAGAGTTGTTCGGAAGACCTCTTATTCCTCTCCCAAGGCTACAGTTCCCAGAGCTGCGTAACCACCAATCTCTCTTCCCGGGAACTCTGGGAATTGTAGCCTACAATTCCCATAATTCCTTGGGGGAAGCCATGCCTGTTCAAAATGGTATCATAACACTTTGACAGTATGGGGCGGAGGTGGCCTAACAAACAAGACTGCTTTTTCATGTACAATAATCCAGTGTTCAAGGTACAATATATATTGAGGGCCCACATCTTCAAGTGCGAGGATTTTGCCTTGCGCTAGCTCCCATCCCCTCCACTGACCAACTTGCTCATTTATTACTGTACTGGGGGACGGTGGAGGGACCCGCACTGCGCTTTGAGGCTGATAAATGCAGCGTGTCTAAATTAGTTCACAGCTCAGGTGCCATTCGAGCCAGGGACTTCTTGACTGAAAGCCAGTCAGAAATGAATATTATATTGTTTCTGCATCCTGTGTGCAATAAATGGCTTTCAGTCTGGTTGTCTGGGGGAATTCTTTTTTGTGTGTGCTTCTTTTGGGCTTTTTTTTTAGACATCATTTTCCCTGAGTCCGTTCCAGGAAGCTAATGTGCAGATGAGAATTCTGAAGAAAAAAAGAGGCCTGAGCGCTTGCTTCCAAACGCAAAACTCCGCAATATTGCTACCAGATTTTTAGAAGACATCTTAAGGCAGCCCTGTTTAGGGAAGCTTTTAATGTTTAATTGTTTTATTTCATTTTTCTGTTATAAGCCGCCCAGAGTGGCTGGGGAAACCCAGCCAGATGGGCGGGGTATAAATAATAAATTATTATTATTATTATTATTATTATTATAGTGGGCTGTTAGGGCCTAGGGAAGGAGGGTCCCAGGAATGAGGGAGAGAGGAGAAGGGCGGAGGCAGGAGCCTGAAAGGGGGAATAAAACCTCAAGGGATTTAGCCAGGAGGAGTGGGGGGACGGGACCTGTTGCCCTCCAAAGGTGGCCTGCGACTCCCGATCCCATCAACCCTGACCATTGGGCATGCTGCCCAGAGCTGACGGGAGCTGGGTCCTAGCAACATCTGCAGGGCCGCAGATTCCCCATTTGTGGCCACAAGTTCTGTCAGAAGTTCAGAAGCCCAGTTCAAAACGCTGTGGAAAATAGCACTGCAGGAAATCCTATTGCATTCCCACCTTTTCTCCAAAGACCTCCCCCTCTCCATTTCCCCCCACATACACACACAATATCCCTGCGGGGTAGATTAGCGACTGGCCCAAAGTGGACTTCAAAGCTGAGCAGGAACTTGAACCCAGGTCCAGCGCTCTAACCACTACTCCACCCTGGCTCCCTTGCCTGGCACTTTGAAAGCGCCATTGCAGGCACTTCCAGCCAGCTGATCCGCTGTGCCCAGAAAACATCCTTTGGGCTGAGTCTCACTCTTACCTGCCCCCTGCCCCACAAAGGTAGCTTGGCTGAACCGGCCTTGCAGACCACGTCGCAAGGTCTGGTGGGCCCGCCAATTAGGACCCATCCCTTTGCAAAAGTCCAGGCTGCCCCTCTTTGCCTCCTTACCCCCCCCCCCCGGCCAGCCAGTGTGGGTCCCAGCCAGCCTGCAGCTCACCCTTCCGATGAGGACGGGCTCCGGCCCGGCGTACTCCTCGATGACGAAGAACTGGTTCCAGACCCAGCTGCGGCGGGACCTCAGCAGCGGGCGCTCCCAGCGCTGAGACACGTTCCCCCGCGGGGACCCAGCTCTGGCACCCTGGCTGGGCGGCATGAGGCGGCCTGCGCAGCCGCAGCCTCCCAACCAGGCCAGCAGGAGCTGGAGGAAACTGGCCATCGCTCAGCCCCGCGGTTCAGTCCTCCTCCTGCAGCGGGGGGAGCTGCTCATCTGCGATGCCCATAAGGAACAGCTACCCCATCTGGGTGGATCTGAGGGCAGGAGGGAGAGAGAGAGAGAAAGACTAGGTATCATTGCCAGCCAGGTGCATCCTTTCAATCACGGACATCGCCATCCACCCCTGTCCAGAATAAATGGCTGATTCATGCAGATAATCCATAAAGAACACCATTCCTCTTCCTTAGGGAGCCTCTTCTCTGATTCCCATCCAATCGGGCCAGAGTTATTTATTCATTATGGCATTTGTAACCCACCTTCCCCTCCAAGGAGCCCATGGGGGTGTACATACTTCTGTCTTAGAATCATAGAATCATAGAGTTGGAAGAGACCACAAGGGCCATCCAGTCCAACCCCCTGCCCAGCAGGAAACACCATCAAAGCATTCCTGACAGATGCCTGTCAAGCCTCTGCTTAAAGACCTCCAAAGAAGAAGACTCCACCACACTCCTTGGTAGCAAATTCCACTGCCGAACAGCTCTTACTGTCAGGAAGTTCTTCCTAATGTTTAGGTGGAATCTTCTTTCTTGAAGTTTGAATCCATTGCTCCGTGTCCGCTTCTCTGGAGCAGCAGAAAACAACCTTTCTCCTTCCTCTATATGACATCCTTTTATATATTTGAACATGGCTATCATATCACCCCTTAACCTTCTCTTCTCCAGGCTAAACATGCCCAGCTCCCTAAGCCGTTCCTCATAAGGCATCGTTTCCAGGCCTTTGACCATTTTGGTTGCCCTCTTCTGGACACGTTCCAGCTTGTCAGTATCCTTCTTGAACTGTGGTGCCCAGAACTGGACACAGTACTCCAGGTGAGGTCTGACCAGAGCAGGATACAGTGGTACTATTACTTCCCTAGATCTAGATGCTATTGAGTGGGGGGGGGTCTGCCTGAGTGGTGGCGACTAGCTCTAGGTCACCCCACAAGGTCAGATCCCCAGGTCTACCAACTGCAACCTATGGGTGGGAGATATCCGAAATCCTTCCCAGCCTCCCAAAGAGAACCAGACACTAGATCTACGAATGATGACTGATAACAGGTAGGCCAGGAGACAAATCTGCACTTCCCCAAACACTGTACCCAATGGCCTATTGGTCTTCCCATTGCAACCCATGAGCAGGACCTAGCTCAAATCCCTTCTAACCCTTCCCAAGGCAAGCTGGCCAACGTTGCCCGCAATTCTACAGGACTTCTGCAGAGAACTGCCCTCCTGCTGGATCTAACCAATGGGCTCCACAATTGGACTTTTTTTTTGGGGGGGACCGTCTGCCAGGGATTCGAACCCTGGTCTCCCAGGTCTTGGTCCAACACTCTATGCCCTACACCACACTGGCTCTCTTCAGGGAAGGGCGAAGCCAAGGCAAGGGAGCCTGGGTCACACTCTGCACGTCTTCGGGTGCACACTCTGCACATCTTTGGGCTCGCGCTCCACTGCGGATGCTGTTCGGCTGGCGTGTGAGCTGAGAACCTCATCCCAGCATCCTCCGTTCTCATTGATTTGCAATATTTGCGGACCACCTCCTAGCTAGGATTCTCCGGGCGGTTTAAAACAGGACTGGGGAAACCCGTGGCCCTCTAGATTTTGTGGCTAGTATGGCTCACCATCAGGGAACGATGGGAACCGGAGTGCCGCCACAACATTCGGAGGGCCATGGCTTCCCCACTTCTCAGTTCACAGTAAACACTTTAAATTATACAAAGGCAGAAATGGGAAATCTAAGAACGAAACCAGTATCACAGGTATGTGGGGGTTCTTCGGCTCAACCCTTGGTTTCCTAAACTACTCCACGGGTGAAAGCCAGCTGCTTCTGGTGGCAGAGAGAAGGAAAAAGGCTCATTTAATGGAGACAGATTTACCTATTATAGGTACCAGAAGGCCAGTTCAGCACTGGGTAAATCGGTCCCACTGGAGGTTATATTACTTATGCGTGACGATGGAGACGGGTCGTGGCTCAGTAGCAGAGCATTTGCTCTGCTTGCAGAAGGTTGCAGGTTCAATCCTTAGCATCTCCAGGTAGGGAGAGGCTGAAACCCTAGAGAACGGCTGCCAGTCAGTGCAGGCAAGACTGGCCTAGTTGCTCTGACTCAGCATAAGGCAGCTTCCTAGGTATTACTCCTTCTGACCTAGGATTTCAAACTCTGGGTCTTTCTGTCAGCCTGCCACAAATCATAGAATCGTACAGTTGGAAGGGGCCACCGAGGTCCTCTAGTCCAACCCCCTGCAATGCAGGAATCACAACCGAAGAATCCTTGACAGGTGGCCATCCAACCTTTGCTTAAAAACCTCCCGTGAAAAAAAATCCACCGCCTTCTGAGCGAGCTGCACTGTCAAACAGCGCTTATTCCCAACATTTAAGTTGCAACCTAGTCCTGTTACCGGTAGCTTCAGGATCCCTAGTGACGTGAGCTGTAGTCGTGAAAGTTACATCCACCGACAAGAGTGTCAGCCTAAACACAGTCCTGGGGTCTGACTCAGGAACTGGAAAGAATGAATGGGGAGGAAGAGGGCCGGCCCTATCATTGGGCGGAGAAAGCAGACCGCTTCAGGGGGCAGGTGCGGAGGGCCGCCACCTCTGCTTCCTAGAGCTTCCTTCCGAAGGCCCCCCTCCGCGTTGCTCTCTGTTGGAGGACCAAACTGTGCAGGCGATATGGGCCAGCCCAGCATCCCTAAAATAGTCTGCTGCCTTCGGGTGTCAGGAAGATGCTATTTCCATTGCTGGTACTGAAGTCAGCTCAGCTGGAGTGGGGAGAGGGGCCATCTTGCAGCAAAGTGGCTTGAACCAGCCCTGAGGTCAACGAGGGCCCCGCGGTCAAGCAGGAGAGGCCGCAGCTCAGGGGGAGAATATCTGCTTTGCAGGCAGGCGGTCCCAGGTTCAAGTCTCGGTGTCTCCAGGTACGGCTGGGAGAGAGCCCTGCCTGAAACCCTGAAGAACTGCCGCCCAGTTTGTTTAGGCCAGGCATCCCCAAACTGTGGCCCTCCAGATGTTTTGGCCTACAACTCCCATGATCCCTAGCTAACAGGACCAGTGGTCAGGGATGATGGGAATTGTAGTCCAAAACATCTGGAGGGGCCGAAGTTTGGGGGTGCCTGGTTTAGGCAATAGAGCCATTTTGTTGCTCGGGTCTGTGGGGTTTGCTCCTCTTTCCCGCCTGGGGAAGCTCCAGCCCCAAATCATTCACAAAGCAGCCAAACCCACAAAACCACTAGGGCGAAATGTTCCGACCATCCACGCATCTGCAAGCCCCTTTTTTCCTCCATGCACCCACCCCCTTCCCCCTTCCTCCTCTCCCCACACGTTCCTCTTTAAACCAGCCACCCATCTCCTCCAGCACCCGCCCACTATTCATCCATCCGTCCACAGAGATCTTCAAATATGCCCGTCGCTCCATCCACCTGCCCATCACCAACCTGTCCAAAGACAGGCACTTAACTATTCATCTAAGCCATCTGCCCGTCCATCCATCCATCCATCCGTGCAGATTATTTATCTATGCATCCGCCTATGCCTCCCTCTCTCCTTCCTTCCCTGCATCTTCTCTCCCTCTTGTTCTCACTCCCTGCCCCCCCCACAACACACACAACACACACTCCCTGTGTCTCTGTTCTACATTCCCCTCAGGTCCTGCTCCCCAGCCTGCCCTGCAGACGAGAGAGGACAGATGATGGATGGAGCGAGAAATGGACAGACAGGGAGATAAACGCAGTTGCAAGGAAGGGCAGAACGAGACAGAGATACTGCCTTGTCCTGTTTTGTGTAGGGATACATATATATATATAAATACGTACACTCTGGGGTTAATTTGTGGTCGTCCCCCAACAATCTACCCAGTGGGAACTAGTGGTGGAAATGGCCAGGAGGAGCTGGGGGCCAGAAAAACTTGATGGTTCCTCAGCAAAATATTTCGGCCACGTTTGCCTCTGTGCTTAAAACCTTTGCCATCATCAACTTGGGCCACCGAGGAAGCCCTGAGGTCCTGTCCTCTTCTAGGACTCTTGACCACACTAGGGGGGGGGTAACAGTTGGGGTACCCTCTTCACTTAACCCTCTGCAATATTTTGCCTGGCTACCTGCCTGCCTTCCCAGTCCTTGGTTTCGAGAGGGTGGCGGACAGATGCCAGGACCCAGAACTGCCTGGAAATAGCATCCTCTGACCTGGAACCTCTCGTCCTCAGCCCTTGACGTGGGAAGACTCTCTGACCTCAGGAGCCTGCGGCAGTCACTCACTCCCGCAGGAAGCGGTGAGGAGGGCCACTGACTTGGGACGGCTTTAAAAGAGGACCGGGCAAATTCGTGGGAGGATTTGGCTATCGACAGCTACTAGCCACAGCGGCTGTCTTCTGCAGTGAGCTCCTGCATACCACTTGCTGGGAATCTCAGGAGGTGGAGAGTGTTTTGCTGCTCAAATCCTGCCTCTGGGTCCCCCCCCCCAGGGCCATCTGGTTGGCCACTGTGAGATCAGGATGCTGGACTAGACGGGCCACTGGCCTGATCCAGCAAGGTCTTATGCTCTTAAGGGAGATGCATTCTGCATCTGCTCAGGGGAGCCCTTGTTATGTTCTGGCTTCATAATCTCTAGGGATAAGCTCTGCCATTGGCAACCAGTGCTAGGGCTGAGCTCCACTACAGACCCTTCCTTCCTTCCTTCCTTCCTTCCTTCCTTCCTTCCTTCCTTCCTTCCTTCCTTCCTTCCTTCCTTCCTTCCTTCCTTCCTTCCTTCCTCGATTCTGTCGCTCCTTCTTCCACAACCTGGGAGCTTCCAGACTGTCACTGCTTTCAAGCGGGATTCAACCACATACCAGCACGATTAAAGTTGTCCTGGCCCTCTTGTACTCAAAACCCTATATATATATATATTCCTGCCATGAGCTGCCCTGAGATCTTCTTTCTTTAACAAAGAAAGAAATAAGAACCCCACTTTCCCAAAAAGATCCAACTTTTTGTGATACGGAAAGCGTGGGGGTAACACCGGCTCTGGCACCACATCATCTAACTTCCCTGCAAACAAATTGAGGCAAACACTCACTAAATGGCCAACGTCGCCTCGCTTCCCCGTGAGCAAATCAGGACAAAATGCGCAATGCACAGGTCGTCCGGAAGCGCCCTGGGTCTCCCCTCCTCTTTGTATTTCTATCGCTCACCTGGCATCTGCATTCTCTGCCTCCCCCCCCCCAACCTCTCTCTCTCTCTCTCGCCTTCCTTGTTAGCGGTTTCCCTCCGAGGCCTTCGTTCAACCCAATTAACCTGCGGGGCAGTTGGGCCCAACTGCGGCCTGACCTGCTTTAACCTTTCGAGCGTGATCCAGAAATGCAGTTAATAAATTTCTTTTTTTATAAAAAACAACAACCCGCCTTGCCCTCCAGTGGCGCCCTCTGTTGAAACTGGCACGAAGATCTGGTCCCCAGTTCCTCTTCCCTCCTCCTCCTCCTCCTCATACCAGGGCCTAATCGCTGTAATTCATTCAGAGCGACAACTGATTCAGTCACTTGGCTTCTCCTTATTGATCGGAAATGAAGATAAACAGCGAGGAAATGAGCAGGGGGGGGGAATCGGAGGCTGGGAGCGCGTGTCCAGCAGGTGCTTCCTCAAGAAGCAGCCCGCCCCGGACTTAATTTGAGATGGCGGCAGAGGCAGGGAAAAGGCTGAGCATGCACTCTCTCAGGCCTCGGCCCCCGTTTTCAGTAGCCGGATGCAGCCCTGGGCAAGGCAGGCTGTGTGGCTCAGTGGCAGAGCATCAGCTTTGCATGCAGAAGCTCCCAGGTTCGATCCCAGCCTGGGGGGTGTCTCCCTGCCTGACACCCTGGAGAGCCACTGCTGCCAGTCAGTGTAGGCAAAACTCCACTCGGTGGGCCGACGGTCTGGCTCAACGTAAAGCAGCTCGCTGCGCTCCTGTAAGCAACTTGTTCGGTTCGGGCACGAAGCCAACAGCCACTGCCTTCCTCAAGCCCTTTTGGTAATGTAGGTCATAGAATCGTAGAGTTGGAAGGGACCTTGTGGGTCATCTAGTCCAACCCCCTGCAATGCAGCCGTCTCATGCGAGGATTTGAACCTTCAGCCTTGGCATTATCAGCACCAAGCGATTGTGCTGGTAGAGCTTTGCAGGCAGAAGGTCGCAGGTGAAACCCCCAATGGCATCACCAAGGAGGGCTGGGAGAGATACCTGTCTGCAGCCTTGGAGAAATGCTGCCAGTCAGTGCAGGCAATACTAGTAGATATGGTGTGACTCTAGCACAAGGTGGCTTTCTATTCTCCTATAATTCCAGGGCACCAGTTCAAGTTTCCTTCCCTGCCCTCAGAGGAGCCCCAAGTTGTCCCCTGCTCCCTGCAATTGGAGACCAAGAGTGAAAGACTCGACCCTGGAGGGGCCTCTGAACATGTGCAGAGTTCTCTCCCTTCGCCTGCAAGTTGCCACAAAAATCTCTCTCTGTGTTCCAGGCTACAAGGGTGTGACTGCAAGGGGAAGTATCGCTCCTTTTGGAGACTGATCTCTTTCACGGGCCTAAAACCAGGTTAGGCCTGGCTCAAACTTGCCCGACTTTTCATGCCCCAGATCTCACGTCTTTCTCTCAGTTTTGTGGGGCTGGCCTGCCCCTTCTGCCCACCACCGACCCTGCGGAGTATGGCGTTCACAACGCTATTTCCCAGAAGCCTCTGCGGCCTTGCAAAGCGCTGCAGGGCAAAACCCTCGGACCTCATTGCGGCGTGATCATTTTGAGACCAACCCCTGTGGAGAAGGAGGAATATGCTGAATTATCTTTCCCCAAGGGACAACTTAGGTGGCCTTCCCAACATGGTTGGGCTCCGAAATCCAGCCGCCCCCCAGCCAGGAGGCCAATCGATGGTCGGGGATTGTGGGAGCTGAATCCCAGGAAGGGGTGGGCGCCAGGAAATGGGTTGAACTTTGGGACGTTTTTGCATTTTAAAGAAAGCGCTCTGGCGCGGAGCTAAAGTCCTTTTGCCGTAAAACCTAGAAGGTCTCCCAGGTTCCCCCGCCAACACCCCTTGCTCTAAGAAGCGGCGGTTTCCTCCCAAGTATTTTAAAAGGGTGTCAGAAAGAAGACGGGAGAGTATGCCGTATCTGCTGAGGGCAAGGATAAGAAGAAACAATTTTAAATTACAGGAAGGCGCATTTAAGATCTGAGAGATCTGAGGGCTGGGGAGAGGCAGGATGGAAAAGCGCCCCTTTCTAATTTCAAAAGCAGATCAGCGTGGAGCAACCAGCTTGTGGAGGGCAGGTGGGGAGAGATAGGATTTTCACCCTTGCAGGTTTTTCTCAAGAAGCCAGCAAGTCACAAAAGCTCAGGTCTAAGCTTCTAGTCAGCACCACATTTTCCCAGAGGCAACTTGCCCTGTGCCACAACAACGACATCTCCTCCCTTTGCTTTTCCCTCAGTGTTCCTGATTCAGCCCAAAAGTTGCCTGAGCACCAGCCTCAGGTATCCATTTGAACCTTTACAAAAGTAGGCATTGATTCCTTTCCTATTTTTCCCGTTGTCTGTAATTTGAATGAAAAGACCCGGCTCTCTTCACTCCATTGCCCTGCATTACTTGCATTCACACATGCAGGTACGTACTGTATCCCGCCTATCAGGCACCTAGCTCAGTCGGCAGAGCATGAGACTCGTAATCTCAGGGTCGCGTGGGTTCGAGTCCCATGTCGGGCAAAAGATTCCTGCATCGCAGAGGGTTGGACTAGATGACCCTCGCACGCCTTTCTTCCAATTCCACGATTCTATGATTATATCACATAAATAACTCCAGAGGGTCTCAGAGGCTCTGCCGCCACACGTGAAAAGACATGCCGATGCCACTTTCTTGTTCCCTGAGCCTGGCTAACAAACCCAGAGTAATGACCATTCGCAGGTCGCTACCACAGGTCAGAATTAGCTCTGGCAAAACACACATTTCAAGGGCGTCTGGGGTGTGCGTGGTAGTAGCACCTATTTCCCACCGGAAAAAGGTGGCTAATGAAATAAACCCTACTTTTTACATTTCCCCAGACCGGCATCTTAAGACAGATGTCCGAAAGCAACCCCAAGCTGCATAAAACAACAACAATGCGTTAGCTTACAAGTGGGTCAAGTCAAATACATTTAAACTCCCTCCACGGGAGCCAAAAGCTGATCGGCCAACCACAAATCTGGGCAGTCAAACAGGCGCAGAGGCAGACCATTGTAAAGTTTCCGTTTCATAAATTTTGGAACGCTTCCCAAGATGTGTGCCATGTCCAGAGCCAGCCTCAGATATTTTGCCACCTGAGGCAAAACAGCTAAGCAGCTTCTCTCCCGCCCAGGCCTGGCAAGATTCAGGCCGGCAGATCCAAAATGGCGCTTAGTTCCTGCCGCCGAGCCGCTAAAATTATACCGCCGAGGTGGTATGTTGGGGACGGAAATAGTCCCATAAAGATAAGCCCTCAAATTGTGGCCCGGTTCTGCTGCCTGAGGGGATGACTTTTGATCTGGCCCAGCCCAGGACAAATAGAAAGAAAACACGGGATTCCTTTAGCAACACAACCCCCCTTTTCACTCACAAAACTGGGGTGGGTCAAACGACAGTATTCTTCGCATACCCCCCCCAAAAAACTATTTTCAACGTGCTTTTATATGAAGTGGCAGCTGTTATCTGTGTCAACGATCGAGGAAAGGGATGACAGAATAGTCAATACAGAATAAACATTAGCGATTTTGCATATGAGAATATATTTGAGGAAGCTGCCTTATACTGAATGAAACTTATTTGTCCACTTTATCATGTTTAGCCTCCTCTGACTGGCCACGATCCACCATCTTGTTATTATTAAATTTATTATGACTATGTAGCTGGAGACACCAGGGATCGAACCTTGGACTTTTTCCATGCGAAGCGAATAGCTCTGCCAGTGAGCTACAGACCCCCATTTTGCGGGGTTAAAAGGAAGGCCCTCGCATGCTCAAATGTGCTAGGAGGTTTGAACCTATGGTATGTGAGTACAATAGCTGGTTGTGGCTAATGACGGTTGAGGAGAAAGGCACTCTGCCAATGCTCAGAGCACATGCTGCTTTTTTTATTATTCCCCCGTGTCCCAAGGCTGGATCCCAGCACTCCAGAGCATCTCAAGCATTAAGACCCGGTAATAAGTCAAATTTTTGTTTGTTTAACAAGGACGCGGACAGCACCTTTGAGTCTGGAATCTGTCACTTGCAAATTTTGTGAATGTGGCCCAGAAAGCAGCAAACAGGCGATTATCATGTTTCCGTGATCAAATGTACATTCTTGTTTTCGCTTAACTTACTACAGATCTGGGAAGTGTTAAGACGGCGGCTTGCTTTTGTTTTTTAAAAAGGAGACAACACGGAAATGTGGATTCTAATAGGCACCAGGGAGTGTGATGATTATGGGATCAGGGGGTGGTACTTGTTCCGGATTAATTAATCCAGATTAAAAGACCGATCATGTCCATATATATATACCCTCCTCATCTCCGTTAAGTGATTTTGAGCCAGCGCACCCACAGATAGTGTGCTCTCTGCCTGCCTGTTCCTCAGAGAGTTGCCAACTGCTTCCCTGTTCCCCAGCTCCTGTGCTTCTGATGTTAGCCCATTGCTCAGAAACGTAGCCCGCTGAAAAGCTTCTTCTGGCATGGAGATCAGGAGATGAGAAAGGCTTTACCCTGCCTAATTTCTCCTCAGATCAGACTGCCGTTAAAGGCACAAGGGGCAAAGGGCAGTATGATAAAGGTGGCAACTTTTCTAGGACATAAGGAAAGATGAACCTTAAAGACTAGGTCCCTGTTCATTCATGCCCCACTGATTTAAAAGTGCTTGCATTTCTTTATTTTTTTAAAATGCAAAAACAAAAACAAAAAGGGGGGGGGAGACATATATAAGTATCTCATTTATTACTTCCCTGTTTAAATGCCAATTTTCAGTAGCCTCTGTAACTGTAAATCTTGTATCCCAGATTTCCTAGATGCCATTAAAATAAATCAGGGGCTCAGAACGAGGCCCTAAGCTGGGACCAGTGCTAGCTGTGTTTGTTTTAATTCCCTCCTGCTTCCTCCTGCAAGTGATTCCCTTCTTTCCAGCCCTCTCCACCCCATCCCTTCCTTCATTTATTCCTTCTCCCCCTCCAGGCAGGCTCTGTCTCTTTCCTCCCTCCCCCTCCCCTCCTGCCCAAATCTAAGCGGATTTTTTAGGATTAGTTATTCCCAGACCCTGGGAGAATAAACCCAGCAAATCTTATTTCGCCTTGTCAGAAAATTGACTCCAAGAGAAAGCGGGGTGGGGGTGGGGAGTAATGCAACCCTTAGATGTGGGGAGGGAAATATAATGAGGAGGGGGCATGATGGACCTGGAGTTTTTTGGGGGGCAGGTTCCCCCTGAAACTAGAAGTCCAAAAAGATATTGGGTGGGGTTGGTTTTTTGGTTTTTGAGAAGACGCAAGCAAATTTGGTTAGTCACACTGGGTGTAGATAATGTTGGGGGTGGCTGGGCCTCTGAAGTGCAGTTGGACAGGGTGGTCTAATTCTGGGGGACCCTTGCACCCCAGTTTTACGATTCACTGTGTTCCTAACATTTCAGTAGGTGGGGGGGCAGAATTAGGTCCGAAATGGAGACCTGGAAGTACTGATCAGGACCAAAGCTGGGGTTTATTTGTTTATTTTTGCGGGTTGGGGGAGAGGGAATCGGATCTGAAATTGAATCTGAGGAGCATCAATAGAAAGAGGGAGGCCAGAACAGGAGGGGTTTTGGCATGGATGGAAGGAAGAGGTCAAGGGCCCTGGGGTCGGTGTGTGTGCGTGGCGACAAGTAATGCAGGAAGGAATCACATTCATTTAAAGATCAGGGGGGCAGCTTTGGGGGGCTGTGGGTCAGGATGACCAAGGTGCATTGAGGAATGCAGAGGGAGGACCAGGATTTTTGGGGGGCGGGCGGGAATAATGGGCTGAGACGGGAGACTGAGGGCAGAGCCACCCCAAATCTATAGCCACCCCATAGCCCTTGTGGAGTACCTAGGACACTTGAAGAGGGGGGTGGGTGAGCTTATGCTGATGCATAAATCAGTCTGGGGAGGGGGGCTGCCATAAAATGCCTTGTAGGGGGGGGGTCTCTCCAGTGGGATCTGGGTTGGTGTGGAGGGGTTGTGGTGTGGGGGCTGTGGGTCAGGTTCCACCAATCCTCACCATAGCCCTTCCTCTCTCTCTCCTGGGAATCGTTGTGGGGCGGGAGGCTGAGGTGGTGGGGGTCTTGATTTATCTCCATCTCCCCCCTCCCTTGGTCATGCCAGCAGGTGTCCCCCCCTCTCTTTTTCCAGCCTCCCAATGCCCCCCGCAATCCTTTCCCCCGCGCTGCAGTCTTAAGACTCCCGGGGTAGATTTACAACCCAGGGCTGCGTGAGTGAAATTCCTAATGAGGCGCCTCGGAATCGCGGAATGAGACAGGCAGAAAGAAAGAGGGGAAGAGAAAACGGGGGGGGGGGTAGGTGAGGGGGGGAAAGAGAGAGAGAGAAGGAGGGAGAGAAAGGCGAGAGCGCGTCTGTTTGGGGAAAGGGGGGGGGTCCCTCGTCGTCCCAGCCTCCCCTCCCAGACGGGAATCCCGCCAGCCACAACATTTGTCACAATCAATACGGAATTCTCTCCGGAACGAAGGAACGAAAAAGCCCGGCGGACGGATGAGTGCGGGCGCCGCTGGCTCCCCATCGCTTCCCCCCCCCCTCATCTCTCCCGTCACGTCCCTAATCAAACTTTGATCCCCGACTCCCCCCGGGAATAGGGGGGGGGACACACACACACATACACAGCTGGGGCTGGAAAGAAGGAATGAGAAAGTGGGAGGGACGGAGAAGTGCAGGATGGAACCGCCCCCCCACCCCAAATAGAATTCTACATATTTTGCCTTTTTATCAATTAGTGATTCCCGCGCTCCTCCCATGCCCTGGAGCCAGGTCTAGAAACAGCCCCCTCCCCAAATAATAATATTATTATTATTAATAATAATATAACATGGTTTGGGGGAAGAATGGATAAAGATGGGGGGAACTGAGCTCTTGTAGGGAAGTGGGGGTGGGTTGTGGGGTTCGCCCGCACTCCGTCCCCCCACGCCACCCCCACATTTTGCCGCCCCCCTCTTCTTGTGGGTACCCTCTGGGGGCTCCACCCCTCTATCCTTCTTCTCCCTCTGCCTTCCCCCCCCACCCCAAAAGTGAAGGGAACCTACCTGAGTCGCTGGGAGTCCGGGGAAAAGGGTTAAGGAAGGAGGGAACGAGGCAGAGATGTAGAAGGAAGCGGGGGAAGAGAGGGAGAGAGAGAGAGAAAGAGGAGGGAGGTAGAAGAGAAGAGAGAAAGAGAGAGAGAAAAGCAAAGGGCGAGAAGGAAGACGGGAGCGCAGCAGGACCAGCGACAGAGAGATGCAGGGATTCTTCTTCTGCAGAGATGCTCGTCTGATCCTCCCCCCTCCCTCCCTCGTCTTTCTCAGCTACTACTCACTCTCCCCCCTCCCGGCAGGGTGGTCTGAGCAGAGGGAGAGAAATAATGGAGAGGAAGAGATAAGAGCCCCCCACCCACCCAAAAAACCCAAAAAAACTGAAAAGCGCGACCCCCCCCCTGCCTAGCACTGCGACAATGTCTGCCCCCAAACCCTGACCCACAGAAACCCCCGCCAGCCGTGCCACTGTCCCAGTCCTGGACCCCTAGAAGCCTTCGACTAGGACTCCCCCCCACCCCAATTTTCTGAACTCTCTTCAACCCCCCCCCCCAATAAGAGTCGTCCCTCCTGGTCTAAAAGGTGTCTCTTCCCTCGCCTCCACCCCCAAGTCCTCACTTGAAGACCCTTCCTCAGAATTGCTGGTATCCTTCCACTCTACTTCCCTCCCTCGCCCCCCCTCAAAAAAAAAACTCCTTTCCTGTCCCGGCACAAATCTATTTATTTATTTCATTCCCCCCACCTGCTATTTGTCAATGTCTTGCAACCCTCCACCCTATCTGGACTCTTAAACTCTGCTGCCCCCCAATTGACGCTCAGAAGCCCCCCAAAAGAGCCCCACAAACAGAGTGCTTAATCCATAGTTTATATCCAACCTTCAGCCTTGCCCCCCACCCCAATATCTCACTCTACAGGACTAGGTTTGGGTCTGTTTCTGACCCATGGAGACCCCTAATCCCTACATCAATTAACCAAACCTTAGTCCAGACCCATCATTAATCCAATATGCTTTATAAGACATTTTTCAATTCTGCCCTAAAACTGCCCCCAATGCCTGTTGAACCCCCCACAACCAGCATCTATAGGCCGGCCCTGCTCAAAACCAGCTCAAAATCCCATGCCACCCACCCCCATTTTGACATATTGGGGGGGGGGAGCCTCCAGATATAATGTTCCCCTGACTTGACACCACAGACCTCCAATGGGTGCTTCTCATGAGCCGGGCTTAGCCCCAGAATCGGTTTTCAACGTCCAGGAAAATGGGAACAAGCTGGACAAGAGTGCCCCTGAGCATGTGCAGAGTGTGCTCGGCCTTCCTCACTGGGTAACAACCCCCAGACATAACATGTGGAAAGGTAAGCGGTGAGGGGGCAAAATGGAAGACCCCCCCCAAGGTGGCCTTGAGCCCCCCCCCGGCACCTCTCCGTTTGGAGATCTATCGAATACAGTACAAGGTGTCTTGAACCCAAGCCCTGCGCCCAAGTCTTTCAGCTCTGCCTCCCAGCTCTTCCTCCAGCCTCTTCCCTCAGCCAGAATACCCCACCTGCTGCGTGCAAACCCCCCACCCCACCCGAAATGAATTGTTTGGCTGCAATTGCATTTTAATGAGGTCTTGAATATTTTAAGGGACTGCGAGAGGTGAGGGAGGCAGAAATTTGGCCTATTTGGGAGGGAGCGGAAGCCAAGGAAAAATGGCGGGGAGTTGGGAAGGGGGTGGGCAGCCGTGATGCTCGTGAACACCCCACCCGACCCCCGCCCTCTCTCACAGCCAGGATCTTGGAAAGCGGGGCTCCCGTCCCCAAAACCTCCCCACCCCACATTTCTCCCCCCCACCTCCTCAACCCATTCTCTTGTTCCCTGAATTATTCACGAGAAGGAAACTTTGTGAATTCCTAATGAGGGCTCATTTTAAAAAATTGATAGTGGGGCTTGCGCTCCCGCGGACTGCCAGGCAGAACGAAAGAGGGGGGTCCCTTGCCACCGCCCACCCCCCTTTGCCCAAATCCAGAAGAGGGGGAATCAGAGGGCGGGATTGGCGGGGGAATGCTGCAGGTCAACCATCAACACAACTCCGAAGAAGGAATGAGGGAATCGGGGCCCCAACAAAAGTGGGGGAGAAGGGAGACTTGGGGTGTGCAGGATGGTTGAGGTGGAAGGTTAGGCTAGGTGTGGGTCAGGGTTGGGGCTTGTGGTGCAGACATGGGGCTTGAGGGATGTCCTTGGGATCGGGGGGGCGGCTTGAACTTTTGGGGTGCTGTGTGGCTCAGGCCTGAAAGGCATCGGGTGATTTTGGGGTGGGCACAATGGCAGGGAGTGGGCTGGGGGCTGGGGGGGGGCGCTGTGAGTCACGCTCGTGGAGGCCCAGCGAGGCTGCTGGCGTATTCATTATTGGTCTGCTTTTAACGATCGATTGAGGTTTAATTAACTGGCTGCGATTATTTGAGGGAATTTAAATAGCGTAATTAACCCGGCGGGGGAAACTGGGCTCTCTGCTGTTGAGGAAGGCTGAGGAACTGGGCTGGACTGGGGCGGTGGGGACTGAGGAATGGGGGGAAAGGGGGGCGAACCCCAAATATTTGGAGAGGGCAAATCCATTTGGGGTGTGTGTGTGTTCAGTGCTGAATCAACCCATTCCGGTCTGAGGGAAATGGGGGGGGTCATTTCGGTTCTTCCTCAACACGGTTTTTTGTGGGGGTCTTGTGGTCAAGCTCTACTTCCCCATAAGTGGACTGAGAGGAAGGGCATGCGTGTGAGAGAGAGAGAGATTAAATATATTAAGCAAAAGCCCTGAAGTTTAAAAAAGGGAGAAGACTTTGAAAAACCATTGTCAGCGCACCAGGCTGGGGTTAAAAGCCATCACCCACCAGAAGTGTGGGGCTGGAGAGCGACATATGGAGGGCCGGGGACAAGTTTGAGGAGTTGCACTGGCCAGAGTGGAAAGGTGAATTTTGGGTGTAGGTCTTTCCAGGGTTGTTTAGGTGGCGAGAGTGGATCGTGGTGGCTAGGGGGTCGGTGTCTATAGGTTAGGCCAAAGCCAGCAAAGGGCAGTTTTGGTAGATATGACTAGACCAGTCTCCCATATAAAGGGGGCCGTGGGTGGGGCAGGGGATCTAGGCTTTGGCATAGGCTGGCAATTGGGGAAGTGGTCAAGGAAATGGTGGACATGCAGGTTCTTAGAAGTGGCCACCAGGGTCAGGAGTCAAAGATCTGACCTGACCGAGAGATGCAGACGGGGATTGTTTTGGGCAGAGCCAATCCTGGCTTCCTCTGAGCCAAGAGCCGCCTCGCAATGCACAACAGCACAACCACAGAAAGAGGTGAAGGAGAAAGGCGATAGCAGAGGAGAGATAAAAATAGACCCGCGAGGAGAAAGAGGACCCGGGGGAATCGCGTGGGAAAAGAGGAATCTTCCCCCCCCCACATGCATCGCTGGCTGTCACTCAGCGCCTAACCGTTCCCACACCCCTCCGCTCAGGCAGGATCATAAGGGAGTCTCTCTCTGCCTCTGCTTGCCCCATAGCAAGGCCCTGACCCCCAACCCTGGCTAGGGCAGCTATCACATCCAATCCCCACGATGCTCACGAAGCAGTTGCCTCCCAAGGACTAAGAGGACTCAGAAAGTGGACAGGCCCCTCTCGGCACAAGTTTCCACTGTGTGTAGAATAGCAGAAAAACAGTAGCAGAAACAAATGGGCAGCCTAGCCCGAGCTGAAGTGTTGTATAAGCTGTTTTTTAACAAGACGTTTATTGATTTGTAATAGTATTTTTATACCGTTAGTTTGCTTTATGGAGGTGTTTTTTATAGTTACAAGGCTCCTGGGACAGAGGAGAACATACAGGCTAAAAATATTTGAATTTGCCACCCTAAAACTCTTAAACCTTTGCTCCGATCTGCTCCTGCGTTCCTTCCTTTCATCGTTTGTTTTGTCACCTCAACTCACGCTTAACTCTGCCACCACGAGGGCTAGAACCTTATGTAAAACAAAAGCTATGGTTCCCATGGCTGGATTCTGCTTCTCGTACCAATTCCGGCGCTTGCATTTTGCAGAAGGCCAAGCAATCTGCACAGGCCTGTGGGCAAGCTATGAAATAAAATAAATAAATCAGGGGGTATATAATGGATAACAAGGAGAGGCTCCCGTGATCACTTCTGGCCCTATTAAAATATATGATTGTGGCTGCCAGCATCAACGGATTTAAAGACAAGGTGGGATCAGTTTGTGGCCTGTTAACATCAATATCCAATTAGAACCTCCATGTTCAGATGCAACATATCTGTGAATATAATCTACTGTAGATAAACAGCAGGAAGTGAGCTCTCCGAGTGCGGCTTTCTCCCAATTGAAGTGCAGAGTGTTTGAGGACCGGGACATTCACAGGGAAACCAAAATGCTTGTTTACAAAGCTACTGTACTACCAACCTTACTATATGCTTGTGAAACACAGACCACTTATAAACACAATCTCTAACTCCTCGAAATATTCCATCAACGGTTTTTTTTACACATCACTTGGGAAGACAGGCGAACTAATATCAGTGTACTGGAAGAAGCAAAGATCACCAGTGTTGAAAGCAATGATTCTTCAACATCAACTTCGTTGGACTGGTCATGTTGTGCAGATGCCTGATGATTGTCTTTCAAAGCAGCTACTCTATTCCGAACTTAAAAATGGAAAGCGTAAAAACTGTCTCAAGGCAAATCTTTAAAAATGTAGTATAAACACTGACAACTGGGAAACACTGGCCTGCGAGCGCTCCAGTTGGAGAACAGCCTTTACCAAAGGTGCCATGGGCTTTGAAGACACTCGAACTCAGGACGCAAGAGAGAAACATGCTAAGAGGAAGGCACGCTTGGCAAATCCACACCGTGATCAAATCCCGCCCAGAAACTAATGTCCCCGCTGTGGAAGGACGTGTGGATCCAGAATTGGCCTCCATAGTCACTTACGGACTCATTGTTAAAACCGTGTTTATGGAAGACAATCTTACTCAGCTACGAGTGATCGCCATAGGAGAAGAAGTCCACAGACCACCACTGACAGAGAATGGGGGAAATTCTGGATTGGCGGGCATTTCAGGGACAAAATTTGTGCTTTTAATTTGATCTCTTACGCTCACTGTGTGTCTTGGGGGCTTCAGCAGTGGGGCTGGCTGGCAGGGAGGCAGAAAATAAAGGCTATCGCGGCCGCAGTAGTGTACATACATGAAGGACGGCATAAATCTTCAAAGCTGCTCTGCAGCCCGTAAGTTGGCTGAGCATCCCCGTGCGCTCATAATGGAGAATTTGCAGGGGACCCACTGCGACTGGCACTTAGGGGAAACAGCAGAGGGTCCCTGGGTGGGGATTAGCTCCTTCTCCAGCTAGGCCTCTCTTCGCAGGCCACCCCCACCCCCAAATCCCGTTAGGTGATGTAATCCTCCCAAGCTTGAGCCGGAGTTAGGAGGATCGAAAGAGGAAATCTGGTGGATCAAGCAATCTGCTATGGAGAACGAGGCAGAAACAGCGGCCGTGTGGGTGTGGGAATGTGTGCAAAGCTTTAATCATCTGCAAGGTCTAAAACCCTCATCTCTCTACCCACCCAGCTCCCCCTCTCCTGCCCGCCCCACAGGCACACACACGCACACTGCGCCCAACTTTCCAGCAAGACAGGACTGCTGTTAGTCACCTGGCAGAGAAGCACATAGAAAGGGCACCGTCTATCAAGAGGGCTGAGTTTGGAACACTGAACATCGCCACAAGCGGAGCACACACACACACCTGCTGCAAACAGGTGGAGGAAATGGGAGAGGGGGGGAGAATAGGCTCAGCCGGGTACATAGGAAGCTGGTTTGTGCCACTCTTAAATCTCAGGGTCGCGGGTTCGAGCCCCACGTCGGGCAAAAGATTCCTGCATTGCAGGGGGTTGGACTGGATGACCCTCAGGGTCCCTTCCTGTAATTCTTTGAGTCTACCATTCATTCAGCACACTTGCCATCCATTCATTTCCAGGCCCAATTAAAGCCTCCCCCCCTCCCAAATACCTGAAAGACCACCTTCTTCCCTACCCCTGCAGGCCAGTGGGGGCCGTTGTTTCGCCATGCCCAGAAGCTCAGGGGTGGCATCCCAGGAGAGGCTATTCTCTGCAGCAGCCCCTTAGCTGTGGAACCCCCTCCCCACAGGACGCTGTGAAGATGCGCCTCTAGTTTGTCATTTGCACACTTGAAGTCTACATTTTTAGGATCCCGTGTCTGTGATTGTTAAGTTTTAAACTGTTTAACAATATTGTGTTTTGATTGTTCCAAGGCTCTTCAGGATTTTAGATAAGACATTTCCAGCCCTACCCGAAGATGCCACCAGGGACTGAAACTGGGGCCTTCTGCACTCAGAGCATTTGTCCTACTGCTACGGTACGTACGGCCCTTCTGCTGCATTTCCTGCAGCATCCCCGGAGGTGCACCAAAATGTGAAAGGGAAAATTCTATTCTGCCCTGTATGATCTACTCGAGATTCCTGCATTGCAAGGGGTTCGACTAGATGACCCTCGGGGTCCCTTGCAGTTCTGCAGTTCTGGTTTGAGGAGGGTGAAAAAGGCAGAGGGGTGGCTGAACGAAAGGAACTGCTGCATAAAGCCTTTTAAAACTTCAGAGTGTTTCTTCCAGGCATAAAAACTCACCTCTGGTTTTTGTACTGCCGGAACCGCAGCTCATTTTCAGAGGGTTCTTGCATTCTCCTTTTCTCCCATCTAAGTAATTAGCTGTGGAACACTGGTGCCACCTATCAGCCAGGATGGGAATTGCATGCCTAACAAATGCTTTTTAAAACAAAAAAAAATCATTCCAGTAGTAGACCAACTAAGTTTCGTCATTGGTATGAGCTTTTGTGTGCATGCACACTTCTTCAGATACCATGCACACATCAGACAAACACGGCTACCTACCTGTAACTAGAACTATGAAATGCTTTTTAGGCCTTTATACCCCAGACCAAAGGGCAAGTAGATAAAGTGCAAAGTGCAAGTAGATAAATAGGTACCCCTCCAGCGGGAAGGTAAACTGCATTTCCGTGCGCTGCTCTTGTTCGCCAGAAGCGGCTTAGTCATGCTGGCCACAAGACCCGGAAGCTGTACGCCGGCTCCCTCGGCCAATGAAGCGAGATGAGCGCTGCAACCTAAGACGTCCACGACTGGACCTAATGGTCAGGGGCCCCTTTACCTTTACCCCAGACCAGGGGTAGGCAACCTAAGGCCCATGGGCCACAAGTGGCCCACGGGAGTTGTTTAACTGGCCCTCGAGCCGCCCCCGAACCGAGGCACCCGCTTGGAGAGTCCCTGCACGCTGCACTAAACTGGCGCAGCACAGCACAGGGACTCACTTCCGCAGCACTGGAAATCATGTCTGCACATGCAGACTCTGGAAATCGCATCTGCGTAGATGCCAGAAATTGCAGGCATGCGTGCAATCTGGCCCACAAAGGGATCTCTGCTGGAGTGAACTGGCCCAGGCGAGGTAAACCTTGCCGACCCTTGCCCCAGACAAATTCATAGAATTGTAGTTGGAAGGGACCCTGAGGCTCATCTCGTCCAAAACAGTGTGGAGGAGCTTCAGAGACCCAACTCTGGCTTATGAAGCTCATGGGATAAATTTTGGACTAGTCTCTTTCAAGTCTAACTTACCTCAGTGTGTTGATTTGAGAAAAAATGAGGAGCGTAGATGTCCAGGACTGTGCAATTCTTCAGACAGGTTAAAAATGCAAACATCTAGCAAAGTTCTCCATGAGGCAGAAGGGAACCATTGCAAAACTACCTTTCATAAAATAAGACTTTGGGGATAGTTTATCTTTTGCAACACATACCATCCCATTTCTGGAACTTGTTTTTAAATTAAATTCCAAGAGAGGAGCAAAAAGACGGAGGGCTGAAATGGGGTCAGGCTAGATGGCCCCTGTAGGCCCTTCCCATGCTACCATATGGGAGTTCTAGCCATTGACTTTTCCCTCCCATTTTTGCACTCTACTAAGGTCTCTCTTGTTGGAGCTTTATGTACCCAAACACCCAAGATGTGGACCACGGGCAGCTGGTTAACGCAACTTGAAATGTGCAGCGTTTTATTGTATTTGCATGCATTGTGTAAGCTTAGGGGGACCTAGCTTCAGATTTTGTGAGGCACTTCCAAAATCAATACAAGCAAGCAAAGGACTTGGGTTCTCATCTTTGGGTTTCTTTTTGGGTGGATCCAGGTGTCCCCCTGACTGCTTGCGGTCACTTCTTGGGCTTTGCCCAAGCTGTTCGGAGACCAGCAAGGCTTCTTGACAGTTCAAAGGCACCAGTGAAGCCCATCTGGGTACTGGGAGGAGTGGTGGAGCCTCTGCCTTCTGTTCTCAGGCGCCATCTGCTGCCTAATGGCTGTGCAGGCGGAAAATACGTGGTCCCATGAGGGGGGAAAAGATGTTTGACCCCTGTTTCTGAAATTGCCCTTTCCTTTTTTGGCACAAGGGGCTGGAATTGCCGAGCTCTGTTGGTGTGCTGCTAGCAAGCTCCTTCTCTCTCTCTCTCTCTCTCTCTCTCTTTCGCACCCCGCTCTGAGCAGGTTCTGGAACTCGACTCCCCAACCCAACAAGAAAGATGCACAGCGGGTATAAAACTAACGCCATCTCTTTATTATGTTCTTTTTTCCTGTATTCATCAGAATAATAAAAAAAAAATTCCCAAAATAAAATACAAATTAACGGGGAGGGAGCTGGCCCCAGGAGAAGAGGGGAGCGGGAGGACTGGGGATAAAAACCGCCCCACATTCCGAGGAGGAAGGCCCCTTCTTCTCCCTGCCGCAGCCATTACATCCGTCGAGCACGCCTCTCCCTCCTCGCAAGAGCTGCTGGAAAAGGGGAAGCCCAATCCCTGGCTGTCCCAGTCCTCTCCCAAAAAACCAGGGCTAGATTTGGGGTAGGGGGTGGGGGAAGGAAGTGCCGCCACCGCTCCCCTTCCCTCCCCGCAGAAGGTCAAAGTAAAGAAGTTGGAATAGGTCAGCGGCGCCCCCCCCTGTCCTGTACAGGCGTGCTGCGACTCCGGCTCCGACTATGGCGGGCCTTTGCCTCGCGCCGCTCGCGGTCCCGGCCACCGCGCTCGCCCCCTCTGCTGCTGGCCCCGCCTCCTGTGGCGTTGGGGCGCTCCCGTTCGCGCTCCCGGCTGTGCTCCCGCCTCTTCTCCCGCTCGGCTTGTCGGCTGCGCTCCCTCTGGCGGGCCTCCTCCGCCTCCTGCTCCTTGCGCCGGCGCTCTCGCTCCCGGGCCCTGGCTGCCCGCTCGGCCTGCTTCTGAACGTACTGGAGGGGAAGAGAATGGGCAAGAAAAGGGAGGTTGGAAATAGCCCCATTTTCTTTTTTTTCTTTCCTTCTTTTTTCCTTTTTGTATTGTTTATGCATCTTTGAAAATAATTGTGGTTTTGCTTAGAATTATTTACAAGAAGACTATATGATCAGCTTATTTTATTATTATTTTGTTATATGATTTTGTATATTATTATTTGAATGTTAGTGTTTGTTTGGTATGCTTGTGTTTTCTTAAGTGTGTGATGAATGTATTTTAATTTAAATTTAAATAAAGTTTATTTTAAAACCTTAAAAAAAAAGAGGAAATAGCCCCATGGACCAGGAGAGCAGAGCTCCTGGTGTACCTGGAGCCAGGCAGAATCCATTTAATGACGCAGTTCGTTGCCAAACTTTCCTTCAGGAAAGGCTGCGTGGCTCTTTGCTCTTTACGACGGCTAGCAGAAGTTGGGCAAAAAAAGTAAAGGATGCATAAAACATCTTGCTTGGCCTGCACCCTGGGAATCTCTTCGCCTTTAGAAATAAAAGTTTCTAGTCCTCAGGGTCACAGAGAAGAGGGAAATGTATGCACCCTCCCGCTGTCCATTTGACCCAGTGTCCCAAAGGATCTGAACGCGAGGGCAGATTTTGACCAACGTTCTGGATTGCTTGGCTTATTCACCCTGAATAATAAACAAGAATAACCCGACAGGGGAAGCCAGCCCATCTCCCTGACAGTCCAGACAGCAGCAAATGATATTACTGTCGCGTTCCTGAAGGACAGTGTCTCTCACCTGGGTGTCTGTCAGAGGAAGCCAATAAATGCAGGGGGCTGCTTTGGTTTTGCGGAAAAGGTCGTCCAGCAGTTTAGCGGGGGGCTCTTCCTGGGCCTTTTCTGTTGGCAGAGAGAGAGAGGAGGAAGCAGAGACCTCAGAGGGGCAAATGCAGCCTCAGACTTCTATTCTTACAGTTGTTATTGATTAAGTACTTTGCACGCCAGAGCGGTCTCTGAAGGGAGGCTTCCTGGGCCTTCTTCCCTCGGCTTCCTAAAGACCTCGGCCCACCCACTCTCCAGATGCTCTCAGCCACTCAAAATGGCAATTGCTGAAAGGCGAGGCGGAGATTTCAAAAATTCATGCTGCCCCAATGGTAATACTCATGTGTCCGCCTGATAATGCCAGAGGGAAGGCTGAATCACAGCATCGTGGAGTTGGAAGGAAGGGGCTGCCCTCTGCCTGCCCCTTCCCACACAGCCCTGGATCCATCATGGAAGGAAGAATTTTTACACACACACACACGGCCCATATACTCACCCTTCTTCTCGGCTTTCTTCTCCTTAGACTTGGGGCGCTCCTTGCGGCGTCTCTCCCGGGACCGGGATCGAGAGCGGGGCCCCTCGCGCACCTTGTCCCGGTCCCACTCCCGCTCGGCCCTCGTCCTCTCCCGCCGCTCCATCTCTCTCTCCCTCTCGGCCCACTGCTCCCGGACCACCGCCTCCCGCTCTCGTGCCTCCGAGCGCCGCGGCATCTCGCGCTCCCCCCGCATGCCCAGGCCCACCCCAGGGAGGGAGAGCGCCTCGTCCGCCTTGGCTTCTGCGGGACGCTCGGCCAGCAGACCCCGGTGGAAATCCAGCTGGGGAAGAGGAGGAAGAGGAAGATCAGACACACATGGCAGCTTTCCTTAAAACGCCCGGCACTCCGATCATTCAAGAAGCATTTCCCAACTGATTCCATTGCCTTTGACTTAGCAGTTTTGTGTTGGACGATTTGAGGCAGGCCAGAGAAAGGACTTCTTTAGTCAGTGCACAGGAGTTTGGTCCATGGGATGCAGTGATGGCCACAAATCTGGGTGGCTTTCAGAGAGAATTAAGACAAATTCATGGAGGGTAAGGCCATTAGCGGAGGATAGAGATATTCACCACTGTCATAGAGGCATTATACTGGGGAATGTAAATGGAAGGGCTGTTGCACTTAGGTTCCCATTGGGGCAGCTGGTTGGCCACCTTGAGAACAGGGCGCCTGACTATATGGGCCTTTGGCCAGATCCAACAACCAGGCTCTTCAGATGTGCCACGGAGGCTCCTCGTGAGCCAAAGGGCAGGATACAAATGGAAATAGGCAGATAAACTGCCCTTATAGAGCAGTGTTATATTTCTTTCTGACTGTGGCCAGCCACTTGCTCTGAGAAATATGCCCACTAGGCCAAGCGATGTCCATCTAGCAAATTGCAGGCCTTCACCCTTGATTTCCACTCCACGTCAACAGGGCTATTATCCCTGGGCAGACAAATGAAACCTCCATACATTGGCCCCATCCTCGAAAACCCCCACCGGCCTCCACCACAACCTTCAACATCAATGAGTTTCACAGGAAAATGTCTTGAAGCAAGACATTCATTTGTGTTCCGTCCTGTCTGAATTCTCCACCAGTTCTGTTTTGGTTGTTTTCACTGCACGAGAAGCCCCGACCTCTTAAGATGCTACACTCCGCCTGCGTTCTACTTTTAGGAGCCTTCGCCTCTCCAGACCCTGCTGGACCACAAGTCCAAACACTCCTGACCACTGGGCAATGCAGCCAGACATCCGTTCGCCTCACTTCAAAAAGGATATTGCAAAATTGGGAAAGATTTGGGAAAGGGACAAGCAAAACAATCGAGGGGGTTGAAGAAAGTTCACAGCATTTAGGGGTTTGGGGTTTAAAGAAAAGGCGAGGACGAAGCAATATGATGGAAGATTATAAAATGCTGTGTGGTGTAGAGAAAGTGGAAAGAGAAAAGGTCCCCTCCTCTCATAACACTAGAAGGGCATCCAATAAAGTTGAAGGCTTCAGAAGTACTTCTTCCTGCATGGCATAACTGAACTGTGGCTCTTGCATCCCCAGGAGGCAGCAATGGGCACCAACTTGGATGGGCTCCAAAAGAGAATGGGTCCCATTCATGGAGGAAAAAGCTATCATTGGCTACTTGCCATGATGGCTCTGTTCTGCCCCCTGCAGTTGGAGGTAGCAATGCTTGTGAATACCAGTTGCCGGAAACCACAGGAGGGGGAGAGGGCTGCTGTGCTCAGGTCCTGCTCCTGGGCTTCCCAGAGGGCATCTGGTCAGCCAAAGCAAGACCAGGATGGTGACTTGAAAGCCACTGGCCTGACCAGCAACGCTCTTGTCTGGATGGCCGGCCCCAAGTGCCCCAGCCCCGCACTGCTGTACCCCTCAAAAGGGGAGGTAAACTGAAAGACTTATTTAAAAATGGGGCTCCTTCTCCCCATCTTCCCAGCTTACTGCATACAGCCTCTCCTGAGACATCGAGGGAACTGACAGCAACAAATCCCACCCTCTATTCTGCCTGATCTCTCACAGTTCATACCTCATCTTGCTCTGCAAAGTCTGCTGATAAGAATTTGGGGTTTGATTGTGGCCACTTGACACCATGGAGGGCGTTGCGAGTTGCTACCGCTTCTTCCACTGTTGAATACTGAAAAGAAAAAGGGAGGTGAAAAGGAAGGAAGATTTAAAAAATAAAGACCAAGTTTGGTTTCCCTTCATGCTTTAGAGCAGGGGATTGTCACTAAGTGAGCACAAGTCCTATAAAATGTTCGGTCGACGAGGTTCACGGGTGGCTCTGGGATTACGCTCCAGTCTTGCATACGGCTCTCTCTCAAATTTGAGTTTTAGTGCTTCAAAAAGCAAGTCTTTCACCTTCAAGGCTGCTACCACCCTTTCCTGGAGAAAGAGTGAATAGTTCTTCCCTGATGGGAAAATGTGCTCTAATCCTGGCTTCATTCAGTGTACAGTCATACCTCGGTTTAAGTATGCCTCGGTTTGAGTACTTTCAGTTTAAGTACTCCGCGGACCCGTCTGGGACGGATTAATCCACTTTCCATTACTTTCAATGGGAAAGTTCGCTTCAGGTTAAGTACGGACTTCCAGAACCAATTACACTCCTACTTCGGGTTAAGTTTGCTTCAGGTTAAGTACACTTCAGGTAAGTACAGACTTCTGGAACCAATTGTGTACTTAAACCGAGGTACCACTGAACAAAACCTATACACCGCTTGCTTGCTTGCCTGATGAAGTTATCAATGAGAAAAATTAACAATTAAAGACATTCAAAATAACAAGGAGTTAAACTTGGTTGAAAACAGTCCGGGGGGGGGGGGCAGAACCTCTAGGATCAGGAGTGGGGAACTGCAGGCCTGGGGTCCAAATGCAGCCATCCATAATATATCTCTGCCTGGCCCTCTCCCCAAGCCATACCCCACGGTTGGCCTCGCTTGGCCCCTCCATGTGTGCTTGCCTGGATGGAAGACAGAGAGGGGCCTTCAGGTGCGTGGAGAGGCAAGCCCACTGTATAAAGGACAAAGATGACCTTGGTTTCCCTGCCCGCCTTTGCCCCCGGCCCCTGGAAGGCTCCCGGGAAGGGAATGAGGCCCTTGGCTCTATCCCAACCTTTCCCAGGCCATCCGCCAATCCGTTGCAGGGCACTTGCGTTCGAAACAAGGATTTGCTCCTCTGAGCTGGGGGAGGCGGGGCGGAAAACTCACTGTGACGTAGCAGTGGGACTTGATCTTGTCGATCCAGAAGGCTTCCTCCACGAGGGTGCCTGTCCGGCCCAGCAGCTCCTTCAGCTGCCCGAGAGTGAAGGGTCTCACCTGCGCAAAAGGATGCCGCCGGGGTGTTAAGGCAGGTGCTGCCCCCAGTCCAGTGGCTGCTGGAGGGCCACCCTCCCCACCCTACCCCACCCCACCCGGGTCACGGACTCACCAGGTTGCAGATGTGGACGATGCTGCTGACTTTACCGCGGGGCGGAGAGGGGACCTGGGCTGTGCGGACAGGGTCGTCGATGGTGATGGAGACGCCAGAGCGCTGCTGGCTGATGGAGCGCCGCGTCAGAGTGTCGCTCAGCGTAACTACGGGGCGGGATGAAGGGGAGTTGGGGCTCAGAAGCAGGAACTCGGACTTTCCGGCCCCCGCTTGTCATTCCGCCCCTGCAGCCTCCCCTTCTCCCTCGCCCCGCACCTTTTTTCACTTCGTGCTCCACGGGTGGCGGCAGCACGACTGCCTCTACGGCGACAGCGGGAGGGGCCTCGGGCAGCTCTTCCTCGTGCGCCTTCTCCTCCTCTTCCTCCTCCTCTCCTTGGCCGTTCTCTTGACCTTCAGCCGGCACCACCTGGGGGGGAGAGAGAAAAAACAGGTTGTGTTTTTCAGGAGCGAGGGACAGAGGGCTTCCACTGGAAGCAGCAGCAGCAGCAGCAGCGCCTGCCATGTGCCCAATGGCGTAGCCAGAAAAACACGCAGACGGGCTTAGCAAGGGCAATAGGCCTAGAGAGCAACTGGGAGGCGACCTGGCTCAGCTTCATCTCATATGTAAACACCTCGGATGCTACACCTCACGGCTCGTTCTCAACTGACGGAAATGGATCTACTGAAAGAGAGACTCTCTTGGTTATCTCTGTTTAGCTCTGTTTAGTTTAGCTTTTCCCGGGTATTGCTTACTTGCTTATACTATGAAAAATACGACTTGCAACATTTAAAAAAGCACCAACGTGAAGCCCAAAAAAGGAACGAAAGAAAGAAAGAAAGAAAAGGAAAACCCAGTTGTCTTAAAGATATGCATTTTCAAGGGGACATTGTTCTACCCCTTGTGCTAACTTAGGCAGGCAGTTCAGCTGCCATCCTGAGCAGGCAAGACAATGTGGAGGTTGCCTGCCTACGGTGGCCTGGAGGGGGAGGCCCCCAGAGGCTTCCCTTGCAGTTCCACTCAGAAGAGGCTCCGGACCACATTCCTGCGGCTACTTTCTGAGCCAAAACGCCCACCCAGAGCCCACCGCTGACGGGACGAACCTGTGTGACGGTGCGGCAGATCTTGAGGGCTTTCTCGTGGGGGGGCTCCTCCGGGTGCCGCTCGGCCTCATCTTCAGAGATGCGCGAGTCGTCGGCGTGCAGGTCCACCACTGCCTCCTGCCCTCCCGTCGGTGGCTTGATCTCAGGGATCAGGCTCTGGGGGGGGAGGAGGACCAAGGGGGAGGGGTGGGTCAGGCCAGGATTTAAGGAGCTGTGCCGAGCCTAAATAGAGCCGCTGTGAGCCCAGGGTACCTTGAGGGACTCTGTGGTGATGCTGATGGAAGGTTTCTTCTGCGTGGCGGCTGTGCTGGCCCCCCAGCGCCGCTTCCGGCCTCCTGGCTGCCCTCCCTCTGTGTCACTGTTTGTTGCTGCCGCTGTGCCTTTGGCCACCGATGACGCTGAAATCAAGAGGGCAGACCCAAGGCTAAGACCCCTCCCCTCGCAGGGACGCAGCCTGCTCTGTTTTTCAGTGAAATGGCACCTCGGAGGCAGAGGGGGGTACCTCCCTGGCGCCCTCAGGTTCATCTCTCAAGGGATTAATCTCTCGAGACAGCTGCAAGGGCTAAGGCGTAGTCTCGAAGGCTTCTGTAAACCCAGGTGGCTTGGGCAGGAATGCACTCTGCACATGCTCAGTGTCAGGGAAGATATGGCCAGCTCCCCTCCCTTTACTCCAAAATCCAGCCTAAGCCACGCAGTGATGACAGGGGAGGGGAAGGACGAGGAGCTTTGTAAATGTTTAAAGGTAAAGGTAAAGGGACCCCTGACCATTAGGTCCAGTCGTGACCGACTCTGAGGTTGCGCGCTCATCTCGCATTATTGGCCGAGGGAGCCGGCGTATAGCTTCCAGGTCATGTGGCCAGCATGACAAAGCCGCTTCTGGCTAACCAGAGCAGCACATGGAAACGCCGTTTACCTTCCCACTGTAGCAGTTCCTATTTATCTACTTGCATTTTGACGTGCTTTCAAACTGCTAGGTTGGCAGGAGCTGGGACCAAGCAATGGGGGCTCACCCCGTCACAGGGATTCGAACCGCCGACCTTCTGATCAGCAGGCCCTAGGCTCAGTGGTTTAACCACAGCGCCACCTGGGTCCCTTGTAAATGTTTAAAGCCCTGCAAAAACTACTTTAATAAGAGTGATCAGACAACCGATCCTTAATATTGCACTAAAAAGAGATCTGCTTTCTTGAGTTCCAAGGGAGGCAGACTTTCCCAAGAATCACTCATACTCAGCCCAATTTGTGGCCATCTAACATGAGGACTAGAAGCTTGGGTCTTTCTTTGGAAAGTGGGAGGAAAATGGGCCGGGGGGGGGGGGAGAAAGACACGCTGGCACTTTTCTTCGTCTATTAAACAACATGGGAAAATTCCCTCTGGCCCCACTAAGACCAGCCCCCTGGGTAAAGGCCGACATGCTGTGCCTATACCTAACCAGATTTTCTCCTGGCTAAACCCATCCACCGCGACTCCAGAAAATGCAGCAAAGGCTGCTCATTGCTCCTGGTTTTCCTTCCCCTCAGAACTGCCTTGGAGTGGCGGCAGGGGGAGATCCCAGGAGAACTCCCACCCTTCTCCAACATGTCCGGATGCCATGTGTGGTCGCTGGACCAGGGCTCCTTTACTTACAGACAACAGATATCTTCCTCTTGAAGGCCTTGGGCTGAGTTGAACCCTGCAGAGAAAAAGGGAAGGGGGGAATGGAAAGAGAGAGAAAGAGAGAGAGAAGGGAGGAAGGGGAAGGAGAAAGAGAGAGAAAGCCCCGCATAGAGGGGGTAGTCAGGTCAGCGTCAGGGGTTTGGAAAGTGGCCGCCACACCTTTTTTTGGGGGGGGGAAAGAGACGAGGGCATAAGTAATGAAACAGGGGCCCAGATGAGGAGTTGGGGAGCTGGGCAAGGGTCCTCTGCTGATTCAGGAATAAAGTAGAGATGGCAGAAGCCCTACGCCTCACTCTGCCCCCGCTTGGTAGCTGTATGGCAAGCGCAGCGTCTCCGTGGGAAACATGCTGCCAAAGGGATGCCGATTACGAACCAGGACCTCTTTTGCCTCTCAGAAGTTTATTTGGACTCGAGTCCTCACGAGCGCAAGAGGATCAACACAATGCTCCTCCATGAGCCTACTCAGTCTCTCACAACTGACGCTGGAGGCCCCATTCTCGGTCCTAGAATCACAGAAATGTAGAGTTGGGATGTACCCTGGGGGTCATCTAGTCCAACCCCCTGCAATGCCGGAAGCTCAACTAATGTAAGTTAGTCTCGATGGGTGGGTACAAGAGACAGGACTTATTGGTGGTGGCACCAAAACCTCAGCTTTCTAGCTTGTTCTGAAGATGCAAGATGACTTTCATGAATCATCTTAGAAATGTAGTAAGACATTTTACTGCTGCTTTTTTGTTGTTTTAATGTAGTGGGTTGGCTATATATGTGATTTTTTCCCTGACATTATATAAACATCTTTGGGGGTTTTAATTGAAAAGCAGGTAGATAATACTAAATAACTGCTGCATTGAGACAACATACACTCTAACCCAAGGGCTAAAGATTCTATTACTAGAACACAGATAGAAAGAATCCCTAACTATTAGGACAAACCTGGATGGGATATTATTCTAATTACTTTAATTTTGAATGGTTCAGATAGGGGAAGCTGCTTGTGCATCAATACATGATAGCTATTGAACAAGGCTGGGCGACTTTTATTATTTTACTTTTAAACCATGCCCCTTCTGGTAAGAAAACGTGCAAGCTCTCAAGTTAACACAAAACTATTCAGCTTTCCATCCTGCCCAATGAAGGGCCCAGTGTACTTGAGACCTTGCCAAATTTTCACACACGCAGAATACAACCCAAAGGGCTTTAACTCTTTTCTAGGCTACGGCGAGAATTTAAGGCAGCCTTGTGATTAGCTGCTCAAAGCCTTGGAGAGAAATGGATGGCTCTTCCCTCCTTTTCTTTTTAAGCCAGTTGTGGCACATTAATGAGCAATGCAGGCAATATATTCACAAGCAGATCCTAAAGAGGATAAACTTCAATGGGCATTATCTCTGCAAGGCGAAATGGGCAGCCCAAGTTAATTCCAGGATAAGAGAGGCTTTCACTGCTGCTGCTGCTGCTGCTTTTAAACAAAGGACAAAGAATATCCCAGGTGTCGGCAATGAATTTTAGCCACCACACTACCTGCAATGCTTCTAGTCCTCATGGAGTCCATTTGGCCCAGGCACAGCAGTGACACCACGGTTGTTGGGCCCAACGTGTATTTAGGTTCTCAGACGCAACAGGCAATTATTCAGAGACTGGCCGTCTGCCATGTAACTATGTCTCAACACTTTAGTTGGGATTCCTGCATTGCAAGGGGTTGGACTAGGTAGCCCCTGAGGGTCCCTTCCAACTCTTTTGATTCTGCATTGTTTCTCACACAGATTTTCTTTTGTTAAAGAAGAGGCCTTTCCAAAGTTCCACCGCTTGGTTTTCGGGGGGGGGGGGGAGAGGAATGGCCTTCCTGTCTAAAGTCAAGCATTGAGCTCTCGGGCCTGCGTTGTATGCAAGGGGGTCTGGAAGCCACCAAAATGCCTCCCTCGGTTTCCCTGCAGCTCAGCAGCTGAGAGCCCAGGCGACAGCAAGGCCAGGACCAGCCCTCCCACTTAACCACAGCCACTGGCACAGGGAGGAAACCACATCATTCATCTGCCCTCCACAAGAGGAGAGCTTCACACCTCGTGGGGGTGACCTGGGACCAAGCCACAGGGAACCTTTGTGGAGGCTCCCACGTGGCTTTAGCCCCATGCTAATTAATTAGGCTTCAGCAGGGATAAAGGAGGCGCTGATGCCAATTAAGGAACATTGCTAAATCCTGTTCCTGAGAGGCTGGTGCAAAAGCAGCAATAGGGGAACCTGGAAGCTTCCCGATGTCGAGAGATTCCAGTTCCCATCAGCCTCAGCCATCCCATGGCCAGTAGCCAGGGCTGATGAGAGATGGAGTCCAGCGACACTGGAAGCCCCTCAAGCTCCTTATCCCAGGTGAGCAGAAACAGCCAGCTTGCTAGCATCCCCTTTCTACGTCCACTTTATTCCTCAAACAGCAGGTTCCCAAGGAAATGGAGGGAGCAGGTGGTTGGGAGTCAAGTACCACCCTGTTGATAGCGTACCCCACAGTCTGAGCGAGGATGGGGGCTGGACCAAACCAGGTTGATGCAGGAACTAGCCTCAGAGATCCCCTGCTCCCTCATCATTAAAAATAATAATAAATGCAGGGGAGGGGACCCTCCATTTAAACTGAAACATGACCCACCCGCCTACCCCAGGGAAAGTTGCAAGTGATACTTTTTTTTCCTTTAAAAATTAATTAAACAAAAAATTAAACAAAACAATAAAATCAACAAAATTAGGACAAGTGCTCCAGGTACCCTCTCACACCTGGGGCAGGGTCTTCTGTTCAGCCAATCGCACCTCAGTGTGTGCGCTGTATCTAGGCAACGGCTGGTCCAATCGGAACGAGCCCTCCCTGGCCTGAAAGGTGCGTGCTTGGTTGGGTTGGGTGACAAGAGAGGTGGTGGTTGGTTGGTGGTAGGTAGGAACCTAGCGCTTGATTGGTAGGTGGTCGGAGCCAAGTGTCCCAGAGGAGAGAGGGCGAGACAGAAGCGCCTCCCCCACTGGCAAGGTGCGGTGGGGGGGAGGGTTAAGGCATCAGTTCTTGGCAGGCAGAGACTGGGCCAATGGAGAGCTGAGCACCACCGGTGGTGCATGGCAGCAAGAGTCCCGTGACGGGCGAGGGACTCTGTGATGCCGGGCGGAAAGCGTCAGCAAGCATAATGGAGAACAGAATTCGTAACGGGGCAACCGTCCAGACCACGTGCGGAAAGAGGACGGCTGACATCGACAAGTCCTTTTCTGGAAGAAGTGCCCATGTGGCGATTCAACGGCAGCAAATGCAAGTCCTTGAGGGGGAAAGACCTCCAGAGAACCCTACGTAAACAAAGTCCCCTTAGGCAATGCTTGGCAACTCCAGAGAACTCTGTGGAGGTGGAAGTCCTTGAGGCATGGCGGAGAAAACACGGCCTTGCGTAAGGAAAAACCCGTGCCGAGCAACGAGAGCTGTGGAAACTGGTTAACTTTGCACACCAGCGGGATTGGAAGGGGAGGCCACCTTCAAATTTCGGGAAAGCCTCTCAAGATGCCGAGTCCCAGACTGAGCGGAGGAGCTGCCGGACTGCTGCAGCTTCTCAGGAACTGAAGATCATCAGGCCGGGGCCTTATTGCAGATGGCCAAGCGTGATGGAGAACTTGCTGGGAGTCTCTGAAAGCAGACGTTTGCTCCCAAGGTGATGAAGGAAGCTCTCTCAAGTTGACTTCAAAAGAACGTTTGGTTTTCAGAGGCAGACAATTCTACCGCAGAATAAACGGAGTCCTTGAACAGAAGCACCTTGAGTGGTGGAAGGAGGCGTAGACATTTCCAACGGGTGGTAAAAGACACCAAACAGCACCAGGCGGGCAACATGAGACTTGAGTGCCCAGAAAAGTCCTGACATTCCTGGAACCGTTTTGCTGATACTGTCGACCAAGCAGGATTCCAACAGCAGCGCTCTTTAAGATTTTGGAGATTGACTATATATCAACGGAAGGCAGAACGGGTCCCAAGGACAAGATGGCACTCTCTTTGACGGACAGGAGAAGAGGCCCATGGATTCAGGAAGAGCCACAGCGCATGTGGGGCTCCCAGACGAGAAGCTCTGTGGTTACGGAGCCAGAGGGCTTTCCACAAAGTGGAGAGCGGTGGCGGAAACGGTCCCAGGAGAGGCCTAGTATGTTGTGGCCCCTCCAAATCTCTCATCCACCTCCACGGGTACCTGTCTGTGCGGCCTGCTCAAGTACGTCTGTGCTCTCTCTCTCCGGTTCTCTCTCTCTCACTCTCTCTTTCGCACTCCCGGTGGATTGGAGCCTCTTTAAAACGGGGATCAGAACAAACGAGTCCAGAGGAGAATGTCAACGGGGTTGTGGGGGGAAACTCTCTTTAGGGTGAGGGGGAAGCAAGGCCTGTCCCCACCCTCCCCTCTTCTCAGCAGCACAGAAAGCAGTCTCGCGCGTGTGTGCTCGCGTTACGTGCGTGTGCGTGGGTGTGTCCTCAAAACAGCCCTGCCTCACCCCGGCCGAGATCCGCCACCCCACCCCCACCCCACTTTGGAACAGAGGAGATGGAAGAAGCCAGGTTCATGCCCCGGCTCAGGGTGGGAAGAGTCAAATTTGGGAAATGCAGGGCAGGGAGGAACGTGGGCAAAACGAACCTTTCGATAACATGACATTCAGCAAACACATCAATAGTTAACCCTCCCAAAATCCAAGTTTGGCTGCTAGCTGACTGCAGGAGGCCCAGTTTATGGGGAGAAAGAGGTATGTGTGTGTGTGTCACTATCTGGCAAATCCATGCAGACGATATTTTGCATTAAACATTTACACCACATTTAAGGCCGGGTGAAGTGTGGTGTGCCACGCTCAGGATTCAGAACTCTTTGCCCCGGGAAAACCCAAATTATGCAGCAAGGAAAGCGGAACTCTTGAGTCCCACCTAAATTATGCAAACGGGGCATATTTGCATAATTTCATCTTCGTTTTTCATAATTCATTCCACACCACTTTTACACAATTTATTCTGGTTTCCCTAGCTGCGCATAGGGAGGTCAAGGAGTTCTGCAGAGCGCTGGAGACACTTCTCCCTTCCCCCAAAGCGCTGGACACCTTCCTCAGAGACATTCATGCAACTCTTATTACATAAGCATCCAAGCTAGGAACGTGCTTCTCGGCTGATTCTGATTTAAATAATAATAATAATAATTTAAACCCCAAAAGCTAAGAGTGTTCCCAGAAGTTCCCAGCACCCTGGCACCTCAGGATACAAGGGATGAGAGGAAGCTCTGGATTGGGGAGGGGATTAAATTAGAAGCACCTGCCCACCAAGGTTATGGGGTGGAACTGAGAACTGAACAAACAGGAAGCCAGAGACCCACCAGCCCTGGGCACATGGCTGACCTCTCTAAAGAAGGTCTCCCCACAAAAGTCCCCCCTAGGCACCTTTCCACAGGACCTCAGGACTGCCTGCCCCATTGCACCCTGGGGTCCCTTGCCCATCTGCCGAGCGGAGCCCCAACACACTACCTCTTTCTTCTCCTCGTCTTCGGGGCCTGGTTCGGGTCCGGGGGGCTCCGCAGAGGGGTGTTCGTCAGGGCCAGGCTCAGGGGCCTCGCTCTCTGTTCGGGGCTCGGACGGCTCCATGGGCACCTCTTGCTTCTCCTCACTGTGCAGAGAGAGGGAGAAGTGGTCACTTATGGCGTGGGGTGGGGTGGGGAGAACATGGCCATCTCTTCTTGAGAGACAGAAAGCACCTTGGGGAAAAGGCTGAGGCCTAGGAAAATACTACTTGTTACAGCCCTGTGGAACCTTCTCCTTGGGGGTCTCTTTCCCTCTAGCTACCATTACCCCCCATTTCTTCCCTCTTGGCCACTCCCCCCAAAAAACAGCTTTGTGAACAAATATGCTCCAAACAGCCTAGCTTCTCCCCCACTCATGTAACCTTCCTAGAGGTCATTTGGGCCTTCAAGGAACCTCCCTCCGACTGTCCCAGGCTTAATCTCAGCCCCAGAACCTGTGAATCTGCCTGAGCACATGAGGAGTACCATTCTGATATCCAATGCATAAAACACAGCCACCCCTCCCCCCCCCACATCTGGTGTTAGGGGTCAGAAGATAGCCCCTGAGCACCTTCCCTTTCAGAGATCAACCACAGATCCCTAAAATAACAAACAATTTCCAAAATTATGAGCCCTCCCTTCTAAAGCTCTTATAGACACACTTCACCCCTAGAATGTCACCAAAGGCTGCTTCTTTTGTCTTCCAGGCCACAGAATCCCACAACCAAATCTCTCCCCACCCCAAATTGCTCTCATGCAAAGCCTCCCCCAAAGTATCACAACATCCCCATGGGTCCTCAGAGGCCTGTCCTTAATAAGAGACCAGGGAACTGCCTGCCACAGTGAGGCCTGTGGGGAGGAAGGGGAGGGGGGGAGAATGGACCAGGGAGAGACGGACAGACAGAGAGGGAAAGGAGATGGGAAATAGGAAGTCTGGGGAAGAAAGACACGTGCATTTGAAGGGAGTGGAGGGAAAGAGCCAGTGTGCAGCTGGAAGGCAAATAGGAGGAAAGAAATGGAAGAGAGAGGAGGGCAGGCAGGAGAAATATTTGCAGAAACAGCAAAGGGAGTGGTGGGGAGGTGTTGTTGAGACCAGCTGGAAGGGAGTAGAGGCAGAGTCCAAGGAAAGGAGAAAATGAGAGGAGAGAGAGATGCTGCAAAATGAGGGCCCTTCAGAAAGGGGAGAAGCAAAGGATTGCTGGAGGAGAGTGACCCTGTCAAATAAAGGGAAGAACTGGGGAAAGGGTGGGGGCATGACAAAGCAGAGGGATGGAGGGAAGGAGGGGGGCTAAAGCCAAGAAGGGAATGGAAGAGAAAATGGATGGCAGAGGGGCCCGGAGGAGGAGGAGAGGGGGAAGGGAGCAGTGAGGCAGAGAAAGGAAGAGGGGGGAGGGGCAGGAGGCAAGTGAATGAATCGGGGGAGAATGAATGGAGGGGAGAAAAAAGGATTTACGCGCGGGGTGGGGGTGGGGAGCAAGCTTGGAGCAGGATGCGGCCGGCGAAGGGAGAGAGAAGAGGGCTCAGGAAGGAGATCGGGACAGATCTGGCAGCGGGTAGGGAAGGAGAGGCGAGCGAGATGGGAATGGCGCAGGGAGAGCAAGGCGCGCGGGGCGGGGGAAGGAGGAATGAAGCGAGGAAAGGGAAAGGGAGAGCGAGGCGACCCGGCCGGGAAGGACGCGGCAGCAGGCGGCGGAGCCCGGGCGGGACTGCGGGGAGCGATGACGGGCGAAGGCCGGCCAGAGGAGGGGACGGGCGAGTGAATGAATGGATGGATGGATGGGAGGGAGGGAGGGATGGAAGCAGCGGCCGCGCTGCGCCAGGCCGGGCGCCCCGTCTCACCCTCCCTTGCTCTCGGAGAGCAGCATGGCCCGGCCGGCGCTTCCTCCGCTCCGCCTCTAGTCCAGCAGGCGCCGCAGCGACGCGGGGCCGGGCGGGGGCGGCGGCAGGAGCGGCGCAAGCAGCGTCAGGAGCGCACCGGAGCCGCGGACAGGCGGCGGAGCCATCTTGCCGCCGCCGTCTTTCCCAGCAGCCCCCGGGAGGGTTTGGGGAGGAGGGGGGAGGAGGAGGAGATGGAGGGATGGAGAGGGGAGAAACCGCGGAGGAGGAAAGGGCATGAGTGGGGGTGGGTGCCAGAGGAAACGCGAGGAGACCGGAGGGGAGGTGATGGGCGGCTGCAGAGCCCAAGCAGCAAATCAAGGCGCGCCCTCCTTGACACACACACACACACACACACACACACCCGACCCACGCTTTGGCCTCGGCACCGCAGCTTCTTCCCCCAACCCCTGCACAACACCCCACTTCCATGTCACCCCAAAAAGAAAGGGGGGAAAACAACACGTCTGCAGAGACTTTTTTGGGAAGTGGGCTGCTCTCTTGGGGAAGGAATGGCCACATTTGGGGAATGGGCGGGGGGGGGCGCCTTCCCACACTTCTTGGCTGTCAATGATGCAGCCCAGCCAGGTCTGGTCCTTGGCATCTCAAGGCAATGGAGAGTCTGTGCCTGTGACAGCAGCGTCAACAGGAACAGCTTCCCCTGCCCTGTCTGCCGCACAGCACTGGGTCATGAGCAGGAACAGGGAATTGTGCCCTGTCCCATCATGGATAATGATGGGAGGTTACTGGACTTCTTAGGGGTTTATCTGGTTGGCCACTGTAAGAACAGGGTGGTGAAGAGATGAGCCAACGGTCTGATCCAGCAAGCTCTGCTTACTGTGACCTACTCCAGTAAGATCAGGGGGACTCCCCACCTCCCCATCCTGGCCACTATCAGGTAAGAAAACTGGGCGGCAGCACCGGCTTTTGGGACACCTGTGCCCTACAAACCAGTTGCATTGTCCCTCCCACCCCAAGTTATTTCGTTTCCCGTGTTTGTTCCAGTGAGAAATTGCCCCAATGGTGCAAGATCAGTCAAAGGAGGTTCTCCCCCTCACCATCCCTTGAAAAGCAACTCCATCGCCATCAGTTTGGCCCAGTGGACGGGTCCAGTCCCAAGCAGAAGCAAGATTTTGTTGGAGCATGTTGCTGCAGAGACTGCAGCTGCTTTTGGGGGTGGTGGTGAGCCTTTAGATAGAGTACAGTACCTAGCACAGAATGGGAACTGCTTAAACGCTGTACATGTGTACACTACCGGCCTAGCCTAACTGAAGTGGGGTTTCAAGCAGCCCAGGGTGATGTGAAGCAGCTCTGCTGATACCAGAAGCATCTACCTGACCATGGTTGATCTGCACCACCAAGATCCAGAAGTCATGACACCTTGACACTAACGAGGCATGCCAGCTGTTTCCATCCACCCCTCAGCCTTGGACCATACAGACCACTTTAACAAAATCAAAACTTTTGAATCATCATAAAACCTGTAATAGCATAATCTCTCTACCAGAAATCAAGTCTCCTCGAATGAGAGGTGCAAGAGGAAGGGCAAAGAACTGAGCAGTCCTTAGAGCCTCTTGCATGCAGAAGGACTGGGGTTAATTCCCGGGTGGCATTTCGTGGCACGACTGAGAGGCTCCCCCCTGACAGCACTGAGCAAGGTATATGTCCCTTAGGAGCGCACAGAGGCTGGTTTAGACAGAGACCCCCTGATCATACTGAACTTAACAAGCACTGCTGGGGAAATAACAAAGTTCAGCTAGAAATATGTAGTGTATCAGTCCTGAATTTCTAAAACAAGTAAATTCGGCTGGAAATTTCTGCATTGCAGGGAGTTGAACTAGATGGCCCCTGGGGCCTCTTCCAACTCTATGACTCTATGAAATCACCTCTTTCCCCCAGAAACCCTTCCGCAGCCCGCTCTGCACATGCCTCTGACCACCCACGTGTTCTGGAGCTCAAAGGTGAGCCAAACGAAGCCCTGTGTCACATGTTGCGTTGTGTGGCATTGCTGTGTCGTGGCCTCAAGCCAAACCTGAACTCCTGGGCCCGCTGCCGCCCCAGAGGTTCCCTTCTCTATGCGCCTCATTCCCCAGCGGTGCGTGTGGGGCTTGCTCAGCCTCCACCCTCCGCTGCCTGGGTCGCTCGGCCTTGGATACTTACTTTTCGCTGTGCCGCTGTTCAGATGGGCGGTGTGGCTCCGAGGCAGGGACCCCGCTGTCGAGGCCACTGGCCTCCATTGGAGTGGGGGGCTCTGGGCTGCCCTGTGGGGAAAGGCTTAGTTTAGCAGGAAGAGGCCACAGGGTCAGGCTCTCAAGACCTCCCCCGCCCTGTATGCGCCTCCCACTCCAAAAAAGATGCTCGTATGGAGCAGGCACCCCGCCCTGCAACCCTTCCTCTCCCCCCATTCCGTACTCGCTCTGGAACTGTCATCTCCATCTCCTCCTCTTCCTGCTGTTCCTGCTCCTGGCCATGGCTGGGGTGTCTCTGGGGGTCCGACGGCAGGGGAAGGGTGTTTCTTCGCTCTTCCCTTGGGCTTGATGACCCATCTTGCTGGGACGGGGGGCTGTGGCGTGGGGGGCTCTCCCCTGTTGGGGAGGGCTCTTTGGTGTGGGGGTAGCTGGTACCGTCCCTTGAGGCTTCAGGGCTACGGGACTGAAAGCAGAAAAATAGGTGGTTTGGGTTTTTTAGATGGCTGGCTCCATCCTGCCCACCTGAGGAAGGCTGCATTGAAATGAGAAATAATCCACAGACACGTCTCCCCTGCTGCTCACAAGCCGGGGAAGGCACAATCACGAAGCAAGCTTGTGACTGGATTAAAGGAAAGTAAACTGAGCCAGTCAATTAATTGATTAAATCCGCAACCTGAGAAAGAATAATAGTTTGGGGGAACATGCTTTCTTTGCTTTTAGATGATGATTCACCAATGTGTCACAGTTGGTATAATTTCAGAAAAGCCCTGCCTCTCCCATTAAAAAGGGAACACCTCTTAATGTGTTTGCCATTTGCAGTTGCACATGTATTTTATTTTATTTTTTAAAGCTGCTTGCCAGTTAGGTGGAGTTACTTTTTTTTTTTTACTAGCACAAGTGATTTTTAAAGCAAGTTTTAGATCTCTGCGATTAAAATGACTATCAAAACGGCCGTGCTCACAAGAGGCTCATAGCTCTCAGCACCCTTGAACATGCTTTATAGCTAACAGCTATTGAGAATGGTTGTGCGGACAGAATAGCCCAGCATCTAAAGTTATGAATCCTTAAATATGCACAAGAAAACAAACAATGCACTGAGACAGGATTGTTGCTTTTCTTTTTTTTAAGAAAAAGAATCCCCTCTTCCACACACACCCTGGGTTTCAAACGCTTGTGCAAATTCAGTTTTCATGCAAGCCTTACAATGCGTATTTTTAAGTTGCTCAAGGCAAGCTCTGCCTTACACCAGGGACTGAAAAATTTGGCCAGAGGCAAGTGGGAGGCATCTGAAGCCTGGCAGCTTCTAGTTGGCCAAGCTCCGCCCATGATCTCCCATGGATTAGCTTGCCCTGAGCTAGGAATGCCTGTTTGTTCTTAAGCAGCATCTCGCTTTGAGCCAGACACTCTCCGAATGCCCCGTCTCACGGCAGCTTCAAACAAGGCTCTGGTGATTTAAGCAGGGGGCAGCATCTAGACACAGAGATCAAATGCTGAGCTGCTAGCCATGGGCCTTTTTCACCCCGTCAGAGCACATTTGTTGCCCAGAAGTCAGGGAAGGACCAGAATGGGGCACGTTTCCAGGGGGAAAACATTGCCCTGCTGCTCTGGAAACTTCACCTACTGTTTGAAGCCCAAAGGTTGGTAAGCAGCAGCAGAAGAAGAAGACAGTACATGATCTCAAGTATGGGGATGCTGCTTGTAGCCTGGTAAGTGAGCAGCGTTCTTCAACTTGGGGTGCCCAGATGTTGTTGAACTACAACTCCCATAAGAAAGCACTGGGGAGGGGGAGGATGGGAGTTGTAGTCCATCAATACCTGGGGTCACAGGCCTAGGGGAAGCTGTCATAACAGAGAAAGGGCACTTATATATACACCACTGATGACCAAGGGGCTGGCTAATTACAAGGTGCTTTGAAACACCCGCCAAATGTATTGTTTCTCATTTCCATAATTAAAAAAAAACAACAACGAGAAGGGGGGAGGGAATCACACACATGAAAACCCTGGTGGCCCCCATGGATAAAAAGACTGGGCTGAGGTGGAGGAGAGCTGGATTCAAATCCTTCCTGCTGGGAAAGGGGCCCTCAACAGGTTGAAGTGGTAATAAAGTAAGAAAAGGGGGGAAGTACTAGGCAGAGGGGGGGGGAATGTCAGGTGTTCAAGAAACCACTTTGACTCTCTGGAAAAATTGCACAATGGGACCATCCAACCAGGACTGAATCTGTGATCCTGAACAGACATGATAATCCAGTGTGGGAAGCCCAGCTTTTTGCCGCCTTCAAGTGAGTCGGGAAGAAACTGGGCACTCACCTTTCTGCTGCTGCCGCTGCTGGAAGGCGACCGGGACCGCGACCTGGAGCGAGACCTGGAGCAGGAGCTGCTGTGCCGCTCGGAGCCAGAGCGGGACGGGGACCCCGAGGCCCGCCGCTTCCTGGCAGGCGACTCGGAGGAGCCGGAGCGGGGCCTCCTGGTGCGGGAGCGAGGCTGCGAGCTGCCGCGAGAGCGGGACCTGGAGGAGCTGGACGCCGACGAGGAAGAGCGTGAGGAGCTGGAGCCTGCGGGCCTTTCCCGCGGGCGCTGCAGGGGAGATGGCGGGTGGCTGGGCTGTTCCTCTGGGGGGCCGGGGCTGGCGGCGGCTGGGACTTCCTGAGCGGGGGGAGATGGCTGAGAGAGTTGAGGGGGGGGCTCTTCGTCTTCTGCAGGGCTGGGCCCGGGGGCCTCCTTGGTCAAGAGAGGGGGAGGGGGCTCCTCGCCCCCGTCATCCTGCTGGGCGTGTTGTGCTTCCGTCAGCTGTGGAGGGGAAGGGGAGGCCTGGACCAGGGCGGCAGCAGCAGCTGCCGTCTCTTCCTCCAGAGTCTTCAGGGCCTCGGCCGCTTCCTCCTGATCCTCGTCTCTCTGGATCTCCTCTGCCACCACCTGCTGCGGCTGCAGAGGGACCCCCCACCCCCGCAGGACCACCCCCTGCTCCCTTTGTGCCTCGTGGGGGGCAGTCGGCCCTCTCTCCTCCGGGCAAGGCCCCTCCACCTTTAAGGCTTCAGGTAGCTGGGCTGCGGCCTCAGCAGGCTGTGCCTCTTCCGGAAGCCCTGGCATCTCAGGGCCCCTCTTTTCCTCCTGGGGTTCCGCCTGTGTCACAGTTGCTGTCTGCTCTTCCCTGCACTCCGGGGCTGTGGGTTCAGCCTCCGCTAGGCCCTTTGAGGGTGGGAGAAGTGGCACGGCCGCTCCACACCCTGGGGCATCCGGGGTTTTGGCCGTGGCCTCTTTTGGCTGAGCCTGCGGGGTAATGGGCAGGGAAGGCTGGCATGCACCCTTCTCCAGGGGAGCTGGGGCGGCGGGCTCAGCTTGCCCCTTCGGCGTCTGTTTGGCCGGCAATGCAGCAGCTTCCTCTTCCTCCTCCTCGTCCTCCTCATCATCGTCCTCTTCGTCGTCCTCCTCCTCCTCTTCTTCCTCCTCTTTCACAGGAGCCCTCTGGGCTGCCCTCCGACTCCGGAGAGGCGTCTCTCGTTCTTCGCTGCTTGGGGCATGGGCAGCTCCGGGGGTCTTTACAGCTCTGGCCTGAAGGGAAAAGGAAATCACGGCATGCCTCCAACAGCTCTGCACCGGCCCTTCCTGGGGCAAATGCTTCACGCACCTCCCCACGCTGGCCTCCCTCAACCCGTGTCACAGCCACTTACCTGCCTGACTCGGGTCGGGTGCTGCTCCGGTCTTCCTGGCCCTTCTTCGTCAGATTCTTCCCTCTCCCGTGACACAATGCAGCTTTTGCCTAGCAAAGGAAGAGGAGGACTGTCAGCTGGGTCAGGTCAGAAATCGACTCTCACACAAGGTAGGCCACCCCAAGGGAAGCTCAGGTGGCAGCTGGGAGAAGCACAAGGTCCGGCATTGTGTTCTCACAGTGGCCAACCAGAGGCATTTTGGAAACCTGCCAGCAGGATTTAAACAAAGGAGCCCTCTCTCCTCCTCTGGTGTCCAGCAAATGGTACTCAGAAGCATTGCTCTCACCGACCATGGGGTCAAAGTACAGCCATCATGGCTAGTAGCCATGGATAGTCTTATTCTTCGTGAATTTGTCCATCCAAGTGGGCGGCCATCACCGCCTCCTGTGTGTGTGTGGGGGGGGGAGTTCCATAGTTCCACTGCGTGAGGAAGAACTTTCTTTCATTTAGCTGACTCGATTCCATCTTCACAAAGCAAACAGATCGGCTGCCAATCCATTTGTCCCCAATACATATAAAAGGGTTCCAACCCCACCCCAGTACCTTCATTTTTGACACTAGGAGCAGAGGAGACCGCCTGGTAACATCTCAGAACATTGGTCCATCAGTCTCAGTATGACCCACCCTATTCCTGTGACTACCATTGGTTTTATCTGTTTTAAAAATTGAATTCTTAATTGGTTGTGATGGCCGAGTTTTAAGTTGCTGTAACCTGCCCAGAGATCTGCTGATGAACGGTGGGCAATAAATTGAACAATGATGATGGTACACTAACCAATAGCAGTAGAAGAAATAATTATAATAGTACACAGACTAGCCCTACCTAGAGATTTCACTGGGGATCGAACCTTTTGCATTCTAAGCAGATAGTCTGCCCCCCGCAAGACATGGGTCTTCCTCCCGATTACTGTCGATGTGAGTACTACCAGAAGTCTCTCTTAATACTCACACAAGCAATGACAAACACAAGTAGTGTGAGTGTGTATGTACACACACACACACACACACACACACACACAGGGCTAGCAGCAAACATTCCCCTCTGCCAAGCCTCTCCATTTTGGCTGAAGTGAGAGCAGATGTGGCTGATCTCTAATCTTGCTGGAGGCATAGCCAGAAGTTGCTCTTCTCCCGGGTGTGTAAACACTCGAAAACAGGCTTGCCTCTGATCTACAGTGGAACAATACTTACTGATAATCCACATTCTGAACAAAAGCTTTGATCAACCGTGAGGATCAGCAGGCGTGCAAAGACACGGATGTGGCAACAGGGCATCTAACAGGGCATCGCCTCAAGCCTCAAGGTGTGGAATGCTGCCCGGCTGTTTGGCGGGAGCAACCCCACCCCACCTCGTCCCCCTGGTCATCCAAATCCCTCTGCGGCAGAAGCGTGTGCAAACACATCTTCTGAACAGAGAAACTGGGTGAGCGCCAAGAGGTTTGCAAATGCCTGTCTGTCTGGGGCACCTCCTCCTGCCCTCTTTCTGGGGCACCTCCTCCTGCCCTCTTTCTCTCTGGAAGCCAGGTACACGGGAGTCACGTTCTGAGCGGGTCAAGAGCACACACCTTTTAAAAAGCTAGACACTCAAATCCACACTCTGGAATCAACCCCACGAGTATGTTTCTTAGCAATTGAGAGGTGAGGCAAAAGCACATGAACCCTGTAGTTGCATAGCTGTGCTATAACAAGGAAAACAACATGGAACAATATGACTGAACACAGTGTACATCTCCCCCCCCTTTTTTTTCTTTACTTAAAACTTTTCAAAATCGCAGCCTACCCTACAGAACAAGTACTGTAAAATCTATCATGCCCGTAACAACCCAGACTCTCAATCGATAATGGCATCAGAATACTGTAACCAGCTCCGAACGGTTCATGTTTTCCGAATGCCATTTGTCATAGTCCATGCATTTCCGTAATTAACTAATGCAATCTTGCTGCATCGTGTCTGAATCTGACAGTCTACTAAAATGTCTGTATTTCAGAGCTATGAAAATCTGGCTTAAAATCATTCCATCAGACCTTTTACACGGTTACACCTGGTTTTAAAGCAAAATTGTCTAGATCAGGGGCGGCCCCATTCCCTTCTAAGCAACCTTTTGAGGACAACATACCAGAGACAAAAAGCTGGTGCAGCAAGGAGCATAAAAATTTCCTTTGCACAGGAGTTTAGCTTCCGCACACATGCCTCTCTGTCCTCCACCCAAACAAGCGAGAGGCATTATCAGAGCTCAAGGACACATTCCAGACAGGCTAAATAGCAGTGCAGCATTATCAGAATGAGAAACGGAGAATCTCGGTCCACGTGTTCCCCTCCCCCAAGTATGAGGCCCTATGGCGGTATATAAACTCAATCAATCAACCAATCAAGGCTGCAGGGAGGAGTTTGTAAGCATCACTTTCATTTTAGATCAACCACACCTTGCTGTGTCACCCAAACCTGACAAGCCGAAGTTGATCTTGACCATGGTTTGTTGAAACGGCTGCATCCAAAGTCAGCCATGCACAGAGAGTAGGAAGTTGACATTCGTGGAGATGGCTAATGTAGGTCCACTAATTCCAGTAGGTCTACCGTGAGTAGAACCTGGTTAGACACAACCAGAAAGTGACTTATTTCAACAAACCATGGTTAAGATAAAACATGGTTTAGGGTTCCGATGTAACGTCTGAAATGGAAGCAGAAGGCTCTGATTTTCCCATGGCTATTCTTGAAGAGAAGAGAGGGAGGGAGGGAGGGAGTGTGCGAGGGCAAGGTTTGCTACACTCATCCCCCCGATTCTAAAATCTGGGTTATGTGCAAACCTAGGTTGCCCCAGAGTTGGTGAGGCTCACGTGACATCAACACGAAAAAGAGCCTTTAGTGTCATTGGCCCAGTCCTGAGGAATGCTTTGCCAATAGGGCAGTGGTTCCCAACAGGTGGTCCGCGGACCCCCAGCGGTCCGCGAGCTATGCCAGAGGGGTCCGCAAGATGCTATTAGAATAAAAAATATATTAAATATATTTCGTATGATAACAGATTTTTTGTTTTGGCCGCTTCCTGCATGAGCAGAGTCTAGCGCAAAGCTAGAATTAGATAGAGGCAGTAGTTCTACTGTAATAATAATAATAATAATAATAAATTTTTATTTATACCCCGCCCTCCCCAGTCAAAAACCGGGCTCAGGGCGGCTCACACCAACAGAATTACAATAAAACATAAAAACAATTAATTAAAATACAGATTAAAATACAGTATTAAAATTTAAAATGCAGCCTCATTTCAAGTAGGCCATAAATCCAAGCCATGAGGGAGGAAAACACAGGGGTCAGGCTGAGTCTAACCCAAAGGCCAGGCAGAACAGCTCTGTCTTGCAGGCCCTGTGGAAAGATGACAAATCCCGCAGGGCCCTGGTCTCCTGGGAAAGAGCGTTCCACCAGGTTGGGGCCAGTACTGAAAAGGCCCTGGCTCTAGTAGAGGCCAATCTAGCCATACCAATGTATGCCGTTAGGTGGCGCTTTACAAACACTACTGTTTTGCAAAGAGGCAGCGTGCACATTCTACTAACGCTCACCTCCCCAAGATGCTTTGCGCGCGTCGGCTTCATTTGTGCGCTACTGCACAAGTACCCTGTCTACTCCATTCCCCTCCCTCCTCCCTGGTGCGCGCTGCCTCTTTGCAAAACAGTAGTGTTTGTAAACAAAGCGTTGTTTTTCGCGGAAGCTACAGTTCGCGTAGTTAAAAATGGACCATTAGTTAAAAAGTGGTTCATCTCATTAAGAACTGAAAATTAAAACTAACTGTATACTGATGGAGTACTCTGTTGCAACTGTAAAAAACATATAAATATAAAATATAAAAAGACTCTTAATTTGGCTCTCACTTTTTAATTTTAGGATTAGGAATTAATGGGGGTCCTTGTCACAATAGCGGCTCGATGAGGGGTCCTCGAGAAAATTTTGTTGGGAACCCCTGCAATAGGGATTCAGCAGGTGCCCTGTTTCAACCTATAATTGCCTGCTGAAAACTTGGCTATTTTAGAATGGCAGATTAAATTGATGGGCTATGCCGAAACGGCAAAAATGACCAGAAGAATTAGGAAACAGGAAGACCAACATTTTAATAAGAAAAGGGGAAAATATTTAATGTATCTTAAAAAGCATTGTAAACAATTAAAATTAGTGGTAGGATCCGAATGATACTTGTAGTTAATGTTGGACTACGGTTGTGATGGAGATTTAATAGAATTTTATTAACAGAGAAGATGCAGGAGGAAAAAAGTTAAAACAAGGACCCACAAAGGGGAGGAGGGAAGTCCATGGGAATTTATGGAATTCTCTTTTTGTTTTGGTTGTTTGATGACGGTTTGTAAATTTCAAAATTTGGAAAATTAAAGAGAGAGAGAGAGAGAGAGAGAGAGAGAGAGAGAGAGAGAAGAAAACTTGGCTATTTTGCCAGGCTTATGGGGGAATTAATAATACATCCTTCTATAACAGTCAGCCAATGGTCTCAGGTTTTAAATTAAATTTATATATGGGCAGTGCTTTTTTCTGAGGAGACGCCCTAAACATGTAGTGAATCTTTGTACTTTTCTCCATTTACTGTATTAATTTTGCGCAATTTGAACGATAAAATGGTGATTTTCTTGAGTCAAAATGAGAGTACCCCTAAACATTTTTTAAAGAAAAGAAGCACTTTATATAGGTATTACTTTAAATTGTATTGATATATTTTGATCTCTCTGTGGAGTGCTGTGGAGAAAACCTTTGCCCATGTGGTTCTCAACAGACTACAGCAGGGGTCAGCAAACTTTTTCAGCAGGGGGCCGGTCCACTGTCCCTCAGACCCTGTGGGGGGCCAGACTATATTGGGGGGGGGGGAATATGAACGAACTCCTATGCCCCACAAATAACCTAGAGATGCATTTTAAATAAAAGCACACATTCTACTCATGTAAAAACACCAGGCAGGCCCCACAAATAACCCAGAGATGCATTTTAAAGAAAAGGACACATTCTACTCATGTAAAAACACGCCGATTCCCGGACCGTCCACAGGCCAGATTTAGAAAGTGATTGGGCCGCGTCCGGCCCCCAGGCCTTAGTTTGCCTACCCATGGAGTACAGTCATTCACTGGCAGGGTCTATCCCGAGTCACAATACAGCTTTAGAGCTCAGAGGTCAGCAGGCAATGTGATTTTCTCACTGTTACAGCTGCAGGAGTATTGCCTTCTATATTGCCTTCATAGACCTGACAAGGGCCTTTGACCTCATCAGCCGAAAAGCGCTCTTTGCACTGCTCAACAAGATAGGATGCCCACCTAAGCTTCACAAGATTGTGTTTTTGTAGCAACAAAGGGTTTTTTTAAAAAAAATAAAAATAAAAATTAAATAAATAAACCGTCCCTCAATGTTATTTCCAAATTTCTTAAAGAGGTCAATAAATGGCTGACCTTCTTGAAGAACAAACATACACTGCCTATCCTAATGGGGGATGAAGAAGCAACTCATTTAGAGGGAGAAACCCACCAATTATTGATGCCTATATCCTGTTGCACAACCACAAATTTCAACATGTTTCTTCTTGCAGCATCCCTGAGGAAGGAAGACTTAAACATGACCTTGGTTAATCACAACCTCCAATTTTAAGTAACATAATCTACTCAGGGGTCCTTTTATCTTTACCTAAACTACTTAATGGTTTTATATCGTTATCATGAAAGTTTAATTAATAACTCTCGTGGACTTTCCACAGTATTCAGAAACCTGATATAAAACTTCCATGCTATCTTGTCCATCAGAAAATGTGCAGAATACGAACGTGCAGAGTACGAACCCATAATTTACCAGAGAGTACCAGTTGTTTGGCCTCCGATTCATCAGAAACACTCCGCAAGAACAAGTTGTTTCTCCTGAAAAACGTTTTCCAACTCATCAACTTCATTTTAATATTCCCTTTGCTTTTTTACTTGGGGCTTTTTCACAAGGACCCATTAACTTGCCAGGTCATCAAAGTTTGTGTTCCGAGCTACATATTTAATTGTTTTCTATATGGAATTTATAACCTGCCTTTTGACAGACATCCATAAGAATGAAAACAGTGCAGTCAGCAGACAAAAGTACAGTGGTAGCTCTGGTTAAGAACTTGATTTGTTCTGGAGGTCTGTTCTTAACCTGAAACTGTTCTTAACCTGAGGCACCACTTTAGCTAATGGGGCTTCCTGCTGCGCGATTTCTGTTCTCATCCTGAGGTAAAGTTCTTAACCCAAGGTACTATTTCTGGGTTAGCAGAGTCTGTAACCTAAAACGTCTGTAACCTGAAGCGTCTGTAACCCGAGGTACCCCTGCAACAGCATCCTTTCCTCCACCTTTTGGCCCATCATTTCAATCCTCTTATCAGTTTTTCTTTCCACAGGCAAAATATTTCTCGATCTTTCAGTGTTCTTATCCAATTCCTTAATTTAGAACTTAACACATTTTTCTCACTTTTTTTGGTCACTCTTTGGAGTTAGAATTGCAGCCTTGTCAATACAGTGGTACCTCTACTTATGAATAACTCTACTTACGAATGTTTCTACTTACGAACGGAGCTCCCTCCGCCATCTTGGATGCGGTTTAGATAGGATTTTTTCTACTTACGAATTTTTAGATAGGGTTAGATAGACTTACAATTTTTTTCTCCCAATGCATTCCTATGGGATTCGACCTACCATTTTTTTCGACTTACGAATGTGCATTCGGAACACATTAAATTCGTAAGTAGAGGTACCACTGTACCGAAAAGAGCGCCTTCCTTAATACCAACTACTTCAGTCCCTACAATCCCTCCCAGGTGAGTTGCACCTGGATCCATCATTATTAACTTTCAGGAGGAACTTGAGAACCTTGCTTACCTAGGCGTTTGATGACTGAAAAACACTGTTCATGACAGTCACTGGCTGAGATAATGTTTTCAACTATTTTTAAAATGTGTTTTAAAATGTTTTTATTGCTGATGTGCTTGCTGCCCTGAGCTCCTTTGGGAGGGATGGGTGGCATATAAACTGAAGGAAGAGAGAAAAAGAGAGGGAGGGAGGGAGGGAGGGAGGGAGCACCTTACTTTCACAGTCATGCTTGGAGAGGGCCTTCTCAGTGGTTGTTCCCAGACTTTGGATCTCCCTCCCTAGAGAAGTTCGACAGGCTCCTTCCTTGCTGTCCTGCTGGCAGGTGAAGACTTTCTTCTTCCAACAGGCTTATGGGGATTTACTGCTTGTGTCGTGCTGTTTTCATTGCAATTATTGATATATTTTAAACAGATTTTTTTAAAGATTATATAGCTTTAATTCTATCAGTGTTTAAATGTATTTTAATGATTGCCTTTTCTATGATTTTAGTGGTTCTTGTTTTCATCTGTAAGCTGCCTTGAGTCCCGTCAGGTAAAAAGGCGGGGTATGAATAAATATATATATAAAGGAGGAGGAGACTTTTCTTTGTATGTTTCGAATTGCCAGAGCTCCATTAAATTTGCACCATTCTTCTTTTCCACCTAAAATGACCACAGACTCTTGTGTAATACAAATATTGTGGAAAATGCCACTAACTGGGAATGAACAAAACCAGTATTTTCAAAAGCGGCACAAGTTTCCGAATGCCACAGGAGCTCCAGGGTGGGCAATACGACTCGTCAGAACACAAACCTTTCCAAGACATCCATTCTGGTTTCATCCCAAACTTCCGCAGCAGGCAAAAAGATATGCTGGCTACAAATTAGACTTAAGAGTTCCCATTAGCCAGTTCTCCGTTCTGGCTCTTTGGTTACAGAATTAAAAGCCAACAACAGCAACACAAGAATGTGCCTTAATTCTTTGGTTCTGAAAGGCAGTCTGCCTCCCAAGTCTTACTGGGGTAGAGAATCAGGAGAGAGAGAGAACGGGCCTCATTATACTCACTCTCTGAATCCGCGGCTTCCCGAGCTTCCCGTTCCAAACGTTGCCTCAGCAACTCCTGCTGCTTTTCCAGGTACTGTTTGATGAAGCTGTTTTGACTCATCTCCTCGCCAATCTGACAGGACACAATAGAGAAACTGGGCCTTAAAAGAAGGGCAAGAGTTTCGACCCCAACCGTAGGCAGTTATGCATAGCTGCCAAGTTATCCCTTTTTTTAAGGGATTTTCCCTTATGCTGAATAGGCTTCCTCGCGAGAAAAGGGAAAACTTGGCAGCTATGAGTTATGGTGGATCTAGCAAATTAGAATGGGAAGTCACAGGCTCCAGGGAAGTTCTGGGAAGGAAGCCTAGGTGTAAAGCTGAGGAGCCCCTAAGTTCACGCTGCATTTGTGGGGACAGGAATGGAACTGGACACATACAATTATCGTGGGACTTTCGGGGCCTACGGCAGAGAGTCAAAGGGAAAGGGATGCTCCCCGCAGACAGTTTGGTGTAGCACAACTACACAGGACATCTCTCACCTGGGAATTGGGTTGGAAGGTGGTGTGAGGGGTTGAGTGCTTCTGGAGGTTTTCGAGCATCAGGGCCTGAAATGAAAAAAGGGAGATAGCAGGTCAGATAATCTCACACTGCCCAGAACTTTGGTGGCACCCAAAGCTGGCCCATGCCTCAAACATACTAATCACCATCTCTCTCTCTCTCTCTCTCTCTCTCAAAAAAAAAACCACCCTACCCCAAAGTCCATCAAGAACCATCTCCCATACACTAAACCATAAAGGACATAACTGGTTACACCAGTTTCCCAAGACATCCAATAATCAACCATCCAATCCATTCTCCGTTCCGTGAGTTAAACCCAGCATTCACCTGTCACTTCCTCAGTAAGGACTAACCTTTAACCCAACCCTGTATTTCCTAAACTCATCCCAACTCTCACTCAGCAACTTGACTCAAGAAATCCAAAACACCCTACCTACCCCAGCGCTTGTGACCTGTCCAAGGACAACTTCTCTTTCATACCCCCCAATAAGCCCAGGTCCTCCAAGTTCTAACACAACGGCACAAACTCAGGGTCACCTCCAAATCACTGCATGCCTTTCCACCAACACACATTGGTGAATCAAAAGTCATTACTTAATAACTTTGCACCACTTCTTTTGCGCCTCTTACTAAAATGTAATTAATCTCACTAGGATTTAGTACAATCCAGGTCATTCACAGATGTCAGCTTGATCAGAAATGGACACTTCAGTTCATCCCAAGCCAGAAACCACCCATGCCACCAGTCTGGAACTTAAGACTCAAGTTGACTCTTTTACACATCAAACCTTCATCAGATATCTTCAAAGGAAGCTCACGTGCGATTCTTGGTAAGATATTTAGCTACTAACTTGTCAACATCTCACTGGAAGAGCACATCAGTGCAGCACCAAACACGCACACCGTCCAAGTCATCTCTCATCACACAGAACCCTGCCAGATGCATCATAGACATTTCTGCAACAGCTAATCATTTGCAACACACTTCTTTACTTGCAAAAGACGATACAAAATTTTATCCTCTATCTGCACAACAATCCATTCAGGTAGGTCATAGAATCATAGAATCATAGAGTTGGAAGAGACCCATTTATTAAATCTGCCAGGACAATCAAAAGGCATCTCTCGCTTTCAAAACTCGCCGGGAATTGACCCCAGGCATTTTGCAGCCTCCCTCATAGAATCATAGAGTTGGAAGAGAGCACAAGGGCCATCCAGTCCAACCCCCTGCCAAGCAGGAAACACCATCAAAGCATTCTTGACATATGCCTGTCAAGCCTCTGCTTAAAGACCTCCAAAGAAGGAGACTCCACCACACTCCTTGGCAGCAAATTCCACTGCCGAACAGCTCTTACTGTCAGGAAGTTGTTCCTAATAACTGACTTTTAAAGAAGAAAAACCAAAGTCATGATGTGTTGAGGCTCATTTAAAATTCTGTGTGCTTTTCAGATAAATCCTGTTATCCTACAGCAACTAAGGCGGTCTTCCCCAACCCAGCGCCCCCCAGCTTTTTGGACCCCCATCTCCCATTCACCTTGGCCAGCATAACTGTGCTAACCGTGGTAGATGGGAGTTTTAGTCCAAAATCTCTGGAGCGACAAGAGTTGATCTAATGGTAACTAAACTTGATTTAAAGCCAGAGTGTAGCAATGACAACCCCTTCTGCGCACACAGAATGAGGTCTACTATAATAAGAATGTTGAAATCAGGTATCCGTGTCATTCAGTGATGAAAACAAGGACAAATTTCCACTCTTGCCTGAAACTCAGAACATCAAGTCCGACTAAAACAGTGGCAAGAAGTAGGGCTGGTGCATTGGTCAATTGTTAGTTGGCTCAATATTTGACCATGGTCAAATAGTCCATGAGTCTCTAAATGCCAATGTAAAGGTGTTTAGTTTTTAAAATTTCAGTACACTGTCATCTGTTACGCCTGCAAAACCCAATAGCAAAAAAGCAATGCTTCTTATAGTGAACACCTCCTATTAACTGCAGGCATCTTCAAACGGGCACAAGAAGTAATCGGCAACAAAAGCTAATGCCTAGTGAGTAGAGTGTGGAGACTTGGCAGGGGGTTGGACTACATGACCCTCAGGATCCCTTCCAACTCTACTATTGTATGATCTCATGACTAGGGCCAGGGAGATCTAGGTTGAAATCCCCTCTCAGCCATGAAGCTCATTAGGTGATGCTAGGCCTATTACATACCCTCAATTTAACCTACCTCACAGGGTTGTTGTGCAGATATAATGGCAGGATAACCATGTACACCACACTGAGTTCCTTGAGGGAAACGCACATCTAATAAAAATATATATTGTTCAACAAATGACAGCCATCTAATTTATGTTTTGAATTTCACATACAACCTGTTGGTCACTGTTTTAAGTATCTTTAAAGATACTTTCATTTGGTCAATTGACCAAATCTCTTGGGGGCCAAATGACTCTAGCCAGAAGAACAAAGCAACAGAAAACATGCAGAATACAGGAGGAAGCGAGTTCTTTACACAGATGGGGGGGATTTACAGTGCCAGCCAGAAATGTACTGACACTCGGAAAATGCAACGGCATTGTATCTAAGCACAAGTAATTCTCAAGTGAAGTTACTGATTCTGTAGCACAAGCCTTACCTAATTCAGCGCTGCCACCAATAGCTAATTTTTACAAAGAGAGTTACTGGGGCTCAGGCCCACCTGGCAGTCTCTCTATTTAATCCCAATGATGTGAGGCTGGTTGTAGTCACTGATGGAAGAGCGGCGCTTCTTTATGAGCACCTTGCAGGTTCCAAGGTGGACTCTCTCAGCACTTCCAACCCCGAATCCTAACAAGTTGCAGCTCAAATTAAGATCTGACTCCCGCCCAAACATAGTCTATTAATGCAGAAAGAATCACACATGTGCAATGAAGTGCAAATAGGATTCATGTAACACGTAACAGACTCACCATACACAGCCCCATGTTGTCTGTTACATTTCTGTCTTGCCCTTCCGTCAGGGAACTCATATGCCACCTGTTTTATCCTCACAACAACCCTGTGGGGTAGGTGAAGCTGAGATACTGACCCCCAATGTGTTTCACGGGTGCATGGCAATTAGAACCCAAGTCTCCCAGTTCTAGTACAACACAGTAACCTGTTACACCAATAGTCTTCAACCCTTCCGGACACTGCACCCACTTTTACCTCAAACCTGCATTTGAGGGCCCATTTCTTAAGCAAGAGACTCTTACTCTCCGGGTCATGGGTTTGAGCCCCATGTTGGGCAAAAGGGTTAGCCTATATGATCCTTGTGGTCCCTTCCAACTCTACAATTCTATGATTCTATGTGTTACATCACACTGCCGTACAGTGGAGGATATGGCTATGGTCTAGCTCAGGCACCCCCAAACTTGGCCCTCCAGATGTTTTGGGACTTCAACTCCCACGACCCCTAGCTAACAGGATCAGTGGTCAGAGATGGTGGGAATTGTAGTCCCAGAACATCTGGAGGGCCAAGTTTGGGGGTGCCTGGTCTAGTTCCACTGTCAAGAGGCGGTATGACTCAGGTAGGAAGAGTGCTGTTGTGCCCAGCTCTTGCCTGCAGGCTACCCTTGGGCATCTGCTGGAGAACAGGACACCAGACTAGCAAAAACAGGACATTAAATTAAATGGGCCTGTGCCCTGATCCAGCAGCTAGGTTCTTCGTATGCTTCTATAATCTAAATTTGCAGCTACACACCAAAGGCTTTGGTCAATTTACTTGGCACAAAGGTGCACTAAGCACAAATTTATTCACAAATTGGGAAATGGGCATAATACTACAACAGGGGTAGGCAACCTAAGGCCCATGGGCCGGATGCGGCCCAATCGCCTTCTCAATCCGGCCTGCAGATGGTCCAGGAATCAGCGTGTTTTTACATGAGTAGAATGGGTCATTTTATTTAAAATGCATCTCTGGTTATTTGTGGGGCCTGCCTGGTGTTTTTACATGAGTAGAATGTGTGCTTTTATTTAAAATGCATCTCTGGGTTATTGGTATTGGTATAATTTGATCATTCCCCCCCCCAAATATAGTCTGCCCCCCCACAAGGTCTGAGGGACAGGGCACCGGCTCACAGCTGAAAAAGGTTGCTGACTCCTGTACTACACTGTAAGCAGCCAGAAAAGCGCTGACACCGAGAGGACTGACAGCTACCCAAGAGATTCAACAGTGAAGCAGGAAAGTCCTGGGTTCAAATCTTACCTCTGCCATGAACTCAGCAGGTGTTACTATCATGATCACAGTATTTAAGTCAAGGAAGGGGGGAAGGATAACACCACACATGCACACACGTAAAGTCTGAGAACAGTTCCAATAACATTACATAAGAACGAGCAACATCCATTTATCCCATACATCCATTTGACCCCAAAGTCAGAGCATAACAAACTTTTGCCCAGGACAGGACACCACAACTTGTCTTCCTTTTCAATTGCTCACTCCCTGCCCCATGGCATCAAGAATGAAAGTCCACACAGGGCAAATGCCCAGGTTCCCAATCCCTCACTCTGGACTCCCTATACTTCTGATACATTCACAGATTCTGCTTCCATTTACCTTACTTATATTACATTCGAAACACAGCACTCCTTCGTACTGTTGTACGTGGGACAGATTAGAGAAATGCCTGTTTTCAGCGGGGTACAGTTCTGAAGTTGAAAGACTTGGAGCCGACCTTGTGCAAAGTTCTCAACGTGCTCAAGTGAGATACTCGCAAAACCCTCTGCACACTTTAAAATCTTGCAGAAACTTTACGTAAAATAAAAATGCAATGTGTCTTCAACTGGGAGAGCGCCAACACAGCAGCTCAGCTCTTGCAAAGCTCACCTGGCTCATCCTAACCGCCTATAACATTCGCTAGGGAAGCTCAATGAAGGAATAAAACACAGTGAATTAACCGGGGGGACCCCCCCCCCATAAAAAATAATTTTGCAAGGGAAAAGGGAATGGTTGTAATAGAACGGGTTATAAAACCTACCACTTTCCCTCCAACACTGGATCCCAATCCCGCTTTGATTTAGTAACAAGAGATCCAGCTTTCACGAGATCTACCCCCCTATTTTTTTAAAGGAGGACCTCCACTTCCTCCTCCTGCTGCGTGACCCCAAAGTGATGTCAGAAGTGGGGGCCCTCTCCCTTTGGTGGTGTGGGCAGCGTCCTCCCCCCCCACTTGTGCAACCGGTGGCTCCCCGCACAGACTCCCCCCGCCACTTGGTGGCAGTAGTGGGATACTGCCCCGCACATGCGTACTAACGATCTGCACCCCGGGGCCACGAGCCCCGTCGCTGAGGCCAAAAAACTGCCTGTCTGAGTCTGCGCATGCGCGGAGCGGCCCGGGCCCCAGGGCCCCATTCCGCCGGGCCCTTTTTCTCACCCCGCGGAGGCGCTTGATCAACGCGCTCTTCTGCCCGCTCTTCGCCAGGCCGCGCTGCTCCAGAGCCGCCTTCAGGTCGGCGACCCTCAACGCCTGGAGCGGCTTCCCGTCCAGAGTAACCTCCTCCCCGTCCGCCATCTTGTGTGGCGCCGCTGCCTGCCCTCCCCGGAGCTTCGGGGGCGTTCGGAAACTTCCGGAGGGGGCTTCGGCGCTCTAAGGCGACCTCCGACACTGCCTTCGACTTCACTCGAGAATCTCCGCCCGCGCTTCGTTCTCAGTCGTGCGTTTCCGGCCACTTCCGCTCAGCATCCAGAACCCCAAATCAGGGGAGGGAGGGAGGGCAAAGGGGGGACTTGCGCTGATGCTACCCTCGCCCGGCGATTCTTTCCGGGCTATTTCGGGTGTTTCCGGTTCTCCGGAGGAGCGCTCCAATCCGGAAGCAAGTTCCGGCAAGGTCCTCGGTAACTTCCGGAAATCGCCGGAACCCCCGGCAGTGTCGCGCGAAACCCCCTCGGCAATTTCCGCCGAGAGGAAGGCAATCGTTGTTCTTTCCTCCTCCCCGCGCAAATCATTGGACTGACGTTCGGGCATTTCCGGACGCGCTCGGCTCTTTCCGTCCCTCCTCCCGAGTCTCCTCCCCGAGGTGAAAAATGGAAGCGGCAACATTGGATGTCGGGACGGGAGGAGGGGCGTGTTGAGCAGGGAGAGGACTCAGGTGAGAACTCGGCGCCGGCTTTCCGGGGATCTTTCTTGGGAGCGTCACCCCCCCCACCCCCACATGTTATAGGAGGGGAGAGAATCGCGGAATTGCAATGGCAGCCCCTCCCGTTGTGGTATTTGCACGAATGGCTGGGTGGTGGTGGGGAGAGGGTTAGTGACCAAACTTGACCCTCACTTTGCACTGCCACCTTCTGAAATCTCGGGGCTATAGTTGCACTTAAATAAGAACTATACTTAGAGCTGATCTTTCTGAGACATTCCACGTTTTAGGGAGGTGGAGTGGGTGGATGATTGCGGCAGTCCTTTTCAGATCAAAAACTGACACCCGCCCTCCCTCCAGGAGCTAAGGGGTGGTTCAGATTATGCCCCCTGGTGTTAAAAAAAAAGAGCAAGCTATTTGCTGCAACATTTTTAATTACAGGTAGGTAGCCGTGTTGGTCTGACGTAGTCGAAACAAAATTAAAAAATTCCTTCAGTAGCACCTTAAAGACCAACTTCCTCAGTGTAAGCACACGAAAGCTCATACCAATAAAAACTTAGTTGGTCTTTAAGGTGCTACTGAAGGAATTTTTCTTTATTTTTAATTAGTTACGGGGATGTTTTCCGCCGGTGTATTCATAGGGTATTAGTGGATCCTAGTTTCATTGCTTAAAAAATGATAAGAATGTCATCCTGTGTTTGATCCGACTTTCAGGTTCTTCTCAGATCCTACAAGTTGCCTTGAGTTCCTTCAGGGAAAATGAATATATACAATAATATTCTCATTTTAAATCCTTAGCTGATAGAAGGTTTGAACCCAGGTTTCACGTGTAAACATCCTCATTCCCATGCACCATCAGGGCATTCCTTACTGGACACTCATATATTCAGCTTCCTCTCTCCATCTTCCAGAATTCTCTGTTGCAAATCTTCTCTTGTAAGGTCCCTGGTAGTTTGATGAAGCAGCCTTCATAACCTCCCCTGCTGCCAGCATACGGGACCCCAGGACATAATTCTCACTCCGCTCACTTTCAATTGGTCATTTGTGTTGTGCAATTCTTCATCTCCGGGATTCGGAGGGTCTTTTCCATCTCTTGTTTACTTCTGCTGCTCTTCATGAGAGCCTGCCACAGTTTTGCACAGCTCACTGTGGTGTTGCAGCCTTCTAGAGTGGTTGTTACATGCAGGCACCTGGAGCAGCACCATTTCCTGTAAGTTCCTATTGCACCATCAACACCCATTTGCCAATACTCTGCCTTCAAGGCATGCCTTGGTCCCCTCATTTGTATAGGCCAGGCATAGGCAACCTTGGCTCTCCAGATGTTTTGGAACTACAACTCCCATGATCCCTGACCACTGGCCCAGTTAGCTAGGGATCATGGGAGTTGTAGTTCCAAAGCATCTGGAGAGCCAAGGTTGCCTATGCCTGGTATAGGCTGTGTTGCTTTCATAGCCGTAGGTGGAGCACATGGAGTAAAATGCCAGGTTCAATCCATGGCACCTCCAGGGGACAAATTTTGGCAACTATTCCTGTGGAAGTGGAAATAATAGTTTTGGCTGGTATTCTGTGTCCATTCCTTTGATGGGAACCACATTTTGCTGTATTTCTAAAAGAGAAGAATGGATATCGAGTGAGGAGGAGGAGAGACTAGGATCAGAGAGAGGGAGAGTGAAATAGAGACACAGGTGATCAAAATGGGAGAGAAGGAAGATGGAGCTGAGAGGAAGGGGAAAAACCCAGATGCAATAGTGTAGTGGTGAATTTAAAAGGGCAGAGTCCCCTCGTGATAGTCACAAACTTGCCCCTTCTAAGATATTACAACCATCTCAGTTTCCTGTGAAGTTCCATTATATGTAACAGAACGTGCACAAAATTCTCTTGAAAATGTGCCCCGTAATGCTTAGATTTGGAGCGTACAGAACAACTGCATTGCAACGGGTTTGGTTTCAACTCAACACTTCAATGATTCCGTGGATTTCTGAAATGGTTTTCTTCCTGCACACTTTCTCCGGAGTGACCCTAGGAGCCAATCCTTGGTGGCTAAAAAGCTCCTCTTTCATACTGCTGGGGTGACTCTTAAGACGCTGGAGGCCGGGGCCCTGCTGCAGACATAGTAATGGGGTCTTTAACGCTCCACCCCACAGACCCTGAACCGCTACACCCATGTTGCAAGTTATCATTAAGGGGTACAGTACTTTGCTTGTCTGGAAACATCAAGGACTGACATTACTGGGCTTGGCAGAAGATATGCTATTTCCCACTCTTAATAATAATAATAATAATAATAATAATAATAATAATAAATTTTTATTTATACCCCGCCCTCCCCAGTCAAAAACCGGGCTCAGGGCGGCTCACACCAACAGAATTACAATAAAACATAAAAACAATTAATTAAAATACAGATTAAAATACAGTATTAAAATTTAAAGTGCAGCCTCATTTCAAGTAGTCCATAAGTCCAAGCCATGAGGGAGGAAAACACAGGGGTCAGGCTGAGTCTAACCCAAAGGCCAGGCAGAACAGCTCTGTCTTGCAGGCCCTGCGGAAAGATGACAAATCCCACAGGGCCCTGGTCTCCTGGGAGAGAGCGTTCCACCAAGTTGGGGCCAGTACTGAAAAGGCCCTGGCTCTAGTAGAGGCCAATCTAGTCATCTTATGACTCGGGATCACCAGAATATTGTTGTTTGTGGACCTTAAGGTCCTCCGCGGGGCATACCAGGAGAGGCGGTCCCGTAGGTACGAAGGTCCCAAGCCGCATAGTTTGAATCCCACCCTTCCCCAAAGCCCTGTTTCTCTCTCCCTGTCTCCTGAAGGCTCCTTCGCTTCTCCCGAGGCCACATAATTCCCTTGCCTGTGTTTCTTCACCGCTCTTCCCCTGCTCCGCAGGATGTCTGAACCGCTGCCCCTGTCGTACGTGACCGCACAAGAGATGCGCTGCCTCCTACACTGGCTGTCGGGCTGGGCCCCAGTGCAACGAGAGCAGTTCCTCCGCGACCTGGTGGACAAGGCCGTGCCTTGGAAGGTTCTCCCCCTGCTGGAAGGGCTGGCGGGGCTCAGCGTGGGACCCGGGAAGCCCCCCTCCATCTTTGAGTGCCAGATGAGGCTGTGGGATCAGTGGTTCCGCAGCTGGTCGGAGGCCGAGCGGAACGAATTCGTCAGGCAGCTGGAGGAGGCCGTGCCGGATCTGGCCTCCCGGTTTTACCAAGAGGTGGCGGCGACCGCTGGGCAGGCGTAACAGGGGCTGAGTAGTGCCTCCCCCCCCCACTCAAAAACATTATGCAGTGACTACTTTTACATTCCTCGTGGTTGTGCCAGGTTCCCCCCCCCCATTTTTTCTCAATCTTATGTGTGACTGTCAGCTGCAGGGAAACAGAATAAACGTATATACCAAATGCAAATGGTTGGTTATCCTGAAAGGAGTTGAGCCATCTGTATTTCTCTGTTTTTTTGATTGTCAGGGCCCCTTTCGTCTGTCACTAACCTCTCCCTTCCTGCAAACAGAAATGCAAGATTGCTTTATTATTATTATTCAATTTCTCAGTTGCTTTATCTTTCCCAGGGCAACCCAAAGTGACTTACAAACAAACAGGCAGTCCCACATACGGTCATACCTCGTGTTGCGTCCGCTTCATGTTGCGTCTTTTCGCATTACGTCCCGCGGCAACCCGGAAGAAGTACCGGAACAGGTTACTTCCTGGTTCCGCTGCTTACGCATGCGCAGAAGCGCTAAATCACGCTATGCACGTGCGCAGATGCAACACTTCTGGATGCGAATGCTTCGAGTTGCGGACATGCCTCCGAGATGGATTACGTCCGCAACTCGAGGTTCCACTGTACATACAGGTGAAACTCGGGAAATTAGAATATCGTCGAAAAGTGCATTTATTTCAGTAATGCAACTTATTATTATTTATTTTTCTTTTAATTTTTACAAAATGCTTTCTTTTGGAAATTTCACAGTAATAAAACAAATAGTTACAATAATACAAAAATAAACATCGCTGTTACATTTCATTACTTACATTCCATTTATAATTGACCCACCTAACGGCAAATAATTACAATTACAACAAATATAGGCTTGGCATATCTTGCTTTGCATGTCATGCATCTATCTCATATATTGGTTTCACCTTTTAAATTGTGTTACTGAAATAAATGCACTTTTCGACGATATTCTAATTTTCCGAGTTTCACCTGTACAATAAAACCAAGCAGGGGAATAAATGCATTAAAAAAAACATCCCACCCACAGGCTCCTTTGGTTTGAGTAGAAACCATATTTAGGAGAAAACTGAGATGAGAATATTTGGTAACTTTTTTATTTTTTATTTTTTGACACTTCCCATATAGGGCATTGATCTTCTGGGGGACGATCTTCTGTTTTTCCTGTACCACAAATGTCTAAATCAGCAGCAGCGAACCTTTTTGGGGCCAAGGATTACATTGACCTATCACTAAGTTTTAGGGGGAGGGGCATGGCAGTGCGGGTGTGGCCAAAAATGTAAAAATAAATGGGCATAACGGGAACTGCAGTTCTCAAATCCGCCTTCATCCTATGTTCTGCACTACAGTATTTTAAATGTTTTTCTCATTCATTATTGCATTCACTAGATATTTTTTTATGGACAACTGCATAGGAGATTATACAAAAAACCCAAAGGGAATTTTCTGGAGTCAATTCTTTTTTAAAAATAATAATAATTAAGAATATATATTTTTGAATTTAAAAATAGGGGAAATAGTGGGAAGCCTTGGGACACACATTTTAAAAAGCTTTTGATACCATGGCATTTCAGCAGGGAATCTTTTTTTTGGGGGGGGGGCAAATACTGTTGTTGTTTTTTAAAAAAATTGCAAATGTGGGGTTCTTGTAAGTCCCACAAAAATAATTTGAGTTGGTAGTTATGGTCTGTGGGAATTGGTTGGCCACCCTTGGTCTAAATAATATGGTCTATAATATCTGCCCTTTCTAAGCCAGTGAAGGGCATCTGTTGAAACGTTAAAGTAAATAAAACATTTCTATCTTTGTTAGCCCCCCTTAACATCAGGAAGGTCACCGTGATCAAATTTAATCCTGCCTGCCAAGAGCCCAGCTTTAGGTTGGCCGACCAGGACAAAGCCTGTTCTTGAAAGTTAGCTTTGCTGGCGGCTGACTTAAAAATAGGAATGCGTGCTGGAGAACAATCAAGCGTCTGTATCAATGGGATTAGCCGTTTGCAGGGAAGGGAGGCCCTGTTTGTGCAATCACAGGCAAGCTGTGCCTTATGACAGAGTTCCAGCAACCTCTTAGCAGCCATAGCTCGGGTAGTAAGCCCGTAATTAATACAAATACCTAACAGACTGGAATGCCTGTACTGTACTGTAATGTGTCTAGCTGTGCATATAACTCTTGCAATTATCGTTGAAATGGATTATGATGCCCTGCAAGTCCCAGGAGTGGTCTGAAGGTGTCTAGATTTGCTTCCATTCATAGGCTGGATGGGGGAGACACACACACACACACAGAGAGAGAGAGAGAGAGAGACCATTTGTAGCTCCCAGGTAGACTCGAGTTTCCTCATGGAAGAAAGGTGGAACAGGAACGTTAACAAATAAATGGATAGGTAGCCGTGTTGGTCTGAGTCGAAATAAAATAAAAAAAATCCTTCAGCAGCACCTTAAAGACCAACTAAGTTTTTATTTTGGTATGAGCTTTCGTGTGCATGCACACTTCATCAGATACACTGAAACAGAAGTAGCTAGAATATACATAAGGGTCTAGCTACTTCTGAATATACATAAGGGTCTAGCTACTTCTGTTTCAGTGTATCTGATTTTTTTTTATTATTATTACCTGCGCTGATGATAGTCATTGTTTGGATGGGGGCTCAGGGTCCTCTTCCACAATCTCAATCAGTGTCTTTTCTCCTGTGGATGTCTGGGCTTCGCTCCGGGCAACAGAGGGGTCTCCAAGCACTCAGGAAACTTACTTCCAGGTTAAAATAGTTTGTAACCCGAAAATACGTATCCTGAAGCGTTGGTAACCGGAGGTACCACTGTAATGAGCACTGTATCCTCCTTGGGAGTTGCTTTTCGCTGGTGAGGTAGTGGGATGCGTGGAGGAAATTCAAGCAACACCTACATTTTAGTTGTCTGGAACATGTGCCACGTGAAAAAAGCACGTTCTCTGTCGGTCCAGAACCTTGCAACAATCAGGTTCGTTGGGCGGTCCCGAGTCCTAGCATTAGGAAAAGGAGGGGAAAAAATATTATAATAAAATTTATTACCGTCCCAGACCAGACTCGCATACCATACTAAGCGAACATAAAACACAGTAGAATTAAGTTTGAATTAGCAATTGAATATGACAGCTATTAGAAATGTGGTTTAGGTCTTAGTCTCTAAAATATTACCTAGAGCAGGCATCCCCAAACTGCGGCCCTCCAGATGTTTTGGCCTACAGCTCCCATGATCCCTAGCTAAGAGGACCAGTGGTCAGGGATGATGGGAATTGTAGTCCAAAACATCTGGAGGGCTGAAGTTTGGGGGTGCCTGACCTAGAGTTTGCATCTGAGGCCCTAGTCTTTGTAATAGCACAGCTTGTTCCCTGAGTTTTATGGCAGCTGCGCAAAATTTGGCCACCCTTAGCATGATCTCTGGTTCCTTATCCTCTATGAGGGATTTTAAGCACTGAGTTCAGACTCACTTGGAATTTTCTGTATAACAGGGGTGATAAAGACCGAGCGTATATTTTCATAAAAACGACATCGTAGCAAGACATGAGAGACAGTTTCCACCTCTATCAGGCCGCAGGGGCAGACCCGTTCTGCATACGGTTTACCCAGATATATATGACAGATATATTGCTTGATATTATTTATTACATTTGTACAGTGGTACCTCGGTTTTCGAACACCTCCGTTTCGGAACTCGGACGCCCAAAACCCGGAAGTAAATGCCTCGGGTTTCGAATGCACCTTGGAAATCTGGAAATCGAACAGGAAATGAGGCTTCCGCCTTCAGTTTTCGGTTTTCGAACGTTTCGGAACTCGAACAGACTTCCGGAACGGATGAGGTTCAAAAACCGAGGTACTGCTGTATACAGCCCTTCATCCAAACATCCCAGGGTGGTTTGCAACAGAAAAATACAAAAGGAGAAAGTTTTTGGCATCGGTCTGTCTCACCTTTGGGGGTGAAGTCAAGCTGTTGGATAGTTGCAGCTCCTGCTGTTGGGACCGATGCAGGAGAGACATGTTTTGTTGCATCCGGGGCAGATGAAGGCATCCGGTTGTGCTGCTGCGGGTGTGCAACAGTGTTTCTTCTCTCTGCTCCTCCCAGCAAGTCATTCCTCCTCTGGTCACTGCTATGGATACAAGACCTGACGGATACAAGACCTGACCCAGGCATGGTGGTCCTTTGCAAGGGATTCCTACATTCTTGGGGATTCCTTGCATTCTGTGGACATCAGCAAGCCAGCGTAGAGATCGCTGAGACAGGAGTGCAAACATGCTGGGAATGTGGGCTTGGGAGAGCACACCTTCGTTAGAAATTCTACCCTGCCCTGTGATACCCCATGACGCAGCACAGGTGGAAGGTGTTGAGATATCAGGGTCCCCACTCACCACACACAGGAGGGAGGAGAACCCTGAATAATGGTGTGCAAGCCCCATATACTCTTGAAATTGCCCACCCTGTAGCCCAAGGACGCCCCCCCAAAAAAACACATCATACATACATCACAGAAGGAGGCGGTCTACAGCAGAAATCCTGCCTGCCAGGATACCTGATAATGGTCACTGATTGCATTACCCAGCCATTCTTTTGTGATAGTTAATCCTTTAGTTCCTGAATCCAGGTCACAGGCTCACCCTATTCATACACAAATACGCCCTTAAGACAAGATTTGCAAGCAAAAAGACAATGGGAAGGCTTTCTCCATTTGCCTCCCTTACTGCAGAGGAATATTTGAGGTCACTTTGAGAGTAAAAATTGCTTCAGGATTGCTCCTCCATACTATTTCAGACATGTGGTTCATATATTTAGATATGTGTGCATTTATGAATATTTATTCTATATTTGAGACCTCAGGATTCTTATAACAGTTTGTAAGTTGCCCATGACTCACTTCCATAAATCAAAAAATTCCTTCCAGTAGCACCTTAGACACCAACTAAGTTTGTCATTGGTATGAGCTTTCGTATGCATGCACACTTCTTCAGATACATAAATCCATAAATAAATAAAAATCCGTAAATCAGCGTGCTCAACATCTTGGTATTGGATGTTTGCATCATGTTCTCCCATACCCTTTTGGAGAGGCGAGCCATTGCCGTAGCTGACAAATGAGGTGCAAAATACATAATGTTGTTTAGTCGTTTAGTTGTGTCCGACTCTTCGTGACCCCATGGACCAGAGCACACCAGGCACTCCTGTCTTCCACTGCCTCCCGCAGTTTGGTCAAACTCATGTTGGTAGCTTCGAGAACACTGTCCAACCATCTCGTCCTCTGTCGTCCCCTTCTCCTTGTGCCCTCCATCTTTCCCAACATCAGGGTCTTTTCCAGGGAGTCTTCTCTTCTCATGAGGTGGCCAAAGTATTGGAGCCTCAGCTTCAGAATCTGTCCTTCCAGTGAGCACTCGGGGCTGATTTCCTTCAGAATGGATAGGTTTGATCTTCTTGCAGTCCATGGGACTCTCAAGAGTCTCCTCCAGCACCAAAATTCAAAAGCATCAATTCTTCGGCGATCAGCCTTCTTTATGGTCCAGCTCTCACTTCCATACATCACGACTGGGAAAACCATAGCTTAAACTATACGGACCTTTGTCGGCAAGGTGATGTCTCTGCTTTTTAAGATGTTGTCTAGGTTTGTCATTGCTTTTCTCCCAAGAAGCAGGCGTCTTTTAATTTCGTGACTGCTGTCACCATCTGCAGTGATCAAGGAGCCCAGGAAAGTAAAATCTCTCACTGCCTCCATTTCTTCCCCTTCTATTTGCCAGGAGGTGATGTGGCCATGATCTTAGTTTTTTTGATGTTATTTTGATATTATGTAAAATACATAATAAATATACATAATAAAACAAAACAATACCCCCCCCTGCTTTCTATCTTTTCTCCGCACTGCATGATTTCAGGCACTTATCATGCCCCCCCTTTACTTGCCATTTCTCTAAACTAAAAAGGCGCGGATGTTGCAACCTTTCCTCATTGTGGACTTGCTCCATCTCCTTGATCTGCCTCTTGCTTTCTTGATGTCAATAAGAGAGCCTGTCTGCTTTCAGTTTGCCCCTGCCCCAGCCCTGAGGTAAGACATCTTGTCTGCCAATCCCAAAGCCTTTGGCTGTGTTTAGGTAGGACCCGCAATAAATCATCTGAGAAGTGAGATAAGGAAAAAGAGGGGGGGGCACAGTCATGTTGCAACAGCCTCAGGGCTGCTGTAAATAAGACGCTGTTGATGCAAAGCCCAGGCGAACTTGTTGACTTCTCTGGGAAGACAACAAGCACTGATGCCGTAATCTTAGACTCTGAACTTCGTGGTCTTGTGGCAAGTAGGCAGGTGGGCTCGATACATGTTGCTTAGTTCTCCTTAGAAGAACTGCCTCAAGGCCTACCTAGACGGCACTCACTGACCAGAAGGGGGCAGTTTCCAACCTTTAGGTAAGGATCGTGGAGAAAGTCAGCAATATGCTAACCGAATCAGCCATCCTTAAAAAGTCGCACATCTCTCTCTTCTTCCCCCAAAGTATTTTTATTACTTGTTTTCATGTCCTAAATGGCATCGGTCCAGTATACCTGAAGGAGCGTCTCCACCTCCATCGTTCTGCCCGGACACTGAGGTCCAGCTCCGAGGGCCTTCTGGCAGTTCCCTCATTGCGAGAAGCCAAGTTGCAGGGAACTAGACAGAGGGCCTTCTTGGTAGTGGCACATGCCCTGTGGAACGCCCTCCCATCAGATGTCAAAGAGAAAAACAATTACCAGACTTTTAGAAGACATCTGAAGGCAGCCCTGTTTAGGGAGGCTTTTAATGTTTAATAGATCACTGTGTTTTATTTTTCTGTTGGAAGCCACCCAGAGTGGCTGGGGAAACCCAGCCAGATGGGTGGGGTATAAATAATATATTATTATTATTATTATTATTATTATTATTATTATTATTATTATTATTTCAAGTTGCACATCTCTGTATGCTACTATTCGGTTCAGCCAGTGGAGTTTATGTGTGCAAAAACACATTACATTAAAGGGGAAATGCTTTGCAAAATGCTGTGCGTATTACGGTGAAAATGCGTATATTGGTGAAAATAGCATGCAAAAATGCATTATAGGGGGAAATTTCTTTGCAAAAATGTACATAGAGTGGAGTCCAAGCCTATGGAACTCCTTCCCACCTGAAATTAGACAGGGACACTCTTTGCATTACTGAGACTTCTCCTGTTCCAGCTGGCTTGTTTTTATGTATGTCACTTAGAAAAATCAATGATCACACAGTTTATACATGTCCCAAATAAATAAAAGCGCATATAAAAATGTGTTTGTTAGCAGAAATTCGCACTAGAATGGTGACAAATATTCACGGCGATCCCCCCCCCTTTTAATTGCAAATTGTTACAACGAAGTGGTGAACTGAATTTAAGGTTGGAAAAATGAGAAATCGAGAAAACTGGGATTGACAGATCCATTAATCCCAACCATTCCCAGGCCAGAGATTTTGCCTCTCTTTTACTTACTTACACAGACACATGTTTTCCCAGTTGCATTCAAACAGGTGTGGCCAGTAATCATTCCTTTCTTGCTGCAACATAAACACAATAAAATACAGTGGTACCTTCGGTTTATGAACATCTTGGATTAAGAACGCTGCAACCCCGGAAGTAGGTGGTTTTTGGTCTGTGAACTTTGCCTTGGAAGCAGAACATGTTCCGCTTCTTGTTGAGCGTGTTCCATTTGTAAATTGAGTCCCCTGCTGCTATGGGAAAGCACGCCTTGGTTTATTTAAGAGCGCTTTGGTTTAAGAACGGACTTCCGGAACGGATTAAGTTCGTAAACCAAAGTACCACTGTAAATAAAATCTCCTTCTTCCTAGAGCCTTAGACCTTTGGCCTTCCAATTGTCCCTTGCTGAGTGAAATTAGCTTAGGTGGGGTTTACAGGAAATTTTCGAGGAGGGATGTGAGCAGGCTGGTCGTGTCTTTTTTTCCTGTTTGCACTCAAGTCCCTCTCAATTGCTTCCTCTCCTGCACGCACGCACGCGCTTTCCTTCGGGTGCCGTCCTTCAGAATGCATGTGTATGTGTGTTTATGTGTTAATCTGGAGCAAGGAAGAACAGATTGATCATGTTGACAACAGCCCGCAACATGCCTGTTCAGATGCCTTGCAAGCCAAGCCTTGCGGTGTGTGCCTAAAGAGCAGCCCTTGAAGCACAGAATCGTAGAATTTCTAGAGTTGGAAGGGATCCCATGGGTCATCTAGCCCAACCCCCCTGCAATGCAGGAACCACAGCTCAAGAATCCGTGGCACGTGGCCATGGATGTACAGTATTCATTTGAGAACAGGATGCTGGAACTAGATGGGTCTTTCTCCGAGAGCAGCTGAGGCAACTGGCAGAAATAGTAAGCCAGTTGTTCCAGATTCGATTTCATGTATCACCAGTTGAAAGGATCCAGTAGCAGCGGAGGGAAATAAATAGTACATTCACCTATCAGGAAGTCCTGTATTGACTCCACTCGTGGCCACCAGAGGCCCTTGCAGCCCTGCCCAAGTCTGAGGCTCAACGGCTGTTGGTTTGATGCTTGCAGGCCTAACATTTTACAGTACAGTGTATTTTGCAGCGGTTTTCAAACAGTGTCCTGGGGTCCCTGGAGACATATCAGATTCTTTTAAACATGTTTGGCCCGGGGCATTTTGTTGGCCTGAGGCAAAGGACAAGATGGCTTCTCGCCCCACCCCCCACCCTCGAAACCAACCCCAAATTCCATTACAGATTGGTAACTACTTCTTCCTTGAACTGGGGGTCTCCTGCGCTGCAAGGGATCTCGGACCTTCTCCCCACAGGGACCGCTACAGAAGGATGGAAATTACCGAGGCCCCCTTGTCACAAAATGGTTTGACTTCTCTGCTAACACCTAATCAATCATCTCTGGAAATCGCTAAGTCCTTTGCCACAGCGTTTTCCTTGTGGCAAGGAGTTCCACAGCTCATCTTTTCCTCAAGACAAGTACAGAAACTACTGTATTGTCTGTTCTGGAGGCATTGTGTCTCTCAGCATCCCCAATTTAGGCAGAATTTGCTGTTCCAGAGTCTCATAAGTAGAGAAGGCTTTTTCTCCCCCCCCCTTCCTATCCTCCCTCGTGTCTCTCATAGTACCGTAGGTGTTTTCTTTTTACCTATCTCTTGTGATTTATTTTCACACTAAACTTATATCTTCCTGTTCCCCTGCCCTCCACCCCAAAACCCTCCTCTGCCAGATGATTTTGTCCCTCTTCTCTGGAGGCAAGAAGTTTTGGAAAAACCTCTGTGGCAGATCACTTCTGCGGTATTTCTACTCTGCGTTAAGGGCCAATCACTTAATCCCCCCCTTTTTTTGTCCCGCTGCATTCCCCGGGAAAACCTGTTTACTGCTGAATTGGAACAAACGCCATTCTACAGAAAACCTGGTTGATGTTTCTTCTGATTTGCCCCTAAATCGTGGGTTTTTCAGGCAAAAGTGGCTGGGGGGGAACCTCTTGAACCCGTGACTTGAAGCCTACCGGAGAATGCACCAGTTTTCCCCTTGGGGCTTAAGAGGCACCATTTAATTTAAGACATTTAGAGTTACGAGACCCCCCATTCCCCTCCCAGAGCTGCAATATTCCCAGAGTGTTGTTGTTTAGTCGTTTAGTCGTGTCCGACTCTTCGTGACCCCATGGACCAGAGCACGCCAGGCACTCCTGTCTTGCACTGCCTCCCGCAGTTTGGTCAAACTCATATTCGTAGCTTCGAGAACACTGTCCAACCATCTTGTCCTCTGTCGTCCCCTTCTCCTAGTGCCCTCCATCTTTCCCCAACATCAGGGTCTTTTCCAAGGATTCTTCTCTTCTCATGAGGTGGCCAAAGTATTGGAGCCTCAGCTTCAGGATCTGTCCTTCCAGGGAGCACTCAGGGCTGATTTCCTTAAGAATGGATAGGTTTGATTCCCAGAGTGATGTAACAATAAATCCCTCATGACGGGGAAATCTGAGAATTGTAGCTTTGTGAGGGGGAATTGGGGGTCTTTTAACAACCCTCCGCACCCTTAACAAACTACAGCTCCCGGAATTCTCTGGCAGACCCTCCAAGTGTCCCTGATTGAGAGAAGCCGTCCCGGTTTGATTTGATCCCGGAATGTCCCGCTTTCCCTTAGGATGTCCCCGTTTTTATTGGAGAAATGTTGGAGTGTATGGACGTATCCAACCTCAAAGCCGCCTGAAAGCAATCTAGTACAGGTGGAACCTCGCTTTTCGAATGTAATCCGTTCCGGAAGACCGTTCAACTTCCGAAATGTTCGAAAACCAAAAACTGAAAGCGGAAGCCTCAATACAATAGGGAAACTCAAAACGGAAGCCGCGTGGCATGTTTGGCTTCCGAAAATCGTTCAAAAACCGAAGCAGTTACTTCCGGGTTTTCGGTGTTTGAAAGCCAAAACGTTCGTCAACGGAGACATTCGAAAACCAAGGTTCCACTGTACATATAGAGAAGTTTGTTTGTTTTTTAAAAAAGTTTAATGTTTTATTATGTTTTTTATATCAACAACAACAACAACAACAACACCGTTTATTGTGAGGACCATGCCTGTACACAAATATCAACACAACAATAATTAAAAACAATAATTAAAAATGTTAAAATTCATTACATACAATCCCAACAAAACCTTCATCCCACAAAACAGAAAGAGAAGGAAAACAAGCAACGAGTTAAACAGACGATGAAGGGGTCTTTGCTTTATCATCCATAAATCTTTCCCTGGCTTTCATGGCCTTCATCACAAAGACCGCTACCACATGGGTAATTTGTGGGTTAGCATCAACTAACAAAAATTTTACTCTATCTTCAGGGTTGGGTTTGCAGCATCGCGTCTCTAAAGCCCGCGTAAATGGGGCAATGGAGGAGGTAATGTATAAGAAAGATCCTCTTTAATTTTCATGGAGCAAGGGCATAAACGGTGTTCTGCTGGGATTTTTGTAAATCTACCGGTCAGGTATGCAGTTGGCAATGTTTGAAACCGGGCCATGGTGAAAGCGCTCCGAAGGGTGGGATCAGTGATATCCACCAGGTAGTTGGCACAGATTTTGACTGCCTTTACTCGAGATATGTGGGGTATAAATAGTAAAAATACCATGATGGAATGGGACGCCCCTATTTTCATCGGAGAAACGTCGGAACGGATTCTCCCCTCTCCCTCCCTCCCATTCCCCTTTAAACATTTCAGGAGAGGAGTTTCGCAAACCCGGACGGTTGCAATGAGTCTCGGCCTGGGGTGGGGGAGACCTCAACGGTGTGGAAAGAGGGAAGGTGGCGGGTAGGGGGCCATTTTGTGCCTTCTGGGAGGGTTGCACCTGGTCTTAGACGGTCGGGGAGAGCTGGTTTTGAGGGTGGCGGTCTGCCTTTCCACTTGGGGCTCCCGTTTCTAGTCTGGGTTGGGGACGACGACACCCTTGCGAGGTTGAGTTGAGGGGGGGTGTTTGTAGCAGGATGGGGGAGCAGAGCAGCTTGTGGTTTGTGGCAGAGTTCCTTCTCCTTCTTGGTGGTGTAACAGGTTATTTCACAAGATGACGCAAGGCTTACCTTGAGGGCCGGCTCCTTTGCACCCCTGCCCGGATGGGGAGAGCGAGCAAATTTGGGATACAGGGAGCCGACCTCTTGGCAAAGAGGGCGCTGAGAAAACCCCAAATCCCAAGTACCGGGGGGCTTTCTCTAGGTGCAGGGGGTCTCTTTGGAGATGCAAGAGCCCAGGGGAGGCAGTGTGGCTAGCAACGTCGCTTCACCTCCATCCAGAAAGCTGCTCTCCAGAGGTTGTAACATCAACCACCAGCTTGTGCAACCCTTGCCTGTGTGTGTGTGTGAGAGAGAGAGAGAGAGAGAAAGAGAGAAAAATGAGCACAAAGAAAGGGGCCCAGGAGTCCCACAAGGCAAAGAAGAAAGAAGAAATTTTTTTGCCCAAGTGTAGTACCTAACAAGGAGAAATGTAAGGTACTACACTTGGGCAAAAAAAATAATAATGAAAGGCACAAATACAGGATGGGAGACACCTGGCTTGAGAGCAGTACATGTGAAAAAGATCTAGGAGTCTTGGTAGACCACAAACTTGACATGAGTCAACAGTGTGATGCAGCAGCTAAAAAAGCCAATGCAATTCTGGGCTGCATCAATAGGAGTATAGCATCTAGATCAAGGGATGTAATAGTACCACTGTATTCTGCTCTGGTCAGACCTCACCTGGAGTACTGCGTACAGTTCTGGGCACCACAGTTCAAGAAGGATACTGACAAGCTGGAACGTGTCCAGAGGAGGGAAACCAAAATGGTCAAAGGCCTGGAAACGATGCCTTATGAGGAACGGCTTAGGGAACTGGGTATGTTTAGCCTGGAGAAGAGAAGGTTAAGGGGTGATATGATAGCCATGTTCAAATATATTAAAGGATGTCATATAGAGGAGGGAGAAAGGTTGTTTTATGCTGCTCCAGAGAAGCGGACATGGAGCAATGGATTCAAACTACAAGAAAGAAGATTCCACCTAAACATTAGGAAGAACTTCCTGACAGTAAGAGCTGTTTGGCAGTGGAATTTGCTACCAAGGAGTGTGGTGGAGTCTCCTTCTTTGGAGGTCTTTAAGCAGAGTGCTGTGAGAGAGGGAGAAAAACTTTCCTCTATGCACTTTTTCGAGGGCATCCATAATTTTATATAAAATTATATCGTGTCCCCTCTTAGTCGCCTTTTCCCTAAACGAAAAGGCCCCAGATGTTGCAACCTTTCCTATTAAATATTTTGTTCCATCCTCTTTATTACTGTATTTCGCTCGCCCTTTTAGTCCAGTGGGCTTGAAAGTAAGTTATGGAATTTATCAAATGCACCAAAATAAACAGGGGTCTAAAACTGCGGTCCACTTTGAGCTTGAGGCCCTCTTGCAACTCCCCCCCCCCCCCAAATGCCACAATTGGCTCTGTATAACCCAAGGAGGGACGCGGGTGGCGTTGTGGTCTCTAAACCACAGAGCCTAGGGCTTGCCAATCGGAAGGTCGGCGGTTCAAATCCCCACGACGGAGTGAGCTCCCGTTGCTCGGTCCCAGCTCCTGCCCACCTAGCAGTTCGAAAGCACATCCAAGTGCAAGTAGATAAACAGGTACCACTCCGGCGGGAAGGTAAACGGTGTTTCTGTGCGCTGCTCTGGTTCGCCAGAAGCGGCTTAGTCATGCTGGCCACATGACCTGGAAGCTGTCTGTGGACAAATGCCGGCTCCCTCGGCCTATAGAGCGAGATGAGCGCCGCAATCCCAGAGTCATCCGCAACTGGACCTAACAGACAGGGGTACCTTTACCTTTACCTTTAACCCAAGGAGAAGTCTAGGTTTCCACCAGGTGACAAGAAGAAATGGAGGGTAAGGTTTTATAGGGAAAGCTTCGCCTACTTGATGTCTTCCCCCCCTCCCCAAATGTTTTGGACTATGCATGCTGGAACTGAAGAGAGTTGTAATTCCAAGCATCTAGAGAGCACCAGGCAGGCAAAGGGAGAGGATGCAGCAAGGAGGGAGATCTGAGTTCGAATCCCGGCTCCAGGTTTGAAGGGGCTGTTACGAAGTGTGACATTTGCACACAAGTCTGCAGTTCTCAGACATCCTAACACCCATTTTAGGATTTTTAGACCTGGAGACCTGGGCGTGTGGCCTGGCAATAGTGCTTTAAAGATTTATGGAGAGGTCGAACTACTTATTGAACTCAATGATCTCATATAACAGGGCTCTGAACAAAACAGCCTCCTCCATCAGTGGGCCCTGGTGGGCGTACTTGGCTGGAGAGGGCAGTGGCACCCCAAGCAGGCCCATGTGGCTTAGCTGAGCCACCATTTTTATTTTATCACCGTGGCCTGGAGCAAGGCAATGCCAGGAGCATTGTGGGAAATTAAAGCTGGGTTTGAAGTGGGTGGCCGAGTAGGCATAAGGAGTGGTCACAGCTGTGGGCCCTGGCAGTTGCCCAAGGATGCCAGCTGCCGGTGCCGTTCTTGCTGCTCCGCCCTGATCTTGTGAAGGATCTTGCGAAGGTCCCAGATTTTGCAAAGGTGGCTCTTTCATGGTTTAAAGTACTTTGCTACTGCACCTTCTGCATGGCGATTGAGGACTAGCTTGTCCCTTGTGCTGAGTGCAGAGAGTACTGGATTGAAAGCATGCCATGCATAAATCGGTCCTTGGGTTGCTGCCCACCCACCCACTCCAGCCTTACACCCCCCCACAGCAGCTCAGTAGTTTTGCACATGCGGCCCCAGGTTTGGTCCTTAGATGGGCTGTGGGTGCAATTCGCGACATAGGACGTTGTCTCATTCAAAGTCAGACCGTTGCCCTGTTTAGCCCAGAATTGTCTACATTCGACTGGCAATGGCCATCCAGGGTCTAAGGCTGAGAAAAATACCTGGAGATGTCGGGGTGGAATCTACACACACATATAAAAACCGTTCTGAAAATGCTTGTAAAGAAAAGCGTTTTTACAAAAATGCATGGAATTTTCCATAAGGCTCGCCATCTCCGTCTCGTGTCACATTGCATATTTCACTTAAAGCACACTTGTGACGTTTTATTTGCAGCTGCATGGCTGAATCCAGAGACTGAAATGGAGGCAAAGTAGACGCTCTGCCAGTGAGCGAAGGATCTTCCCACATTTCCTCCTATAAGGACATAAGAGAAGCTTCCTGGATCAGGCTCGTGGCCCACCTAGTCCAGCATCCTGTTCTCCCAGTTGCCACCCAGTTGCCTATGGGAAACCAGCAAGCAGGACCCGAGCACAATATCACTTCCCCCTCCTGCGGTTTCCAGCAACTGGTATTCAGAAGCATTACTGCCGCCGACTGTGGAGGCAGAACATAGCCATTGCAGCTAGTTGCCATCGGTAGCACTTCTCCTCCATGAATTTGTCCAACCCTCTTTCAAAGCCACCAGCCCACATTGCTGGCTGTCACTGTCTGAGTGGCATAGTTTAGTACTTTCATTGATCTGCCCTGAATCTTCCAGCGTTCAGATTCATTGGATAGCCACAAGTTCTACAATTACTATGCATTTTTCTCTCTGCATTATTTTATCGGCTTCTGTAATGTCACCTCTTTCTCAAATCTTCTCTGAGCTAAAAGGCCCCACAATACTGCAAACCTTCCTCAAAGCGGAGCCCCTTAATCATTTCGCTTGCCCTTTGTGAACCTTTTCCCAGTTGGGCTGTTGGTGCAATTGACTACACAGGAAACTGTCTCACCCTGAAAGACCAGGTGCGCAGCCTGGGAGTCATTTTGGACTCACAGCTGTCCATGGAGGCGCAGGTCAATTCTGTGTCCAGGGCAGCTGTCTATCAGCTCCATCTGGTACGCAAGCTGAGACCCTACCTGCCTGCAGACTGTCTCGACAGAGTGGTGCATGCTCTAGTTATCTCCCGCTTGGACTACTGCATGCGCTCTACGTGGGGCTACCTTTGAAGGTGACTCGGAAACTACAACTAATCCAGAATGCGGCAGCTAGACTGGTGACTGGGAGCGGCCGCCAAGACCACATAACACCGGTCTTGAAAGATCTACATTGGCTCCCAGTACGTTTCCGAACACAATTCAAAAGTGTTGGTGCTGACCTTTGAAGTCCTAAAAGGCCTCGACCCAGTATACCTGAAGGAGTGTCTCCACCCCCATCGTTCAGCCTGGACACTGAGGTCCAGCTCCAAGGACCTTCTGGAGGTTCCCTCACTGCAAGAAGCGAAGTTACAGGGAACCAGGCAGAGGGCCTTCTCGGTGGTGGCACCCACCATGTGGAACGCCCTCCCATCAGATGTCAAGGAAATGAACAACTACTTGACTTTTAGAAAACGTCTGAAGGCAATCCTGTTTAGGAAAGTTTTTAATGTTTGATGTTTTATCGTGTTTTTAATATTCTGTTGGAAGCCGCCCAGAGTGGCTGGGGAGGCCCGGCCAGATCTCTTTTTTTGAGGGGGGGGGCGCAGAAGTACGCATGCCGCTAAACATTTTGTGAATCTAAGTTTGGCCTCATTGAGGGGCAGTATTTCAATATGAAAATGAGAGTACCCCTAAACTTTTTCTTTTAGGGGGGAAAGCACTGATTGCCACTGTTGGCCTGTTTAGCTCAGCACTGCCTGCGATGACCAGCAATTGCTTCCCAGGGTCATGAGTCAAGAAAGGTACCTGGAAAAGCCCACAGCCTTCTGCATGCAAAGCATATGCCCTGCCACGGAGCTACAGGCCTTCCCCAATTCCCTCCTATAAAAGAAAACGACACATCACTAAAGCAAGCATGTGCCATGAGAGATCCTTTTATTTACACACTCAAAATTGCACGCGCCCACCCCCCTCTCGATTTCAAGCGCTGCCCCTTCCTTGCTTGCTCCCCACCCCACCCCACCCCGGCCGGCTTCAGCTGCAGCCCCCAAGCCCTTTGATAAGCCCGGCAGCCTCAGGCATCTGGCGGAAAATGTCACGGAGGGTCTCTGTCTCCTGTACCAGCTGCTCCACCCGGCTGCGCAGCCTCTCGTTCTCGCCCAGGAGCTCCACCATCCGCTGCTGGGTCTCCAGCACCCGGCGCTTGGCCTTGTCGCGGCTCTTGCGCACGGCGATGTTGTTGCGCTCGCGGCGTAGCCGGTACTCCAGGCTGTCTTTGTTGACCGATTTCTTCCCCTTGGGGGTGCAGGGCGGGGACGGGCTGCAAGGGGGGCCCTGCGGAGACACAGAGGGAGGAGCAGGAAGGGCCAGGAGTCAGGGATTTTATTTGCTCAAAGGAGGAAAACTTCTCAAGTTTGCAGGTTTCCGAAACAGCTTGCAAAAGCGAAACATGGCCGTCCTTTGGAACTCTCTGAATTTTGCAGTGCAGTTCTCCGGGCAATCAGTGTTGACAAAAATGCATGTTAGCATAAGGTAATAATTACTGTATTAGCAAATGTGCAGTATATTGGTAAAATCTCTTGCAAAAGGTGTACAGTAGTCAAAACTGCTTACAAAATGTGTTTACTAGGGGAAAATCGTACTAAAACGCCAGTGAATTTTCACGAGGAGTCTTGCTGAAATCTCACATTGTCGCAGAGATGTAAAGAATGGAATTTAAAATTGGAAAAAGCAAGAAAGCAATAAAATTGAAATGGGATAGATCCTTCCATGGGTTAGGGACAATAGCACAAGTGTCTGTTTGTTTGTGTGTATGTGTGTGTGTGTGTGTGTGAGAGAGAGAGAGAGAGAGAGAGAGAGCATTGGGCTTCAAAACCCACAGCTGGCCAATACTTTTATCAAATCAAATTGTCATGAAAGTGTAGCCGACTTGAAACAGTATAAAAATTAGTCGTGAAGCCAGCTTGTGGACTCAGGGCATTTCCAGGCAGGAGCTTCATACTGTAAATGGATCGTTCAGATATCGCAAATAGATCATTTAAATCAGATTTTAATAATAATAATGATGATGATGATTAATTTATTTGATTTCCCCGCGAAATGGATAAATTTGGGTTAATGGGGGAAAGATACGGGTTGGCATTTTAATGCCAACAATGTGGGTGGACACTGCGAAACATTTGCACCTGCCTAGAAACGCCCTCCATGCCAAGATGGAGATTGCCAGTTGTAGGAGGGCCCTCCCAGATGCTCTAGATATCGGCTCCACACCCTTGGATCCTGGGATAAGCAGCGGCAGCTGGTGACCATTGAAACTGGTGGGGCCGTAAGTGGAACCACAGCCAATGGCAGGCAGAGACACAGCAGATTATAGTTTCGTCCCCACCTTCCTGCCTGCCGAGCTCTGCAGAGATAACCCTAAGAAGGAGGAAGCTGGCAGGCAGGGCCACTCCTTGGAATGGGTGCATGCAAGAATCAAAGAAATAATCAAATAAGTAGCAATAAAATAAGGAGGAGAACAAGGTAGGCAGGTGGGGCTGGCTGAGGTTGGTGGGGCTGTGCCTCCAGATGCCCTTATGGGCCCAGCCTGCTCTAGAAGCACTACCCACCCCTCTCATAGAATCCTAGAATTGTAGAGTTGGAAGGGACCCCCAGGGTCATCCAGTCCAACCCCCTTCAAGGCAGGAACCTGGCGTCCCATCCAATCTGAAACCAAACCGGACCCTGCTTAGCTTTTGTACGTGTGCTGGCAGTTTTATTGCTGCGCCACTACAAAACCTTGTTTATGAGAAAGTCTGTGCTTGTAACACAGATCCTTGGTTTAGGTTAAAGGAAGTCGGGAAGTCACTGATATATGCATTCTTCCATGTATCTGAAATCTCTCAAGTTCTCAGTGTTTTTTAATGGTTGCATTAAATAGTCCTGCAATTGTTTGTTGTTGTAGTATTTTGCTGGCAGCTCATGTGGTCCCTGTGTTTTACCTAATTTCGCCTGGTCGATCGCTTGTTCCATCATAGGTCCTTGGTTCTCTGCACATCACCTCACAAAATCATCTCTCGTTCACTCGCAGTCGTGGAAAGGGCCCTTTAATGGAGCTGTTGAAGGAGGCTTTGGGTTGTTTTTTAACCTCTGTTAAGCTCAGCTCTTTCCCCCTTTTTCTTGGTGTAGGTTATAGCTTTTATCAAGCATTTATCCCAGTGTTGCAGAGACAGCGTTCACAAGGGCTGACGAGGGACAGTGGGGTCCCGGTTTAAGAGGGCAAGGCAAGTCAGGTTTTAGGAATGGAGGCAAATACTTCAGGACTGAGCCCTATAGTTCCGGATAGAAAGGAACTGGGATCCAAAAAGAACCCATTTTTGCCCCCTCTCTTGGCTCCCTTAAAAACCTCTCCTTGAAAACCACCTTTTCTGTGCGACCTTTGGCAAAACAGGCGCTTCTCCAGGGGCAACAAACATGGTGCCAGACCTTGTTTAACTGCATCATCCCTGACTGTTGGGGCTGATGGGGGGGGCTAGAGCCCAGCAACATCTGGAGGGCACAACATGGGTTACCCCCTGCTCTTGCCCATGCACCCGGTCCCTGCTGTAACTAAACCTAAGTATTTGCAACCGACCTAACTGCATCTTCTTCCCATCTCCCACTGTCTCTCCACTTCCTTCCCCTTCCCCTGCTCTCGCCTGTGCATCAGGTTATAGATTTAATCCCCCAAAGGGACATTCTTTTTACTCTCTAAAGCACTTTCAGAAACAATAGTTAACAATTTATTAACAGTAATAAATACTCAAAGAAGATTGAGGTTGGGGGTGGGGTGGGGTAAGGAGCTGCGCCAGTGTGGACAGGGTGCCAGGTTTTGGAGTCAGGAGGAGCTCAGACCCTAAGAAGAGCCTGCAGGATCAGGCCAGTGGCCCAGCAAGCCCAGCATCCTGTTCTCACAGGGGCCAACCAGAGGCCTGTAGGAACTTCACAATGAGGATTTGAGCACCTTCCTGTGGCTTCCAGCAACTGGCATTCAGAAGCATCTCTGCCTCCAACTACAACAGGAGAACGTAGCCGGCAGGGTGAGTAGCCACCAATAACCTCCAAAGGGGGGGTCACCATTTGTTACATTTGGTTATAGTGTGAGAAAGTCTCCAAGCTGGGTGAGGGTGATGAAAGCAAAGCTGGGAACAGGGAGACCGTGCTTCTCTTCCTTACCTTGAGGACTCTCAGGGCTTGTCCGGCCCGCATGCCAGGCTGAGCGAGGGCCACCTGGGCGCAGTGGGCTGGCGAGAAGTGCATGGGGCTGTAGGGATGGCGGCCACCTGCGCGACCGGCTTCGCCTCCTCGTGGCTCCTCCTTGACAGCGACCGGCCGTGGGTCGAAGGGACCGAGGACCTTGCGCTCCCCTCCATAAGACAAGTAGGGGTAGGGCTCCCCAGGGAAGAAATTGGAGAAGGGGGTGCTTGGCTTGGGCCCCCTCTGCCCAGCCCCTTGCAGCAGCTCCGAGAGCAGCTGCTCGTCTCCAATGTAGGAGGCCAGCTCCGACTCACAGAGGGGCCCCAGGTCTGTGCCGCTGGGCCTGGCAGGGGGCATCTCCAGGGCCTGGTATTGCCGCTGCTCACTGCCCTCAAAATACCCTCCTTGGGACATGGTGCCAAGTTGAAGTCTCAAATTCCGTGACTTCTCTCCTCTGTGTTGTCCGGGTCTGCTAGCGGCCCCAATGCACTCGTTCCTTGCCTTCCTATATTTCAATGGCTCCTCTCCGAGTTTCTCCAGAATTATTATTATTATTATTATTATTATTATTATTATTACTTGTTGTTCTTTATGTTGCTTGTTGCTTCAGCTTATGCGAGGGTCCCTTCCTCTCCAGCTGATTCTTTGGTTTCCTTCTTTGACACCAATTTGCCCTCCTTGACTTTTAAAATCTTGTTTGCTCTTTCATACCTCCTTTTCTCGGAATGTCCAATTTTCTTCCTTCTTGGTTCCCCCTCTACCTTTTCTTTCTGTCACTGTCACATTCCTCTTCTCATCTCCCCTCTGTGCACCGTTCCCTCTTTCTGCAGGTCTGCAGCTTCTTCCCTCTTTCTCTCCGTCTTCTTCCTTCCCTCCTTCGTCTCCCTCCCCCTTCCTTCCTCTTTTTCTGAGGCGGACCCCTGCTCCTGCGAAGAGCAATTTGCCTCATCCACCCTAGCAATCTCTCCCCCATGATCCTCATCCACTTCTGGAGGGTCTTCACATTACTGTCATGCAATGAGAATGTGTGATCCTGGGGGCACTTTTCCTCCCCCCCCCCGCCATAAGCCGTACCCTGCCTCACTCAAACAGCACCTATCACCACTTGGGATTGAATCAGTGATCTTCTGCATGCAACAATACAACTTTTAGAAGACACCTGAAGGCAGGCCTGTATCGGGAGGTTTTTTATTTTTGATGTTTTATTATATGTGTTGGAAGCTGCCCAGAGTGGCTGGGGCAACCCAGCAAGATGGGTGGGAGATAAATAATAAAACTATCATCATAATCACTATTAATATCATTATTATTAAGGCAGGTGCTCTACCACTGAATGCAGACGGCTGAGGAACCTGTGTCCAATCTGGATGTTGCTGAACTATGGCTCCCATTGCCCCTGTGGATGGTAAATGACAGAATTAAACCAAATAAAGAAATGGGAGCACACTGGTGTGAAAGTTTTCTTGCAGTTTTGCCAGCGTTTGCACCAGAGGGCTTGCTTCTGGAAGCCCCCTTGCCACCTATCAGGGGCCATATTGAAATTTGCAAAAGCTTGCCGTAGTTTTCCTCTGCGGTGTCTCTGAACACCAGCAGGTGGGGCCCCGAGGCCAGTAGTGCAACTGCACTGAGATAGGGAGCAGTGCAAAACAAAACAAAAGTAGTTATTTTGAGGTTGAAAGGGAAGGCTTGCCCTAGAAGCCTTTGGTGGTGTGCCCACTCACCTGGTGTGTAGAGCTCTTACTAAAGGATGCTTTGGCAGAGACCTCCCAATTAATTTGGTAATGACCTCCAAAAGTTCCTCTTGCGGGAGGCCCAGGTTGCCCTTGCATAGAAAGTTGTCAAAATCACTTCACTTTGCGGTGAAAGAACCAGCCTCTTTTATAATCACCACCGCACCATCTAGATCGCCATAAGGAAACACGGGTAGGGATTTGCCATATATGAAGGAGATATGAGGATAGACTGCCAGTGTCAGGGAAGACTTAACTTTCACCTGTTTTGTTTCCCTTTCTTATATATTATAGTATTTCCTTTGGTAACTTTGATGGTGTGTGTGTGTATTCTCCCCCTGCTCTCCATTTTATCCATAGAACCTTGTGAGGTTGCCTTAAGATGAGTGGCTGGTCCCAAATCAGTCAATGAGCCTTGTAGCTGAGTGGATTCGAACCAACCACACGTTTAAAACACCATGACACTGCTTTAACCATCATGGCTTCCCCCAGGACTCATGAGAACTGCAGTTGGTTAGGGATGTTCAGAACTCTGAAAATTGTAGCCCTGTGAGGGGCATAGAAGCCTTGTCACAACTCTCTCAGCACCTTTAACAAACTGTTGTTTAGTCGTGTCCGACTCTTCGTAACAAACTAGTTCCCAAGATTCTTTGTGGGGAGGGGGAAGAAACAAGACTATTGGGTGGTTTAGCTGTACTCTAAGGTGCGGATGTGACCTGAGTCTCCCCAGCTGACACGCATTCTTACCACATGGGCATTTCTGCCATCAGACCTTTCCCTCCTGTTGTAGGAGTAAAGCTAACTCTCTTCTCATCTGACCATCTTCAGTGGTCCTTTGAAGGCTTGGAACCCTGTCAGTGAACCCAGCTGGTTTCAGCAGCAGCAGGACACATTATTAAGGATTCTACAAACCCCAAAAGCTCTGAAATGGTATTTCTAAGCTGGCAGGGAGGAGGATGGGAGACAAAACTATGAGTTGGCTCTGCCTTTACCTGCCATTGGTCTTCCTGCTTCCCAACCTATCAGTCCCAGGAGGGACCACTAAGACCTGTCAAGGCTTGTTTCCCATCCCAGTGAAATATAACCACTATGTTCTGTTGCCACTACTGTACATCAGGAACCAGTTGCTGGAGGAGGGCTGCGTACTACATGCCCAGCTTATGGGCTTTCTGGGGGTATATGTCCAATGCGTGAAACTAGGCAGGCCTTCAATTAAATCTAGTGGGACTCTTCTCGTGTTCTTGGAGGACAGGAGTAATTTGTGGGTGTGAGGGCCACTCCTGTCCCGATAGCGAAAGTCTTCATGCCCTACCTTCTCACATTGCAGTGCAGGAATTAACCTTTAAACCTGCCTTTCCTCACTCCGTAAGGTCTCTCTGATATTCCTGAGTCAGTTTCTACTAGCATGCTATGCCAATGAAAATAATACATTGCCTTCTGGCAAACGTGTTCTACAAATGGAAGTTTATCTTTCAAAATTTCATTGAGTGGAAAGACTGGCACGCACGATCAAAATAGCGCAATACTTGTCAAGGTGGTAGCAATCTCTGTGAAATAATTCCACTGGGAAAGCAAGAGTTAGCAGACTGGATGGTGTGTACGAAGCAGTATTTTACACATCCTAGAATACAGCATTTAAGGCAACAGGGATGGCAAGTTTAGCTTAATTTATTACATCAAAAAAAAAGAGAGAAAGAAAGAGAGAAAAGTGAAAAATACAAGGACACAAAAACAATGGGAGAAGACCCTCTCCCACGAAATGAGGTTCAAACCCAAAGAGAATATTCCCAACAATATAAGGCAACAATAACAAAGGGGCCCCTTCCAGCAGGGTGCGCCGGGGACGTGGGTGTGGTGTCGTTGGCTGTGAAGAGAGCTCCCATCTTTTCCAGCTCCAGCAGGGGGCACTGCTGGTGGGGAGTGGTGGATGTGGGTACTCCAGCCCCAGTAGGGGTTTAGTGCAGGAAACTGGGTGAGGCACTAGTGAGGCATTCCCAGCTATTCCAGTCCCAGCGTGTGGTGCTGTTGGGAGCAATAAGAGAGCTTTGGCTGTGCAGGGAGCTCCCATTTACTTCAGCGCCCCCAAAGGGTACTGCACTGCTTCTTCTACCCCCAGCCACCAAGAAGGCTCAGTTCTGAGGATACTTCGAGTCTTCAGTTCCACACATTGGCTCCAGCTGTTCTTTGGACTCTTTGCTGAGGTTGGTTTTAGGTTTCCCTGAATCCATTTCAGGGTACACAACAACACAAAGCTTCTGTCCTAGCCGAGTCACTACCTCTGCAATAAAATAAGGGTAAGCGGGTGAGCTTTAAGATAGGAGGAGAAAACCCACAGCGTCATTTTTCAAAATGGAATTTCAAAAAATTCCCACCCAATTATCTGCCCAGGACTCACCAATAAAAGTGTGGAAGGCAGGTGGTTTGTGCTGCCAATGCACACCTAGGTAGTAGACTGGGACGCCTGTCAGCATGATGGCTAGGCCAATACCACACACCACAGGTTCTGACCATAAGCTGAACACCAACAGGAAGGCCCAGAACAGCAGGTAGATTATGGGGAAGAACAGGCTCACCTGGGGAGGAAAGAGATGGGTTGGATCTGGGCAGGAGCATCAGGAAGTGGGATGCAAGGGAAAAGGCTGGGAGAACAGAGGTTTCTCTATCAAGAACAAAGCTAGCAGATGTGGGATGAATCCTACCCCAGTGGTAGAGGACATGCCTTGCATGCAGAAGGTCCCAAGCTCAGCCTCCAGCACCTCTAGCAATGGGGATCTGCTGCTGCTAGTCAAAATAGGCCAAAAGTGGACCCACACTCCAAGACATCCACCAATTTTGCTAGCAGTGGTGCCGCCACGGGGGAATTCTTTGCTGAGTGCTCCAGAAAAAAGAAATAGTAGTCTGCTCTGCTCCAATGTCTCCCCGACCCTCAGCCTTCACCCTCACTCAGGAAACACTCAGGTTCTGGATTATGTTCCTGGGTCATATAGGATCCTGTGGCCCTTCAGATGCTCTTAAGACTCCAGCTCCCATCAGCTCTAGCTAGCAAGGCCAATGACCAGGAACATTGGGAATGTTCAGCAACAACTGGAGGACTACAGGTTCTGGTATAAAGGTTTGATTCAGTTGGAAACAGGAAATTTAAAACCATGTGTTTTAAATCAGTGATGTGACTATGATTCAGCTCAATCCATCCTGTGTGGTTCCAAGTGAAGACAACACTGGTGTGAGAAGGTGACAGAGGCTGACATAAGTAGAGCAGAAATGTGATGGCAGGCGTCTTACCTTGATGGGACGGTGTCGGTGAGGTTCCCGCCAGCGCAGCACAACTTGCCCAGCCACAGTCACTCCGTAGAACAGGTAGTTGATGAAGCCCACATAATTGATCAGGGTATATATATCACTTGTTACTAGCATAAGCAATGTTGAAAGACACTGCCAGAGACAGACAAAAGGAGAGAGAAAATGCAATTATATTGTTTTCAGAGAAATCACCCAAGGTACTTGGTCTGCCAAACCGACAGCACCTGCCGGCTAATCCCATCAATTCCCAGGAAAATGCCCCTGCCAAGTTCTTCAGTCACTGACAATTCTAACCCTGTACTGGCAGACACTTTCTCCTCATCCCTCACTGATGCATCAACTGTCCCCCTCCCAACTCTTTTTTTGTTGACTCACAGTGAAAAGTAGGGCAGGTATGGGAGTGCAGCGTCGCACGTGGATCATAGCCAATACGCTGGGCAGGTGGCCTTCCCGGGCTCCAGCAAAAAATAGTCTGTGAATGTTGGAGAGAGAACATCATAAATGCAAGCAGTGTGCTGCAATATTATTTACTTACTTTGATCAGCACTGAGGAAGGAAGCTGGCTCTACACTGTGAACAGGACTTACTAAAGAAAAGACCCCGGGAAAGAATAGAGAAGGCTTAAATGGATGAAGGGCCAACTTAGTTCCCCAGTCCTAATATAGGTGTTAAAAGTAAAACTGAATTAGAGAGGTAGCACTATGAAGACATGGGTGAGCAATGCAGTTGTGTGTGGAAGAGGAGCTGCTGCTATAATGGCACTTGATAGCTGAGGATTTCAGCAGATGGAACTTGTAAATGAGAATACCTCACTGAATGTCTGCTGAAGGCAGTGGGTTGTGTCAACTGGTGCAATGGGATTTGTGGTTCCTCTCCTCCTCCCATGCCCACCCAAATCTGCTCCAGAGGGTACACAATCCTTCAGAGCTGAATTTGAGGGTGCACCAGGGTGCTGCATGAGACAGAAGAGGAAGCTTAATTGCACACACAAAAGTCTGTTATGCCAGCAGAGCTGCAGCATTTGGGGTATGTACTCCCATGTTTACTCACCTAGAGGAAGTGAAAAGTGATCCATTTACTCCTCCAAAAGTGGAAAGGGCAACAGAGATGGGCATGATCCAAGCCATGACTCCTAACAGTTTCTCTCCAAATGTCTGTGAGGAAGGCAGCAGGAAGAGAGCATGTGGTTAGGGGCATTGTATTTGGAAACAAGGGGAAGGTGAATTTGCACAATGGTGTAGATGGGGCCTCACCACCGCGACAGCATTGGAGGCCAGCAACTCCTGGGGCGACATGGCAGTGACATAGGCGACATTGGCGAAGACGTAGACGAAGGTGACCAGGGGAATGGAGATGAAGATGGCTCGAGGCAAGTTCCTGTGAGGAAAAACAATTACAGTTGTACCTTGGTTCTCAAATGCCTTGGCTCTCAAACAAATCGGCTCCCGAACAATCGAAAACCAGAAGTGAGTGTTCTGGTTTTTGAACAATTTTTGGAATCCAAACATCCAGCACGGCTTCTGCAGCTTCCAATTGGCTGTAGGGTGCTCCTGCATCCAATTGGGAGCCGCACCTTGCTTTTTGAACAATTCCAGGAGTCAAATGGACTCCCAGAATGCATTCGGCTGGAGAACCAAGGTACGACTGTGGAGTGGAAGAGAGGAATAAGAGTTAAAATGGGTCTCATTCCCCTGTATCGCCACCAAGGGGGACACTGACTCACTTGTAAGGGTCAACCAGTTCTTCAGTGACATAGTTGAGGAAGTTCCAGCCCCCATAGGCAAAAGAGCCCTGTAAGAAGGATAGGGCCACCAATCCCACATCTGGTGTCTGGAAAAACTCAAAAGCATGTTTCGGCTCCAGCCAGAAGTATTCGCCTGCACAAAGGAGATATTGAAATACAAAAAGGGTTCTTTAAACAAAACGGGTGGGCTGTTCTCCCCCCCCTTTCTCTGGATCAGCTAATTCTCCCCCTCTCTGATACAGACTGGGGCAGGAAACTATGGAAGCCAATCCAGTCTCTAAATCAGCTTACTAAGGAATGTTGATAACCCTGAATTTAAAACACTGCAGCTTATTCTCCTTGGTGTGTGTGTGCATGTGGGGCGGGTGAGGAGAGGCAAATACAGTCCATTGGGGAGACAGACTCCTGCCCCCTTCTTTGTCTGACCAGGCTGGGCCTCACCTTTGCAGATCTGTACGACTCCCATAACAATGATAAGTCCCAACGCCAGCAGTTTCCCTGCCGTGAAGATATCCTGGACACGTGTGGCCCAACGCACGCTGGCACAGTTCACCCAAGTCAGCAGTACTGTGGAGAAGCAGGAAAGTCAGTGGGGGAAGGGACTGTCAACATTCCTATTCTGGCCCAAATCTCTCAGTCAAGGCCAGTTTCATGACTGTGGGACACAACACTGGAGCCAGATAATGCCGGGAGCAATCTGTTTCGTTAGGGGCAAATTCAGATGCTGCACTGGCACTTTCCAGGAACAAACAAGGACAGCTTTCTGGTTCAGAGCAGCCACAGCCTTCTTTGGGTTTTGACTGAGATTGTGATTATGGCCTGGGTTATATTCTGTAAATCTCTTATTATATCACAACCTCTCATAATAAAATAATGGTACAAATATATTCTGCTCCTACAACTGTTTAAGGGTGAAGGTATTCAGAAAGAACAATTTATGATCAGCGGACAAGTGATCACAGATACTGTCCCTTATTATTTGAAGGGGACCAAGGTACATGACCCACCCCTCAGGATTGTAATCTGGGATTAAATCTGTGCCATGCAGTATATGGGAAGGAAAAAAACCACAGTTCCTATAAATGTTCCTGGAAGTTTGAGGGAATGAAAAACAAACAGATGAGGGAGGGGGAGGTGGTGACCTATTTGGCACCCAGCCTGGCTGCATCAAAACATCCCGTCAGCACAAACAGCCCCTGTCCCCTGGTAAGATAACACCACACAAACAGGGTTTACAGACAGGCAGACAGGCAGATAGGTAGAAATCCTTACTCCCCTAAACCTTCCAGTGCCTACACACCACAGCAAACAGGAGTGACAAATCAGACCTTCCATTTATCTTGCCCAAATCCATCACACAATCCATCACACTTCCACACTAACCACAATATATGCACAAAATTTTGACAATAGCCAAAATGTAGAGGCAAGCTATCACACATACAAATAGTCTTATACAAGATTGCAGTCGCAACAAAGAATTATTTGGATAACTATGTACAGGAATAATCACTTGCAGATACATTAACCTATCATCCATTTAGTGGACAAATGGGGAAGCTGTGGAGCCCTCCAGGTGTTGCTGGACTACAGGTCCCAGCATCCCTGACTAATGGTCATGCTGGCTGCAGGGGCTGATAGGAGTTGGAGTCCAATGGCATCAGGAGGGCCACTGGCCTTCCCATTCGCCACTCCTGATATTGCATATCAATATTCAAACTCAGCAACACCACCAAGGCATATCTGTATGCCCACATTTACTCTCTGGTTTACACAAAGAAGCAGTTCTTTTACAAAACATGCAAAACCACCCTAGCACAGGAGCTTAATGCTTTGTTTGCAGTGCAGGGAGAAAAGAAACTTGACGTCTAGGGTCACATACATACACACGCTCTCTTTCATGCCAACTCTTTTTTAACTTGACAACAATTCCACCACAAGTTGGCATTAAAGTTTGAAAAAAATTAAACATCTCTGAGGAGTGAGGTACCTGTTCTCCAGATACATAGTCTGTTTACATTATATGAAAAGTATTATGCATCAACACCCATTTACTTTGCTATTCAGAGTATAATTGTAATAAATAATAATAGTAATGATAGGCCAAGAGAAGGTTTAGCAGCCCACACTGGGAATCCTTAATGGTTCTGATAAGGTCCACGAGCCTTCACAGCTCTGCCCTAACATCATGCATGAATACATGCATGTAGATCAGGCATCGGCAACCTCCAGCCCATGGAGGCCGTTTATCCGGCCCACGGGCCACCCGTGAACTGAGCTGCCCGGTTGGCAAGTCCCCCATGCGCTGCGGTAAACTGGCGCAGCGCGGTGCGGGGACTCACTGAGCGGCGCCGGAAATCGCGTCTATGCAGTCGCAGAAGCAATTTCTGGTGCTGCGGACATTTTTGAAATGGGCAGCCAGCACCAGAAATCGCTTCTCTGCAGCCGCGGACATGTGCAGAAGCCATTTCCAGTGTTTGGGACATGGCAGCGCGGCACTGGAAATCGCTTCTGCGCCTGTGCGGCCCATGGGCAGAAGACGTTGTCGGTGCCTGATGTAGATATATGGCAAGAAAACAAATGTTGCATTGTTTATGTTTCTCTTGACCTTGTTCAGGTTGTGAGACACGGGGCGGAGGAAGGGGGTCCGATGGGGGCGGTCCGCCCTGGGTGTCACCACTGGGGGGTGACAAAATGCCGGGCAGCACTTGCCATGGGGCCTGCAACGCCCCATGGGAGTGACGCAGTGGATTGGGCGCCCGCAGGCTCCGTGCTGCCCCAAGCGGTCCACCCGCCGCCTCCCCCTCAGCTGAAGGGCATCTGAGTGGGAGGAGGCAGACAGACTTCTTGGAGCCCCCCCCCCCCCGGGCGCAGGGCACACGTGCCGCCCCAGGCACCCAATCAGCTTCCTCCACCACTGGCGAGAGGTAAAAATGTATCTCATTCATACTCTGTCCAATGTCCTCTCCTTGCTTTTTTCTTTGGAGGGTGGGAGGGATGGAAGAGAGAGTTACAGGACCCCCAAAACACAACAGACCAAGAGGAAGTGGAAACTTCTCTGCTTACTCTGCATCCCTTTGCACAATCATTTCAGTTCAAGTCCAAAAGGCTCAAAACAGGAAGCCTGGAGGCAGCTTAACAGAAAACCAGTCTGGGGCTGGGGTGAGGAGAGCAGTGTGCGTGTGTGCGCATTTTAAGGCTGTTTAACACATGAAATTTATCTATAAAACAGAGAGATTCTTCACAAAGGAGATTATGTGGAGGTTGGTTGACTATCTGTCATGGATGCTTTAGTTCAGGCATACCCAAACTTCGGCCCTCCAGATGTTTTGGACTACAATTCCCATCATCCCTGACCACTGGTCCTGTTAGCTAGGGATCATGGGAGTTGTAGGCCAAAACATCTGGAGGGCTGCAGTTTGGGGATGCCTGCTTTAGTTGATATTCCTGCATTGCAGGGAGTTAGTCTAGATGGCCCTTGGGGACCCTTCTAACTATGATTCTATTATACATACTGTAGTTATGTACATTCGCTGCATACAAGTTGGAAACCAATATGACTGCTTTTAAACTATACTGTATGTTAATTACCCTGAAAAAGCAACAGAGTATTTAACAAGAGAGTGACATGTGTTACGGTAAGAGGTAAGTGGTGTGCATTTATTGCTCCTGAATATGTACTTTAAACAACTTGATTTCATCAGGAACTGTCACAGTGGCCGGAGTGGACTACTTCAGAGTAACGACGCTACGCAGCTCTGCATTTTATTCTTTTATTGGTGCTGCGTATTTACAGTGCTCAAGTCATTGCTATTTACACGGAGCGATGTTGTCAGTCGGTTTCAGAACCTCCTAATGGCTTTTGGCGCGTCTTTCTCCAACACAAAAGCTTTGGCAGACCCATCCTCTTGCCCCTCCTCTTCCTGCGTAATTCTGGAGTTGGAGGGATGGGTCTTCCCCCCTTGCTTGCCCCTTCCTGTCCCACCTGGGACCCTGGCTCCTCTACCTTGCCTGAGCCTCGGACACGACTTCCTGCTTCCCCACTGGAATCGGAACTCTCCCTGCTTTCCCCTTTGCTCGGGGACGGGCTTGAACTCAGGAGGGGAGGGACTTCGCGATATCCCCTGTCCCTCACATCCACCCCCCTCCCAAGCTCTCCTTCACCCCTCCCCAGGCCCCCCCCATGTGTCGGTGACGACTGGAAGCCTAAGAACTCAGTGCTCTCCGAGCCCGTTGGTGTGAATACCTCCCCCCAGTCCTGCGAGCCCCCCCCTTCCGCCTGGGCGGACGGGAATCCCAAAAAGTCCGTGGCGTCAGAGCTGGTGGGGGTAAAAACGTTCTGCCAATCTGCTCCTTCCTCTGACTGGGTGGATCTCGGTGACACCCATACCTCATCCTCTGGTTCCTCAAACTCCGCTTCCCAGCGCCATGGTGAGCTGCTCTCCCGTGCCTCCTCCTCCTCCCCCTCCCTTTCCATGTGCCAGGGCTTGGGTCTGTGGGGAAAGAGGGCGTGAAATTCTTCCACCAAGAATTCCTCCTGTATCTGAGTGGCTGGGACCCATTCATTCTGGGACGGTGGAGCATCCTCCCATGCCATGAGGTACTCCAGTCCCCCCACCCCCCACCTTGAATCCAGGATGGCCGTGGCCTCATTGAGTTGCTCCCTGCCTTCCCTCTCCCCCCCTCCCTCGGGGGTTTGTTCGCCGTCTCGGAGCCTGCTGCTTTCCCTGTACGGCGACAGCAGCGATCTATGAAACACTGGATGCACCCTCATGTCCTCTGGCAGTGCCAGCCTGTATGCCACCGGGTTTACCTGTTGCGTGACCGTGAAGGGGCCCAGCCTTTTGGGTGCCAGCTTTTTGCACCTCCCTCTGGTGGGAAGGCCCTCCGAGGACAACCACACCTTGTCCCCCACCCTGATGACCTCCCCTTGTCGCCTGTGGCGATCTGCCCCCTTTTTGTACGCTTCCTTGGCCCTCTCCAAGTGTTCTCTGAGCTGCTGGTGCACCGTCTCCAGTTCCTCTGCCCAATCCTCAGCCTGTGGGCCCTCCTCCTCCTCCTCCCTCTCCCTCTCTGGGAAAGATCTGAGGTCGCGCCCGTAATTGGCCTTAAAGGGCGACACCCCTGTGGAGACGTGCACCGCATTGTTGTAGGCAAATTCTGCCAGTGGCAGGCGATCCACCCAGTCCGTTTGCCTCTGGCTGACGTAACATCTCAGGTACTGCTGCAGAATGGCGTTGACCCGCTCCGCCTGTCCATTGGTCTGCGGGTGCCGAGCCGTCGACAAGCTGACCTCCACCTGCAGGAGGTTCATGAGCCGCCGCCAGAACCTGGAAACAAATTGGCGGCCACGATCCGAAATAACCCTTAAAGGTAATCCATGCAGTCTGAAAATGTGATCAACAAACAGTTTGGCTGTCTCTTCTGCCGAGACTGCCCTGGCACACGGTATAAAGTGACACATTTTGGACATAAGGTCCACCACCACCAACACTGCAGTCTTACCCCTGGACGAAGGCAGATCTGTGATGAAGTCCATGGACACCACTTCCCACGGCCTGTGTGGTGTGGCTAAGGGCTCCAGCAACCCTGGTGGCGCTGCTCTGACCACCTTCGCCCGCTGGCAGGTGGTACATCCCCTTACATAGTCTCGAACATCTTCCCGCACCCCTGGCCACCAGAAGTGTCTCATGACTAGGTGAGCGGTTTTGTCCCTTCCAAAATGCCCCGCTGTAGGGTTGTCGTGCATCTGCTTGAGGACCGTACGTCGAAGCTGGGTGGTGGGTAGGTACAGCGCACCCTTGTAGAAAAGCAGCCCTCTGCGTTCTGCAAAGTCTTTTGCCTGCTCCCTCCCCCCTCTCAGTTCTCTGAAGATGCGGTTGGCAAATTCATCCGCTGCCGTCAGTGCTGTGAGTTCTGCCTCGCTCACCACAGCTGCTCCGCAGGACCATGCCGACGGGGGGAAAATGTGCCTTGGGGCTGGTGGCGCCTCCTCCTCCATGTACTCTGGCTTGCGGGAGAGGGCATCCGCCCTGACATTCTGCTCCCCCGGGATGTAGTGGATGGAGAAGTTGAAGTTCGAGAAGAACTCTGCCCACCGTATCTGCCGCTGGTTGAGCACCCTGGCAGTTCTCCAGAACTCCAGGTTCCTGTGGTCTGTGCACACCTGGATGGGGTGCTTCGCGCCCACCAGGAAGTGTCGCCAGTGCTGGAACGCAGCGTAGATTGCAAGAAGTTCCCTATCAAACACTGTGTAGTTGCGTTCAGGCTGTGTCAGCTTCCTGGAGAAGAAGGCACAGGGTCTCCACTCCCTGTTGGCGTCCAGTTGCAACAAAATTGCGCCCACAGCTTTTTCAGAAGCATCTGTCTCAATGCGTAGGGGCGCGTCCTGCACCACATGGAACAGGTTTTGGTCTGAGGCGAACACTCTCTTGAGGCTTTCGAACGCTGCTTGCGCCTCTGGTGTCCACTTGAACTTCTGCTTGCCTCTCAGGCAGTCCGTGATGGGAGCCGTAACGCGAGAGAAGTTCTTGATGAACTTCCTGTAGAAGTTAGCGAAGCCTAGTAGGCGTTGGGCATCTTTGCGCGTCCTGGGGCTGTGCCAGTCCAGGATGGCCTGCACCTTGTCCTTGTCCATCGCCAGCCCCTTGTCTGACAGCTTGTAGCCCAGGAAGTCCACCTCTTTGGTGTGAAACTTGCACTTCTCCAGCTTCACATACAGGTGGTTCTCCTTCAGGCGTTGCAACACCTCTCTGACATCTTTCACATGCTGCACTGGGTCATTCGAGTAGATAAGGATGTCATCTAGGAAGACCAAGCATTTCCTGAAGAGGAGGGACCCCAGGACGTGGTGCATGAAGGCCTGGAAGCATGCTGAGCCCCCTTGCAAACCGAAGGGCATCACCAGATATTCAAAAGAGCCCAGAGGCGTGAACATCGTGGTTTTCCATTCATCTCCTTCCCGGATCCTGATCAAGTTGTACGCCCCCCTTAGGTCCAGCTTGGTGAAAATCTTGCCCCTGCGTGCCGCTGTCAGGAGATCATCCACTCTGGGCATGGGGAAAGCCACGGGCTCTGTCACCGAATTCAGCCGTCTAAAGTCCACCACAAGACGGCGCTGTTGCGTGTCTTTCTTGTCCACCCAGAAGACCGGGCTGCCCCCTGCTGCCTTGCTTTCCCTTATGAACCCCCGCTTGAGGTTCTTGTCGATGAAAGCGCGCAGATCCTCCAGCTCCTGGTCTGACATGGCGTACAGCTTGGCTGGGGGTATCGTCGCCCCTGGCACCAGGTTGATCTGGCAGTCAAAAGGCCTGTGCGGGGGTAGGTGGTCGGACTCCGCTTCGCTGAAGACCTCCTGCAGGTCCCAGTACTGCTTGGGTATTGCCTCACCCCCTTTGATATGCATGGTGGCCACCGTGGCTATCGGAGGCCCCTCCCCTGGTTGGTGCTGCATGCAATGTTCCAGACAAAAGTCTGACCCAAACGTGATGCACCTCTGGTGCCAACTGATGGAGGGGTCGTGGCGCGCCAGCCAGCTCATGCCCAAGACGATGGGGGGGTCTGAGATGGTGGTGACGTTGAACGCCAGTGTCTCTGAGTGCCTTCCCACCGTCATTCTCATGGGGGGGGTTTGATGTGTGATGGCCCCTCCCAGCAGCTCCCTGCCGTCAATGGTGGCTACGTGCAGAGGAAAATCCAACTGCAAAAGCTGGATTTGGTGCTCTTCTGCAAAGCTTCTCGAGAAGAAGTTGGCGGACGCCCCACTGTCAATTAAGGCGAGGACCGTCAGGGGATAGCCATTTGGGAGCGTTAGCGTCACTTCTAGAACCACTCCTGCTCTGGGAGGGGTGGGCTGGCTCTGCACCTCTCTGTGCGGGTGGGCGGGCTGGGGCTGTTGTCTGCTGACTGTGCCTGGCTGCTGCCCCTTGTCTCCTGCAGCCAGGCTTTCCCGTTTCCCTGCTGTGGTGCTGCGTCAGTGGGGGAGGGCACCACCGTTCCCGCCTTTCCTTGCCACTCCCTGCGATGTGGGCAGTCTCTGACGAGATGCTGGGGTGAGTTGCAGAGAAAGCAATTCCCGCCCCTTCCCTCCTTGCGTCTTGGCGCCGCTGGGGTTTGAAAAGCCCGCGCGCGCGCGCTATCAATCTGCATGGGCTCCTGGTCCTGGCTGGCTCCAGGCGTGGCCTGAAAGGGTTGTTGAGGGAGTGGCTTCTCCTGCGACCGTGGGAACCAAGCCCGCTTTGCGCGCGTCGCTTGCTTGTCGTTCCACCGGGATTCCTGCCTCACCCCCACCGCCAGAGCTGCTTTGCTCAGCTGATCCATAGTACTGGGCTTTGGACCTCTCGAGAGTTCATCCTTCACCTCCTCGCTCAAACCCAAGTAAAACGCAGCTTGCATGGGAGGCGAATCCAAAACCCACCCCAGTCTGTGCACCAGCATGGTGAATTTCGCCCAATATGCGCGAACTGTCATATTTCCTTGGCGTAAATTATGCAGTTCCTCCTTAGTCTGGTCCAAATGACTATCGGACGAATACATCGTCCTCAAACCTTCTAGAAATTGTTGGACATTTTTCATGCAAGGATTCTTGGTTGCGATTAATGGTCTTAGCCACTCCCTGGCTGCTCCGGTGAGATGTTCCACAATAAACGCTACTCTGTGCTCATCATCGGGGAACTCATTCTGGTGCAGCTCAAGAGCATACACGATCTCAGTCTCAAAGCCCTGAAACTCCTTCGGGTCTCCATTGAACTTGCTTACAAGGGTCCCTGCTCTCCTTCCTGGCAGCACTTGGACTTGGGGAGCCCCTCCCGCCTTGTTTTTCTCTGCATCCAGCTTGTTTTGGAGGTCTACCGCCACCGCCCTTAAATGCTGCTCTTTTTCCTGGAGCTCTCTCACCTGTTCCGCAAGTTGTAGCCGGTCGTCCTGGACCTTCTTAGTCTCCTCTTTAGCTGCCTTCAATTCTCCCTGCGCCTGCAGCGACAGCTGTTGCAGTTCTAGCTGGGCTTGCTCAGCGATCTGCCGCCACTTCTCCGCCTCGGACACGCTCATCCCGGCAACTCCGAAGTAGCCCAAAAATGATTAGGAGGTTGCTGTCACAGTGGCCGGAGTGGACTACTTCAGAGTAACGACGCTACGCAGCTCTGCATTTTATTCTTTTATTGGTGCTGCGTATTTACAGTGCTCAAGTCATTGCTATTTACACGGAGCGATGTTGTCAGTCGGTTTCAGAACCTCCTAATGGCTTTTGGCGCGTCTTTCTCCAACACAAAAGCTTTGGCAGACCCATCCTCTTGCCCCTCCTCTTCCTGCGTAATTCTGGAGTTGGAGGGATGGGTCTTCCCCCCTTGCTTGCCCCTTCCTGTCCCACCTGGGACCCTGGCTCCTCTACCTTGCCTGAGCCTCGGACACGACTTCCTGCTTCCCCACTGGAATCGGAACTCTCCCTGCTTTCCCCTTTGCTCGGGGACGGGCTTGAACTCAGGAGGGGAGGGACTTCGCGATATCCCCTGTCCCTCACAGGAACATATTCCATAAACTTCAAGGGGGGTTGTCTATATGAGGGATTACAATGACATTGAAGTTATGTGGTCAATTACGTATGAATGCCTTGTCGTGGCGAAGGGGCTTGAATAACTCAGAGAAGCTATGAGCAATGCCATGCAGGGCCACCCAAGATGGACAGGTCATAGTGGAGAGTTTTGACTAAACGTGATTCACCTGGAGAAGGAACTGGCAAGCCACTCCAGTATCCCTGCCAAGAAAACTCCATGGACAAAGACAACATGAGAAGAGAAGAATCCTTGGAAAAGACCCTGATGTTGGGAAAGATTGAGGGCACAAGGAGAAGGGGACGACAGAGGACGAGATGGTTGGACAGTGTTCTCGAAGCTACGAACATGAGTTTGACCAAACTGCGGGAGGCAGTGCAAGACAGGAGTGCCTGGCGTGCTATGGTCCATGGGGTCACGAAGAGTCGGACATGATTAAACGACTAAACAACACGTATGAATGGAGGGTAAAGGTAGTGAGGATGAGAGTCTGATCTCCTTTCCAGGATAAAGTTGGGTCACAGAGACCCAATCTGTTTCTGCAGATCCCCGAAAGAGGATCTGAGATCAAGAGCTGGATTTGGTTTGAAGATCCCAATAATAGATCAGGGCTGCCTAAGGTTTCAGAAAGGGATCTTAGGAGGAGCCCAGGAATAACTCCAGGATGAATGGGTGGGTCTGAGTGTAGGATTCTATGGGGAAATATGTCGTGGTTTTGTGTGGGGAGTAGTAGTGTCAAACTGGTACCGGAATGAATATTTCAGGGGTAGGAGGCGGGAGAGCTGGCTTCACAATATTACAGGAACATATGTTATTGCCTTATGTTCCAACTCAGAGTTGTTGCAGGAATTACCCCCCCCCAATCTTTCAACACAAAATATAGGTTTACACAGTTCCACAAGCACACCCTCTTTATCACGTAGCCTCCTTTCTTTTATGGCCCCCCCGTAAATAAGGGCTGGCCGACATTTCGTCCCTCCGGAAGGACGCGCTCGCACTCCTGCTCCCTGCATGGGTAGACCGGATGAAACTACTTTGACAGCTCTATCAGCATGTCTCCCGCGTCTGTTCTCCGTCAATTGGTAGACCGGGTGAATCTATTTTGACAGCTTTCTACACTTACCTCAGGTGATTACTGACTGGTTTCAAAGTTGCCTGTAACCCAAAGTGTTTGAATGTGTTAACCCATTACTGTCTAGGACAGAATGTTTCCCCACATGCTGCACATCTAGAAGGAAACACTCACGACTCAGGGTTCTTCTGATTCCATGTTTTATTTTAGCCTATATATTAAACTGTATCAAAGGGGGGATCCTGGGAGGAGGAACAGCCATAATCTGGTGAGCGAGACAACACGTACACAGCCTCCTCCCAAACAAGGAAATTCCATCTCCAACTGTGCCAGACAGCCGACCATCTCCTATACAATGGATTTTCCCTTCATGTGGATTCGGACCAAACCTAAGTCAATGGACAACCATCACCTTCCTGATGGCTACGCATCTCCCTTTGACCTGAGGAAATATAGAAGGGAGGGGGTGAGAAGGCGCCAGGAACACCTGGCCAGATGCTCGAATTACTACCTCTGAACCCCTCCTTTTTGTGATGTATTAATGATGTATTAGTGACATTTTAGTGACGTAGACTTGGGGTTGTATCTTGGTGGTGGGGAGCACATAAAAAGGGAAGACCCCTTTTGTTCGGGGTCTCCATCTTGCTTCACTTCGTTGCAGGTGGGGCCCTGTCGCGACAGTTCATCCTTAATAAAGACCAAGCCTACTGGCTGCTGTTTTGCTCTGATATTTTGGCTGGAGTTTTGTTTTGTCCAAGGGAGCCCTCAGATTTTTTCCGTTAACAGTTTGGCGACCACGGTGCGGGACTCTTGGTTCTCCTGTAAAGGTGAGGAAAGAGAAGGGGGATCAGGCGCCACTGGGCGGCCTTAGCCCAGGGATCTTTCCCTTCATCCCTGCCTCTCTTTGCGGGCGGTAATCAATCGTTACCAAGGACTCAGCCAAGGAGAGCAAAGGCACGGTCGAAGAGCCGGCTAGCCAAGGATCCCGGGATCCACGACAGACAGATCGGGACGTGAGTATGGTTTAAAATTAATACACGGGGAGGGGGTTGGTTAAAGGGGTAGTGCTCCACGACAGCCGAAATTCTTTATTTCTCCACTTGTCTTTCTTCCCTTCTCCCTCCTTGACCTGATGCATCGGAGTTGGCCCACAGAGGGTCAAGGGGGTAGTCTCTCTCTTCTCCCCTTTTCCTTCCTTATACTCGCTCTCTGATCCGACCCGTCGGAGGTAGCCCAGGAGGATCAGAGGACTCTGCCACTTTCTAGATCTTTAACTTTCTTTACCTTATCAAACGAAGCCGCCCCTCCTTTGTGGCGACCCTTGTTGGGGATGACCCGCAAATGTGAGAACGCAAGGTCGTTTGTTCTTTTCCGACTTAAATCTACCGGGTCCTGATCTGGCATTGCATTGCGCAAGCGTCCAGTAGGGAATTCCGACCTTAGGTTCAGTGCTAGGCAGGGGGCTGTCGTGGCTATAGAAGGGGTGGCACCTCAAAGGAAATGGGACCCCGCAATAGGGATAGTTTGCACGTAGTGTGGAAAAATTAAGGACTGTGTGTTTCCGGGTATGAGACCCGGGGTATCCAGGCTAGCTACCTGGGGTTGGATTGTGGGCAGGAGGTGCCCAAAGTTAAGCAGGCAGATAGATGTCTTAGACATTCCTCTTGGTCCGTCCCGTCGGAGGGAGTCCAGGACGTTCCAAGTAAAACCTTTCCCAAATCCTTTTCTAATCTTTTCCTTGATCCGTTCCTTCGGAGTTGGCCCAGAACGTTTCAAGGGAAACCTTTCCCAAATCCTTTTCTAATCTTTTCCTTGATCCGTTCCTTCGGAGTTGGCCCAGAACGTTTCAAGGGAAACCTTTCCCAAAATCCTTTTCTAATCTTTTCCTTGATCCGTTCCTTCGGAGTTGGCCCAGAACGCTTCAAGGGAAACATTCCTGAATTCTTCCTCAAGCATTTCCTTTGGACCGTCCCGTCGGAATTAGCCCCGGACGAGCCAGGGGAGTGTGCGAGTGAATATAACAAATAGATTTAATTTCTTTTCTCCTCCCTTTTCCTTATTCCTTTTGCCTCTTCCCATGCTCTTACTAGGACCTGCATATCTGTGCACATAACTTGCGGCTTCAGCGACACCCATCCTCAAAGTTATATTGGAGAACATGGGTGCCCGCGTTTCCAAGCATGATAAATGGAGTCCTACTGGCTACCAGACCCTACCGAAACCTTCTCATCCAAGAGAGGACCCCTGTACCCCTTTACAGTTTGTCTTATCTCACTGGAAGGAGTTAAAGGGGAGGAAGGGTCTCTCCAAATCAAAACTACGAGATTTCTGCAGCCTTTCATGGGTAGCTTACACCCATTACTTGGAAGCAGGATCCCGGTGGCCTCCGCAAGGTTCATTCAATGAAACAAAGATGCAAGCACTTAAAACCTATTTGGCTGGGGAAAGACCGCAACAACTCAATTACCTGAATGCCTTTATAGAGGCCCGCGAACTTTTTAAATACAAACAAGCAAATATAGTCCGACAAATGCCTGTAATGAAAACGGCAAGACCTCCTCCGTATGAGGAAATACAGATGCAGGAAGAACTGTTGGATCGGTCCCTCGTGTCCCTTTACTACCCAGAGCCAATGGCACCTCCAGACCCTAGCGGCAGCGGAAGGCCAGGGATGCCAGTAGCGGGGGGAGGACTGCCCGCAGTCACGCCAGTTCAAAACCCCATGCTCAACGCAGGAGCAGCGGGGGGAGGACTGCCCGCAGTCACGCCAGTTCAAAACCCCATGCTCAACGCAGGAGCAGCTGGGGGAGGACTGCCCGCAGTCACGCCAGTTCAAAACCCCATGCTCAACGCAGGAGCAGCGGGAGGAGGACTGCCTGCTATCACGCCAGTTCAAAACCCCATGCTCAACGCAGGAGCAGCGGGAGGGGGACTGCCTGCTATCACGCCAGTTCAAAACCCCATGCTCAACGCAGGAGCAGCGGGAGGGGGACTGCCTGCTATCACGCCAGTTCAAAACCCCATGCTCAACGCAGGAGCAGCGGGAGGAGGACTGCCTGCTATCACGCCAGTTCAAAACCCCATGCTCAACGCAGGAGCAGCGGGAGGGGGACTGCCTGCTATCACGCCAGTTCAAAACCCCATGCTCAACGCAGGAGCAGCGGGAGGAGGACTGCCTGCTATCACGCCAGTTCAAAACCCCATGCTCAACGCAGGAGCAGCGGGAGGAGGACTGCCTGCTATCACGCCAGTTCAAAACCCCATGCTCAACGCAGGAGCAGCGGGGGGAGGACCGCCTGGCATCTCGTCAGTTCAGAACCCCTTCCTTAACACAACCGTAGCGGGGGGAGGACAACTGGCCGTACCCCCACCTCAAGACCCCTTGCTCAATGCAACAACCTTGAGAGAAGGCCAGGACATCACCCCAGTCCCGCAGAACCCTTTGTTGAACCCGCCACCAACAGAAGGACCCCAAGTAGTCTTTTCACCGGCTCGAAACTCCCAATTAATCTTGCCGGGAGGGGAGGGAGGTTACCTGAATTCCCTACCCTCACAAGACACATCGCTTCAAAACTCCATAGGGACGGGAAGGCTACCACCTCCTGATTTTACTGCTCAACCCCCAGAAAATCGTGTAAACGAGGAAGATGGAGAGCCAATATCTATGCGCACACGACAAAGGAACCCATTATCCAATGGGGAGGTGTCTGCCATGTTTCCCTTAAGAGCTCTACCTATCCCACCGGCACGAGCAGGGGACCCACCTCGCATGGTTTTCACACATCAGCCTTTTCTTTGTTCTGATCTAATGGTATGGTCTGATAGAATGCCCTCCATCCGTGACGACCCCGACAAATGCCATCGACAGATTGCCATGATTTTCTCTACACATAATCCAACCTGGGCAGATGTACATATGTTATTAGGTACTCTGTTCAATGATGCTGAAAAGAGGGAAATACTTACAAAGGCAGGGGAAGCTTTGAGTACGCCTGGCTACCAACTCAATATGCCAGCAGGGGCCACTGCCTTAACGCCGCAAGATATTTTAGTTAACCCTAAATGGGATTATAATACGGAAGCGGGAGTTTGGAGCCTAGAGATATTCAGGAAATCCATTTTAGATGGTCTACAGGCTGCAGGAAAACGATCCGTGAATTGGACCAAAGTACAAGCTGTCCTACAAGGACCTGATGAGCACCCTTCGGACTACTATTCCCGATTGGTATCCACGCTCAAAACCTGGGGAGGGATAAACCCTGAGAGTTCAGAACACGAAGTTATTATTAAAGGGCTCTTTAAAGATCAAGCCACTGCTGACATTCGCAAGGCTTTGAACATGCATCAAGGCTATGAAGGAAAAAATATGAGTGAAATCCTCACCATTGCTAAATCGGTGTTTAATACACGAGATGAGCGGAAGAAGAAAGATCAGAAAGGGGACAGTCCCCGTATACTAGCCTATTCTGCTGAACTTCCCCCACAACCACGGGATAAACCGAAGGGGCGATTTCCAGATCAACCGGCTAGACGTACCTGCTACCACTGTCAAGGGGAAGGTCACCTAAAACGAAATTGTCCGTCCCTTCCCCGGTACACGGAGGAATTAAGGGAGACACGACCAGCTAGATCTGAGCGAAGGGACCTTACACATCCCAGAACAGCTTATGAGAGGCCAGAATATAGGGAACTGCCAGCCCCCATGCTCCGGGAAAATACTACCAATTATGAACCTTACAGGGTGCAGCCTACAAGAACTCCCCTTCCCCCAGTACCCCAGCGGAACTCCGCAAATAATACTAATCCCTTCAATCAACCAAATCGCATCTCAACACCAGCCCGGGGAATGGTGGTAGAAGAATACCAAGAATATTGACAATCAGCAGCAGATCCCGCCTCTTTCTCTTTCCTCTGCCCTGTATTACAACTGTCCCCTACAGATCCCATCTGCACTATGGAAATAGATGGACACCTATATGATTGCTTACTGGACACGGGGGCAACCTATTCTACCCTCACAAATAGTCACCTGCCCCCGGGAAAGGAAACGAGGACCGTAATGGGGCTGGATGGGATTCCCCGTGTCTGCTCCCTCTCGAAACCTGCCACTGTTTCAGTCGGACCTTTGTCTGTTGAACATACTTTTCTTCTAACTTCAAGCCCTGTTAACCTCTTGGGAAGGGATCTGCTCTGCAAGTTAAATGCCACTATTAAGTGTGGGCAGGAAGGTATCTACCTTCACATGCCCAACGAAGCCCTTTTCAGTTTCCAAGGAATATTACAAGACGTCCATACTAAGGACCCTGACCTTCCCCCAGAACTCCTCAGTGACATTCCCTCTTGGTTATGGGGAACAGAATCCACCTCAGTAGGACTACTAAAATCCGCAATTCCAGTGAAAATAAATTATCGAAAGGATCTACCTTTCCCATGTGCTAAACAATACCCCTTACCTCAGGAAGCAGTAGATGGGTTAACTCCGATGATTGACGAATTTCTGAAAATGGGAGTTCTAGTGCCGTGCGCTTCCCCTTGTAACACCCCATTACTCCCAGTTCGCAAACCAAACACCAACCCTGTAAGGTGGCGCTTAGTTCAAGACTTGAGACTCATAAATTCCTTTGTTGTTCCCCGCCACGCGGTAGTAGCAAACCCCCACCACCTTCTCAGCACGATACCAGGGGGAACTGTTGTATACTCGGTCATTGACCTGTGCTCTGCCTTCTTCAGCATCCCAGTGGATGTGGAAAGCCAGTTTCTTTTCGCCTTCACCTGGCGCACTGGCCAACTCACTTGGACCAGGCTTCCCCAGGGTTATGTAGAATCCCCGGCTATTTTTTCAGCAATCCTCTACCAAGATCTACAAGACGTCACTCTTCCGGGGGGGTCAGCTATTCTACTTTATGTTGATGATATTTTAATTTGTGGGAGAAGCTTAGAATCCTGTAAACTAGACACCAAAACCCTCCTCACCGCTCTAGCATACAAGGGACATAAAGTATCCCCAAAGAAGATACAATACTGTCAAAAGGAGGTGAAATACCTTGGCCACATCCTGGGGGAGGGAACCCGAGCCTTGACTACGGACAGAATAGAGGCGATAACCAAGATACCCCTTCCAAAGACAAAACGACAACTTAGGGGCTTTCTTGGGATGAGCGGGTTCTGCCGCGCATGGATCCCCCGGTACGGGGAACTCACTCGCCCCCTTACAGCTATGACTCAAGATAAAGCCCCGGAACAGTTAGACTGGTCAGCGGAGTCATTAGAATCCTTTGAATCCATAAAAAAGGAACTAAGGTCCTCACCTGCCCTTGGACTTCCAGACTATAGGTTGCCTTTCTCTCTGTTTGTGCATGAGAATAAAGGAGTAGCCTCTGGCGTTCTCACCCAACCTTTCCAGGGCAGAAATAGACCAGTAGCCTATTACAGCCTCCAATTGGACACCACTGTTATGGGGAACGTAGGATGCCTACGAGCAGTAGCCGCAGCTGCACTACTACTAGAAAAGGCACAGGAAACAGTATTAGGACACGATATGACAGTTAACGTCCCGCACTCTGTGGCCACCCTCCTTAACCTCCAGGGATGCCAACGCTTCACCATACAGAGACTAAACAGATATGAAGCCATCCTCCTTAGCCCGTCCAACGTGACGATAAAAAGGGTAAATACTCTCAACCCGGCCACGCTCCTGCCCCTTCCACAAGACGGGACTCCTCACCATGATTGCTCTCAAATAGTGAGACACGCTGAAAAACCACGGCAGGACCTGGACTACCTCCCCTTGGAACAGTCAGATATTGTCATGTATACCGATGGGAGTTCCAAAATTGTGGCAGGAGAACGTAAAAGTGGCTATGCGGTAGTCACAAACGGTGACATTTTAGAAGCCCGCCCAATAAATGCACGATACAGTGCTCAGGCAGCGGAATTGATCGCCCTGATCAGGGCCTGTGAATTAGGAGCAGGACAACGGATCACCATATATACAGACTCAAAGTATTGCTTCGGACTCGTACATGCCACTGGGCAGATCTGGCTGCAGAGAGGTTTTTTGACTGCAGCAGGGACACACATTGCACATGCACCCTTGGTGGAGCGATTAATGAATTCTATCCATCTCCCTGAAGCGATAGCCGTGGTACATTGCAAAGCCCACACAAAGGGAAAGGATCCAATCTCAGTCGGAAACCGACATGCAGACCAGGCAGCTCAGGAAGCAGCCTTAATGCCCCTCTTACCAGATTACGAGTTTCAAGGAGCCCAACTGCCCGCAGATGTAGATTTCGCCACAATGTACAAAACTAGCACACCAAAGGAAGTGGAGGGTTGGAAAGAACAGGGGGCAACCTTTAAGGACGGGATCTGGTATCTTCCGGACAAGAGACTTATTATGCCAAGGCTCTGGGTGCCCAAACATCTAAGGATTCTACATCAGTGTACCCATTGGGGAAGGGACAAGCTCGTAGACAGCATGCAACGATGTTGGTATGCCCCTGGACTAGCTCTTGCCGCCAAAGCTGCTGTAAAAAACTGTATCGCTTGTCAAAATTTCAACCCAAAGCATACTGCCAGAAGTCCGCCAGGGGCCAGGCCCTGGGCGTTTGTCCCATTCGAAAGTCTACAAGTAGACTTCATTGACCTGCCCCCGTGCCAGGGATATAGACATGCCTTGACCGTGATTGATCAATTATCGGGCTGGGTTGAATGCTTTCCAGCCCGCAGAGCTACTGCTCAAGTCGTCGCAAAGTCTCTTCTCCATGAGATAATACCCCGGTTTGGAATACCAAGACATATAGACTCCGACAAAGGTTCTCATTTCACCTCAGAAATTGTTCAGCAAATAGCCAAAGCCCTAGGGATTAAGTGGAAACTACATACTCCGTACCACCCCCCTTCTTCCGGGCAGGTTGAGAGGGCTAATCAACAACTCAAAACACAGCTTGGAAAACTCTGCCAGACCACCGGAATGAAGTGGGTAAATGCCCTTCCCCTTGTCCTCCACAATATACGAAGTTGCCCCAAAGGGAAACTCCGCCTCTCCCCTTACGAACTACTGTTTGGGAGGCCATCCCCAGTGTACAATACCCAATTCCCCACATCGGAATTAGAAGTAGGGGAGTCTGAATTAACGCAGTATGTAATCCAGCTCCAAAAACAGCTGGTTAATCTTCACAGGTACGCAGCTGGAGCCCAGAATTTACCCCTAGATGAGAACGTCCACTCTTTCCAACCGGGAGACTGGATCCTGACCAGGACTTACCTCAAGGTGCCACTGCAACCCACCTGGGAGGGACCTTATCAGGTACTACTGACTACCCCCACCTCTCTTAAAGTTGCAGAAAAGTCCTCCTGGCTCCACCACACTCGCTGCAAGGCTGTACCCCCACCTACTGATTCACCAGACCCCGACGGGGACCTCCCGATTTTTGCGACACCTGCACCACTAGAAGAGGACGACAGAGACGACGAAGAGGATCAACAGACCGGACCAGCTCGGGGCACGAATCGGGCCCAACAGACCGGACCAGCTCGGGGCACGAATCGGGCCCAACAGACCGGACCAGCTCGGGGCACGAATCGGGCCCAACAGACCGGACCAGCTCGGGGCACGAATCGGGCCCAACAGACCGGACCAGCAACATTTTCACCTGAGACCTGTTGGACCTCCGAGATCCTTCCAGGACCCGACACTGAGGACCAACCACCCATCCGCCTACGTCTCCGGAGGGAACCTATTTCATCTGACAGCTCCGTTTGACAGCTCATCTGACAACTTCGTTGACAGCTCACCTCTCCGCTTCGCTTCCCGCTCCGTTTGACAGCTCATCTGACAGCTCACCTCTCCGCTTCGCTTCCCGCTCCGTTTGACAGCTCATCTGACAACTTCGTTGACAGCTCATCTCTCCGCTTCGCTTCCCGCTCCGTTTGACAGCTCATCTGACAGCTCACCTCTCCGCTTCGCTTCCCGCTCCGTTTGACAGCTCAGCTGGCAGCTTCCCTCTATTGGTGTTCCAACCTTCTCCCCATGCCACCGTCTACTCCACACCCTTTCTTCCTTTTTCTCCTCTTCAACACCGCCAGCTTTTACACAGCAAGTACGGATACATGGTGCCCAGGACTACACACCAAACACCAATATTTGGACTATGGGATTGTGGATATGGTGAGGGAGGGGACCCCAGACCGCTTAGGAGACTTTGACTTCTGCTTACCTGAGACTCGCATCTTGCTACGACATGCCATTCTCCCTATTTTGACACCACAAAGCACGTGGGAACTTTTCATCCGTTCCCCAAATTACACGCGTGTTGGGAAATTACTTTTAACCCTCGATGACACCTGGAACAGGGCTCGCTGTCTTAATGGATCTTACACCCTCTTTGAGGATGGAAGGATCCTTAAACCCTTGAACTGGACTGCACTGGATGGTGACACTTCAGACACAGTTTACACTGACCGAAACCATCCCTCTGACCGCCTGCTTTATGGATTCTATTGTCAACGCGTGGACACTTCACCAAAACCCACCATCTTACAAGGAATTTGTTTGCGACGCTTCTGCTGTGTCTGGGACATCGGAAAAGCCTCGACCTGGGTGGGAAAAACATATATAGAAGGCTGGTTCCACCCCACTGCTGGCCTCACAGACTCTAAATGGGACACAACTGGTCCACAAAGGTGTGGAGGTTTGTCCACCAATCTAACCCTTCTCACTCGGCAAGACCCTTTACATCCTGTGGGCACCGCTCCTCGCCAAAGGGGGGAACTGTTGTCTCCGACTTCTCCCTCTAACAATGATCTCCTCTCCCTCTGGCACTCCAACTCTTATGTACGCCTCATCTCTGAAATAGCAGGACAAGCAACTACAGACAACTGCTGGGTCTGTGCGCATACCCCAGCCCACCTCCAAAGTGGCATTCCCTTTCTTGGGGTCCCTCTTTCATTGCAACAGCACCTTTCTGCCAACATATCGTCTTGGAACCTTACCGCAGTAAATCTCACCCACCAATACATTCATTTATCTGGACCTACCAACGGGGACTTATGCCGCAAATTCAGTGGCGAAGATAGGATGATCGGAGACAGCTCATGTAAGTACACCATTGACATCTCCTTATCAGGCCGAATAACTGTATCGCATAGGGGTGCCTCTTTTCCCCACCCGGACCTAGCATCCGCTTGGAAACAGATAATGGGGCTACCTGACTCCTGGACCCCCACCCCTATTGCCCGCTGTTTTTTCCGATCGTTTATTACAGGGCGTATAAACTCCTGCCTCCAAGGCCTGTTCTGGCTGTGTGGGCATCGTGGTTACGTGTGGGTTAGTCCACATTCTCGCGGTTCCTGCTACCTTGGCCTAATCTTACCAGGGATTAGAGTGACTCCTGAACTACCCTCGGGTAGGAGACGAAACAGGAGGGAAAAGGACCTCTCTAAATTGTCAAAAGTATCTGCAAATGGAGAAACATACGGTAGGGCTTTGTTTCCCGCCTACGGAGCAGGCTCCAACCATGTCGATATCCTTAAACTGACTGACATTTTACTAAACTTCATGGAGGAGTCCAATGCGGCCACCCAATCTATTCTTACGGAACTCACGGAGGTGAGACAGGTGGCTTTGCAAAATAAATTAGCTTTGGATTTTATATTAGCATCAACTGGAGGCGTATGCGCTCTTGTAGGATCAGAGTGCTGCACCTACGTCTCTGACCAGACCCTGAATATCACTGGGCATATGAACAATATACACCGATTAACGGAGGGACTGAAGGAAATCCAACACGAAGGTCTCTCAGACTCCCACCTCTTCGACTGGTTACCTGGGTCAGCCTGGGTGAAACAACTTTTGGGTAATGGTCTTATTATACTGATCGCTGTGGTCGCATGCGTCGCTCTATTTTGCTGTGCTATTAATTGTTTCCCCTTGTGTTGTCATGCATGCGGTCCCTGCCTCCCTACCCCTCACACTCGTCCCCTATTTCATCCAGTCCGGGAACCACAACCTTGGGGCGATCATTCTGAATGCGTAGAAATGGGACCTTTAAGTACTTTACAGACTTCAGACTTTTGCATATAAGTGTCCATTTCGTCCGTTTGTGTGGAGAAAGGGATCGTGCGGTACCCACCTTCACGATCCTATCTCCAAAGGGGGGAACTGTTGCAGGAATTACCCCCCCCCAATCTTTCAACACAAAATATAGGTTTACACAGTTCCACAAGCACACCCTCTTTATCACGTAGCCTCCTTTCTTTTATGGCCCCCCCGTAAATAAGGGCTGGCCGACATTTCGTCCCTCCGGAAGGACGCGCTCGCACTCCTGCTCCCTGCATGGGTAGACCGGATGAAACTACTTTGACAGCTCTATCAGCATGTCTCCCGCGTCTGTTCTCCGTCAATTGGTAGACCGGGTGAATCTATTTTGACAGCTTTCTACACTTACCTCAGGTGATTACTGACTGGTTTCAAAGTTGCCTGTAACCCAAAGTGTTTGAATGTGTTAACCCATTACTGTCTAGGACAGAATGTTTCCCCACATGCTGCACATCTAGAAGGAAACACTCACGACTCAGGGTTCTTCTGATTCCATGTTTTATTTTAGCCTATATATTAAACTGTATCAAAGGGGGGATCCTGGGAGGAGGAACAGCCATAATCTGGTGAGCGAGACAACACGTACACAGCCTCCTCCCAAACAAGGAAATTCCATCTCCAACTGTGCCAGACAGCCGACCATCTCCTATACAATGGATTTTCCCTTCATGTGGATTCGGACCAAACCTAAGTCAATGGACAACCATCACCTTCCTGATGGCTACGCATCTCCCTTTGACCTGAGGAAATATAGAAGGGAGGGGGTGAGAAGGCGCCAGGAACACCTGGCCAGATGCTCGAATTACTACCTCTGAACCCCTCCTTTTTGTGATGTATTAATGATGTATTAGTGACATTTTAGTGACGTAGACTTGGGGTTGTATCTTGGTGGTGGGGAGCACATAAAAAGGGAAGACCCCTTTTGTTCGGGGTCTCCATCTTGCTTCACTTCGTTGCAGGTGGGGCCCTGTCGCGACAGTTCATCCTTAATAAAGACCAAGCCTACTGGCTGCTGTTTTGCTCTGATATTTTGGCTGGAGTTTTGTTTTGTCCAAGGGAGCCCTCAGATTTTTTCCGTTAACAGAGTCAAAACTCCTGGAAGTTCCCTTGTTTCTCAGTATTTCTGGCACTCAGCAGGAGTGGATTAAGGCCAGTGAGTCTCCAATTCCATGGGATCCTTTCAGACACAGAATCTCAGAGCTGATGCTAGAGCCAGAGGGTGTGGCTCAGATCTGTTGCTATTTTTTTTTAGCACACACTGTCCCAGGGGCTAATCAAAACCAGCCACCCTATTCCTGACCTCAAAATAGATCCGGGGCTTCATTCAGAGAGGTCAGAGACCAGTAATGCCACTTCCATGGCATCTCTGTGTCCTCCTTTAAAGCACCAACAAATTTATCCAGGCCAGTCTGTGGCTACCAAGCTGGGACTGGTACAGGAAAACAACATTCTGGCCTGTTCTAGGCCGCTTGCTTACGTCAGTCAGCACTGGAGACACTAAACAGAAACCATAGTACACTAGATAAAGCGGATAAAGTCTTGCTTCACAAGGCTCTGGTGACACTGCCCAATTCCAGTCTCACAATGATTACCTCCAATCATCAGCCATAGCCCTCTCTCTCATCAGTCTTCCTGCTAAATTTTACCACTGGCTATTCTGAACCACCAGTATTATCTCTGTTTGTTTGTTTGTTTGTTTGTTTGTTTGTTTGAATTAATTTATGAATCACTTCACACAAAGCATCCTGAAGTGATTTAACAATAAAAACATCAACATATAAATGAAATTTCTAGGCAAATATAGATAAAGGCTGGGATAAAAATCTTCACTTGAAAGGCATGCTGGAAGAGAAACAAGACTTCAATCCTTCAACTGTAATTGACAGTCCAATGTTATCTGTTTCCGCAATCCCTCCCGTCTGGTTGTTGTTCTTTACTAATTCCACAGCCTTTGCATTCCAGTACTGTATTCGATTTCAAAATTTGGCCAAAAGGCCCATTAGTGAGCAGCTCCTCGTTGTTGAGGTCTGGAGGCATAGATTTTTCTTCTTCCCTGCCTCTCTTTCATATGCACATTTAATCTCTCCCTTTTTAGCTGACTCAGCTGCTGAGTAACTGGCTTTAACTTGATGGATAAACTCCTGCTGAGCTGCTGCAGCTGGCTTGCATAAGCGCCTCAGCCAAATCCCCTCCCTGGCTGGTGCTTGTCTTTCCCCACCCCCACTCCTGCCCTGGAGCTAGAAAGGAACGAAACTAGTTCAGGCCTGATTTTTCCAGCAACTGATGTCCTAAAGTAACCTCAGGGAGAACTACCCCTCCTAAATGTCTTTTGAGTTCATGGGGAACACAGCTGCCCACTCCCCACTGATTAAGATTGGGGCAACTGTGCAGACATCCAAGACAGGACAGGTGGGGGGAACCTGTAGACGGACAGAAATGGCTTAAAGCTTTGGTGGAAAGAATCTCCTGGCATTTGGGCATTCCTTATACTTTCTGTGTTCCTCACTCTGACCCTTCTAACATTTCCGCTTCTGTCTTGTACTCATTGCATGTGGGGTGCTTTTAGAGTGAGGCTGCATACACACCATACATTTAAAGCGCCACACACACTCCAAGAATCCTGAGCACTGCACCCCCTCACAGAGCTACATGTCCCAGCCCCTTAGCAAACTATATTTCCCATAATTATTTGGAGGAGAAATTCCAATGCTGCTTACACAGCCTCTGCTACAGCTGCGGGTAAGGAGCTCTATTTCAGATTAGTAGGATGTAAGATGCATACCAAAGGACACTCAATATTAAATTGCAAAAAGTACCCTATTTTAAGAACGTTTGTTGTCATTATTTATATCTTATACCGTAGCTCACAGTACTTAGAACACAGGTCAAACAGTGATACACCTTTCCAAAAGAGTGAAAGAATTTGTTCTTTCAGTATGCAGGCCAAATGCACATTATTCCACACATTTGTACCCACTCCAACTCCAAAGAGCTCAGGGTGGCTTACATAGATGTGAGTTAACCTGTTTTAATCTTACAACAACCTTGCAAAGTAGACTAAGTGTGAGAGAGGGACTGGCCCAAGGTCACCCAGTAAATTTAGTGGGCCAAGCAAAGATGCAAACTTATATCTTTCTGGTCCAAGCATAACAGCCTAGCTTCAACATCACACGGAATAATATTGGAATAATTACTAAATGTGTAGAAATGGTGAGTTGGCCATAGCTATACATGCCTCTGAGGAATAACTACACATGGTTTGAAACTCTTGAGGGAGAATCTGCTGTTGGCTAGATCAATTGTAACATAACTCCAGGGTCTTTGAGTAGATAAAAAATGCTTCCAGAATGTCACTATTTGGGGGTGTGATTCAGTCACATACCAGCAAGTTCAGGTTGCTAAATCATAATTGATTTTTTGGGGGGTGGTTGCAGTAAGGAAAGTGGTGGGGAAATGCACTGGAAGCTGTGTGATAACTATTGTCTTGGCACAATGTCATCTAACCTCCCTGCAAGGAATTTATAAACTGCCAGTTCAGTCAATCTGAATCAGCCCAATATTCATGGCTAAAGGATGGTAGTGGGCTCAGTACTTACAAAGGCAGACCCCAGCGAGCAGTCGCAATCCCGCTTCTGGGGGAAGGCAGGTAGGGAAGAGTGGCTGTAGTACGTAGTTTGAGAAAGTGAGGGCAATAACAGCCTGGTTGGTGGGGTAGATCACCAGGACAGCAATCCATAACCGCAGGAACCTTGAGAGAAATATTCAAGTGTGAAAGAGTTGGACAATCTGCCTCTTAAAACTCATCCCCTCCTACTTTTAATCCTGCTCCAATTCACCATCACATCCCCAGCCCACCCACTTACATCCTTATTTCTTCTTTCCTCACTTACCCAGCCAGTCCCCCAAAGATGTCCTTGACATAGGAATAGTCGCCTCCAGATTTGGGGATGGTGACTCCTAATTCTGCATAGCAGAGAGCCCCCACGGCTGTGATAAGACCCGTTACAATCCACACAATTAGTGCCAGTCCAACTGAGCCTGCATTCTCCAACACACCCTTTGGTGACACAAAGATCCCTGATCCAATGATGTTACCTGGAGAAGAAACAAAGGGGTACAGAGAGATTAGAAATCATAGAGGGAAATGGTGAGAGGGGAGACTCTCTCTAGTGCAGAGGCCCTCCAGATGTCATTGGACTCCAACTCCCATCAGCTCTAGCCAGCATGTCCAATGATCAGGGATTTTGGGAACTGGAATGCAGCAACTTTCAGAGGGCCACAGGCTAGCTACTGCTGTTTGAGTGCAACAAACATTGAAGTTTGAGTTTCAAATGAGTTTGCAGAGTCTAAGATACTGGCCCGAGAAATGGAATTACCTTCTGTGTCTAATAAGAAAGGTTAACTTAGGGTGACATTTAAATGTCAGCTTCTTCATATATCACCAAATGGAGAACACGCTACCTCTTGTACTAATCAAATTCTCTGGTAAGAAGAAATAGAAATATCCATGTTTGTGTTTTAAACTTTTCAGAATGGAAATTGTTTATACCACTTTGTTATTTAACCTATTTTCTGTTTCTATAACACCAAAGATGATATATGATATGATATATGATATGATATGATATACCCAGTTTTTAAGGTGAAGAGGAAAGTCTCAGTCTGAACTTCCAGTCCTGAACTTCCAGAAGTTCAAGACTTCCAGTCCTATTTAAAGGCAACTCATGTTGACTTAACATAAGAATAATAGAAACAAGCACTTAATTCTTAGCAAATAGGTTTAGGACTGGGAAGTAATGATCTATTTTTTTTGCTACAGGTGGCCTGATTGCACACATATGCCAAATACTTGCAGATCATGTCTCCTGTGTCTGGGGAGGCCACGACTGTATGCTTAGCACCTAGCCCAGGCATCCCCAAACTGTGGCCCTCCAGATGTTTTGGACTACAATCTCCATCATCCCTGACCACTGGTCCTGTTAGCTAGGGATCATGGGAGTTGTAGGCCAAAACATCTGGAGGGCCACAGTTTGGGGATGCCTGACCTAGCCTATCTATGATTCCAAGCCTTCCATTTTTTGTAGCCTTGCTTTGATTCAACATCTGGCCCCATGGCCAAAACAGGGAGGATACCACTTTTAAAAGCAAACCTATGGCCCTATAATTCCATCTGAGGCAGGCATCCCCAAACTGTGGCCCTCCAGATGTTTTGGCCTACAACTCCCATGATCCCTAGCTAACAGGACCAGTGGTCAGGGATGATGGGGATTGTAGTCCAAAACATCTGGAGGGCCACAGTTTGGGGATGCCTGATCTGAGGCTTCAATGCATATATAGAGGACATTGTGTGCAAGGGATGATCGTCTGTAACCTGGGAGATGTTCCAAAGGCATCACTGGCGATCTCAGTGTGGCACATTTCTCTTTTTGAAAAAGAGCTTTAAAATTATCAAATAAAATTTCACTGAAATATTCGTCCAGATCAGGCATAGGCAAACTCAGCCTTCCAGATGTTTTGAGACTACAGTTCCCATCATTCCTGACCACTGGTCCTGTTAGCTAGGGATGATGGGAATTGTAGTCTCAAAACATCTGGAGGGCCGAGTTTGCCTATGCCTGGTCCAGATGAACCAGCTCTTTCCTCCTATATACACCTACCTATTATTTATGCATTTGTCCCTGTCACTACATTGCTGGCTGAATACCTCAGAGTGTGCACTGTCCAGCTTTCCATCCTTGTGGACACATTCTGGCTCTTTTCCCATCACACAGAATCATTCCACTATTTTTCATTAAGAAAATTAAAACTCTGCAGCTGTGAATTGAAGCCAAAGGGCTGGGTGGAGGTGTGGCTAAAAGTACCAGCTGCAGGATAGGATTGGGCTGCATTGCTACAGGCCAATGGAAGTGAGAGGGGCCAGAGAATTATACACAAAACTTGAGAAGATGGGGCAGGGGGTGGCTAAGGGAAGAAAGAGGGATGCGGGAAAGGCTGGAGTGGCTTGAATATGTGGAAAGAAATACAGGAGGAACTGGTTATGTGTCATGGTTTGGGAAAGTGGAAACTCTCTCTAAGGTGGGCTTTAATGATCCTCCTGATCAAGACAGAACCAAAGAAGCAGGGCAAGGAATACTGAAAAGTGTTGATAGATGACAACTTGCCATCCTAGGGTGCAGAAATGGAGAGAAAGCATAAAGCAGTGCAGTACACTGTGGAATGGGGGGCAGATGCAGTGGAAGGAGGGCTCAATAAGTAGGTAGAATTTGGGTGTGAGTGAGGCTTAGACAAGTAGGGAAGCAAGGGTTTTCTCTCTTTCAAAGTGCTTCCTCATCCTCGTCCTCCTCTGTTTGTTCAGTGGTCTCCTGGCACCTGCTGAAACAAAGCCATCTGGAATGAGACTGATGGAGTTGGAACAAACATGCTCCGAGAGCCAAGTTCCAGCTGCACTGGAGTGGAAAACAAACTCCAGTTACTAACTGTTGGGGGAACTGTAAAGGTACAATCTGCTCCCTCATGGCTCTGCTGGCAGCCTTTAAATCAGAAGTCCCCTAGGCCATGGAACCCTACATAATTTTATTTGTATGCCGCCTTTCTGTGGTTCAAACCATGCTCACGGAAGCTTACATTAAAAAATGCATAACTAAAATAGTCGTAAACAATAAAACAAACATAAAAATACATAACCAAACTGAAAAAATTCCACATAAATTACAAGATACAAAAAACCAAAAGCAACCATCTCCACAACAAAAAACCCCAAACCACACGGCAGCTCAAGAGTCTAAGTTGCATCTCCATATGAGGCAGGGACAACTGGAGGACTTCATTACTTACTTTGGCAAGGGGCAGTTCAGAGAAATCTTGCCCGCCATGAATTTGCAACCCCATCCAGGGCAATCAGCTGTGTAGTCTCCCATTCTTGCTTGTTCCTGAGATCGATCTCCTTCTGGGCCATGACAGCAGTACATACAAGCATTCCACACCCACTGCTGAGATGCTAATGTTTTTAGTGTTTTATCAGTGATTGTGTGTGTCCCAAAACATAGAAGGGCTTAGGGTGGTGTACCACAGCAAAATGTGCTGGGAATTGACCAGGAATCTGGTTATCTCAATGGAGAATGAAACAGGCTGGGGTTAAGAGGAATTCAGTTGGTGGTGCTGGGAAGACTAGCTCTAAACGGATTGGTGATGTGAACTGACAGCTCTAAGGTATTTATAGAAAGGAGGAAAGGAAGACAAACAGAAAAAAAAAGAAATGGTGGCTAAAATTAGAAAGGAGCATAAATAAATAAAGAGAAGGAAGGTTTTCATCCCTCATTCTGGTAACTGCAGAATATGAGGTAGAAACTTCCTAGCCAAGTTGGGGCATGGTGCTAATCACTGCTACAGGAAAGACAGAAGATCCATGGCCATGATAGAGGGTAGTAGCAGGATCTCTGCTTCCTGGGTGATAGGAGAGGATGAATATCACCCAATGTTAGACCAATATGAGAAGATAGTATTGTCCAGCTCAGCAGAGAAAATAACATCCCACCAGAGTCTCCACTTACCCACTATAATGCCACATGCGCTCATCAGCCCAATCTCTTTCTTGAGTGCAACACCACCTCCTCCTGGTTTATCAGGGCTATCAGAACCCTTCTCGGAACCACCTCGATGACGTGCTCCATCCTCCATAGTGTTGAACTAGTCAGCACCAAGTAACTATAGGTTAGAGGTTGTGGATGGCTCTCCTAGAACTGGAATGACTCTGGATTCACTCTGTGTCTGATGGTCCAGTTACAGGCTTGAATCTTGTGAAAATGGACTTCTGCAAACTTTCCAGCTCCAAATTATACCTGTTCCCAGTCTTGCTCTGCCAGTCCACTTTGGGGGACGCTGTCTGAAATCTTTAGAGTCAAGATGTCCCAGTCTGTGCTTCAGGTGATGGCCAGATCTGTTGTCTCTCTTCTAGAAGCAAATGAGTTGTATCTTCTTCCTCTGATTAGAAACTTCCTTTCTAATACCAGAAATGCTGGATTTGTTAGAACTGAGTTAGGTCTCTTCTCTCTTGATCTGGGTGTCGGCAGCTAGATTTCCTTTGGTTCTGATATCAAACTGATCCTCTCTCACATGCAGTAAGTACAGTACGATACAGTATTTCCCGCTCCAAATCACAGGTGCAGATGATGTGGGATTCCAATCTCACGTTGTTGCTGTTTCTTTTTTTTGTAGTTTGCCCTGAAGGGAAGGAGGAGAACCGCACAACAGTGCAGGGGAAGCCGACTGGTTTGATCTTGTTTGTGCAGCTCCCACACACTCACTACCACAGTTTTATTCTGATCAGTGGCGCTTGCTCTAAAAAGATTTTCCTAGATCTTCCTTGTGGCTCAGTTTGTACAGGGATCGCTCTAAGTGCCAGGGTGGTTTCTCATCACAGCGTTTCTCTCGCTTTGATGGTCGATTCGCCGTTTTTGTTGTCCCAGCTGAGCTTCTCTCTCCACCAGGTCTCTCGGCTTCTCATGCCTTCTCGCAGACCAGCTCTTGCGCTTCTCCGCTCTGCATTTGTTTTTCTCCCTCTTGAGTTCCTTTCCCCTGCTCTTCTGCTGAACCAGCCGCTGCCGGTCCTGGGGCAAGGCGGGGGGAGATAATTATTCGCTCCAGGAGAGGCAGAGATAGACTCCTCCTCCCTCTCGCCTTACCTCTCCGCTTAAAACTCATCCACGGAAGCTGGTCGTGTTGTCGCTTTGGGATCTCGCCCGCCTTCCTATGCAACTGACTCTCGTTATGCCTTGTTCGGTCTCGTCTTCTAATAGTATCAAAGATGCCCCGTTCGCTGTTGCAGGGGGTGTGGAACACACATTAATCGGCAGCCTAACCCGCGAGGCACCAGCTCGTTACCTGAGCAGTGCCACCACAACTGGAATCTAGCCCCAACAACTCTGTTACATGATCCCATATTGTCATAGGATCACGTGACATAGAGTTCCTCAGGTTAACGGGTTCATTTCATTTCAGAAAGAAATGACCAACTCTTTAATTGCACAATTTTAAAGAATTCTCACTATACATAAATTTGCTTGTTTTTGTTTGTTTAGTCGTGTCCGACTCTTCGTGACCCCATGAACCATAGGACGCCAGGCTATGGTCTGCTCTTGTGCATACATAAATAGGCATACATGAATATGTTCAATCTATTGAACTGGTATTCACTCTATTGTACTGGTATTCCTCTTTCTACACCCCCTTCCAATTATCTTTTTCTCCACAGAAGCTTTTAGGTCACAGATCAAACTTAACTTTGCTGCATTGTTTTATTGTGCATTATATTATTTGCGTGTTTTATTACTATGACCCACCCTGCAGTCATTGGAGGAAGGGCAGGATGTAAAATTTAAAAATAAAGCTTTCCTTTCGTTAACCCCAATACTTTTCTGGTTACCACCGATACTGTAAGCACGCAAAGCCAAGTTTACATGCTGCTGGATTTCCTCACAAAACGCGTATCCAATCCAGCACTTTACCAATCTCTTCTTTTCCTCCACCACCCCTGCAACTGTGGCTCCCTTTTGTTACGTTTCAGTTTGAAAGAACATGAGTTTAGGTTCATCCCCCACCCCACCCCACCCCAGTCTTGTAAAGTACCCTATGCTGACACTCACTCAAAGCCTTTCAGTAAGGGCACACACTGACAAAATTGTTCTTTGAAAATAATAGCGGTTTCCGGAAACGGGTTTCTCCGTCTCTGCTGCCCGGGCCGCTACCATTCACTGTGGTGATGCTTCAGTTTATCTGTTTATTGCTCAACAGCGTCTATTACACTAACAACCTTAATCTTTCTCCCTAATCAGCTTGGGGTGTGTGTGTGTGCGCACCGCCAATATACTGTACTGTACAGTAATCCCCTTTTAAAAAGTGGCACGAGTGCCGATTTTGCTACATGATGGACCTGTTTTTGGAAGCCCCTCATCTTCCAGACCTGGAAAATCAGAAAAGAGACTTGACAACGGGGGGGGGGGGGGGAGGACCAGAATGACAGGATTTTGTGTGCCCCCACTTTTCCTGTGTACTATTCCTCTTCCTTCTTCCCCCGCACCTTCTGTTCAATGTCCCCACTTCCCCTTGCTTGGCACATTTTTCCCTCTGCTATCTCTGCTGATCTCGCACGTTCTCCTGCAATGTGGGGGTGAAGTCCAGCCTTTGGGGAGCACCCTTGACTCTTTTTTATCGTCATCTCAGCAGGAACAGGCTAGAGCAAAGGTCAGGGCTGGGAAGGAGAGAAGATAACAGCAGAGAATGAGAAAAAGCAGGGTGTGGGGAGGCAGGGGTAGTGCGTGGCGACTCAGCAGCAGCAGTAACTGCACAACAATCCATTAGAGTTGTGGGTTCAGGCAGTCTCGTGAACGAAAGAAAAAAAGGGAATAACAAGATCAAAGTGGAACTGACATGAAGCAAAACTGCAGTAAACATCTCATGACTAATTCCTTCCCTCCACATCCCCAATCTCAAAATTGAACTAGGATTCAATTGCTGCCTATAGTTTGAGGGTGCTTCTGGATCCAGCTCTTTCACTGGATACTCAGTGAGTAGTGTATAAGTGCATTTTAGCAACTGTGGCAGGCACGGGCGTAAACAAATACAAATACTAACTGACCAATTGTGTTGCAGATAACTCAGGTTCCCCGCCCCCCAACATAATGCCTGCTCCCCTAAAATAAACCCTGGCTACGCCCATGGCGGCTGGTTCGAGAGCTACAGCTATTCCTGAGCCGAGAGGCCTTGCCACAGTAGTTCACACCCTGGTTACTTCAAGACTGGATTACTGCAATGTGCTGTATGTGGGGCTTCCCTTGCGCTTGATTCGGAAGCTGCAGTCAGTGCAGAATGCTGCAGCACGATTGCTGACGGGGCAAGGCCTTGTCAGCATATAGCACCTGCGCTCAGAAATCTGCATTGGCTGCCAATTTGCTACCAAGCAAAGCTCAAGGCATATTCATATTATCATATAAAGTCCTGAATAACTTGGGACCAGTTTATCTCTGAGATCATACCCTACATGCATCTACTTGGCCGCTTCAATTGGCATAATTGGCACTGCCACAGGTGCCACATAATCCCCATTCCGCATTTGTAAAAACTCAAGTGACACTTTGGAACTCCCCGCCAATTGACATCAAGCAGGCGTCTTCCCTGTTATCTTTTTCAGCGCCTGCTAAAAACATTCCCTTTTAGACACACCTACCCAGATGCTTAGAAAGTTGAAGTAATTTTAATCTGTTTTACTATTTTAATTTACATGTATGTTTTAAAGTAGGGTTGTGAATTTGTCTTCATTTTACCGGATTACCTTTTTGCAAACTGCTTTGAGGGTTGTTGTTCCGGTTTTTTTAAACAATCAAGTGGTGTATTAATTTTATGAAATAGAATCCACCCTGGCCTTGCTGGTTCTGCCTCCTTCTGGTATCAATTTAAAAGGACCACAACTCTACAGATTAGGATCCCACACCCTCCATATTTAGCTTCTCCTCCCCATCCTAGGCTCCTCCTGCATCCACGGCCCTCAAAAGTCATTTTATCCCCTTATTGCTCCTCACTTCCTGGAGAGTATTTTGGCAGGTTTCTCTCACTAAGCAGCAGGAGGAGATTCCAGCAGCGCAGCTTCCTGAGGCTAAGAAAAAGCAGGTTGGAAATGCTTGGACCTGCTGGATCTTCCTGTGCTGCTTACTGACAAGTGTCTACCATTTCCCCTAAAGCTACCCAAGGACAGATCCAAGGAGCCAACGAGGAGGATCCACAACCCCTGCAAAAAACCTCCTTGCTTTTTCTCACCAAGAGGAGGCATCCCAAAATCACCCACTGAGCTGGCGCAGAAATTATGCCTTTAAGGGCAAGAAAAATGGGGACCAGAAACGTTTCCCTGCCCCATCCAAACCCTCGCTGGACCATGAACCAAACTCAGACTGGGGTGGGGGGGCACCCATGGAAATTAATGGCCACAAGTTGTTCATGGTTTTCAGCGGGTCAACTCTTGAGTAATACTTAAGTTGAATCCCACCGACTTTTATTGCAGAAACTCCGTGCCCGTCCCCGCCAACTCTCAGAGGCCGCTTTCAGATTCCCCAACCTCTCTCCTCTGCCTCCATTCCTTTTTCTTAGTTTTCACAAAGTATCCCCCTTCCAATCCTAAAAACCCCTTCCTCACCCACCCACCCCTGCCATTTTTATACGCCTGCTTCTCTCTCCAGAGCCACAACGTCGCCCTCCATCTGCGCCCCTCCCCCCCCCTTCTCCTTAATCCCCTTCAGTCCTCGCGCCGGACTCCCTCCCTCCGCGCAAACCGTTTCCCGCCTTTTTTAACGGTCGTTTTTCGCTCAGCGCCGAGGCGGCCAAGTAGTCTCGGGAAAAGGGCGGGAAACAGGCAGGGGCCGGGGGAGGGGGGGTGTTGGGAACTTGCCTTGGCTATCGGCTTGTGAAGCGACCCTGCTTTAAATTATAAATTTGAGAATTTTATACAGTAACTGACTTTTCAGACGGCAATCGCTGCATGAAAAACAGGCGGGTTAGAAGAGTGGGGGTAGAAAGAAAAGAGGTATTGAAGGAGTGTTCTGATGAAAATCCTTTTTATTAGTGGGTGTGGGGTGGGGGACCCTGGTCCCTGACCCTCTTGGGAAAGGTGCTTTCGAAATACGGATTCCTTCAGCACTTCCTTTAAGTCATGTTCTTTCTTTGTTGTTCTCAATAGGACTTTGCCTCCAGCTGATGGCAGGGACAGTCCCTATTTTCTAGTACCTGTCCTTGATACCATAAATTGTCCCTGCTTTCAGACAATTGTCCCTTTTAGTCCATTTTAGGAGACACAACACACACTCGCGGTGCCTTAAAAGACTAATACTAATCTATTGTGTGTATAAACAGGTGGATCTTTCTAAAGTCATTTGATTTTTGTGTGCAGGCCGTATAAAAACACCCTCAAACCATTTTCAACATCCTTTTTCAGGGACTGCACCATAAAAGCACAGACCTAAATGCACCTAAGGTGCTTCCATGGCACAGAAACATGAATCCACTATACAGATCCTGTCACCAAATTCCCACTCACATCTGTATATCCATGGACTCACATAGTAAAAAACAATGGATCAAACACCAGGTTGTAAGTGTGTGAAAAAATGTATACTTTGGATTTTGCCCTCCAAAATCTACCATCAAATCACACTCTTCAGATTGAACAGTAAAGAATAATGGTTTCAGCACATAGGCACATCAGTGTGGTGCAAAAAATGAATCTGGATCCACACACTGTTGCACATTAAGGTACCTCAAATCCACTGTCAAATCCTAACCTTGCATTCAGGTCCACGGGTACGTTGCAAAAGTCATAGACCCAGTGTTTGTTGGCATCCATCTGTCATAGGAGACAGTGGAGGAGCATGCCTTTTGGGGTGAAGTAAAACACTGTTGAAAGGCTGAAGCACCTGCTGTGGCTGTAGAGACTGATACACCAGTGTGCTGTGGTACAAAAAAACAAAAACAAAACCCATGGTTATGAGGCACAGAGACCCATCGATCTGCTCATTAATTTTGCAGGCCACCGGGGTGGACTTTGGTAATATGGTGCCCTGACTGAGCCCAAAATTTGGTGCCCCAAAATGGATCTTCTCAATTACGGATCTTCTCGATTTTGCACCCCCTGGCTCAGTACCCTGTACGGGGCAACTGCCCAAACCACCCTAAATCTGGTGCTGAGGCCAGAAAAAGCTGCTGCTTAATCATGATTTACACCAATGCAAACAAAGTACACCATTAAAATTATAGATCTGGTTGCCTCTGCTGCAGCACCACTGTGGACAGAAACATCAATATGACAACACAGATGTGAACTGTCATTTCAAAGCAGGACGATAGTGTTGCTGTTTTAAACAACAACAACCTCAGATTCACGTTTCTGTCTTATGGTGGTGGCCACAAAGTACTGGACTCTTGGCTAATAGTGCAGCAGAACTGCATCTCATAATATTTTATTCTTGACTGCTACAGTTTTAAATCCTGTGATTTTCTGAACCTGCTATTCAAAGGGAAGGGATTAAGTTTAACTATTCCATTCAAATCAATGTGCCATGTACTGGTAAAATTTGACATATCCTCCTGATACACCTTTCTTAACAGAAGCTGAGGGAGGACCTCTGCCTCACCTGTCCTTCTTGCAACATGGACTGGTTTCATTGCAATCAGTGCTTTATCCAGGACGCATCTGACTATTACGTCACCAGCTGTGGACACATATTTTGCAAAAAATGTGCTGGTGCAGGTAAGAGTAACAGCGTGATGTTTATACCATGTCTGGGATGCAACATTCAGTCACCAATGCTGCCTTCCTACACACACCCTCAGAAGATGACTAGGTAGTGAACTTTCCTATTAGTTCCTTGTGTCCTGCACATGTAAACATATTGCTTATGTTTTGATTCGTCAGCCGTACAATAGAACTTGACTGATCAAAAGCCAGCAGTCAGAAGCACTAAAATTTTCAAATCTGCTTTTTAAAGACCATCTAATGCAAGGGTAGCCAACATGGTACCCTCCATATATTGCTGGATTCCCAACTCCCATGGTCATGGATGATGGGAGATGGGAGTCCGATGACATTTGGAACTCACTATATAGGTCACCTCTGATCTAACAATTTTGAAGATTCGTTCATAATTTATAGAGGATTGACCCATCTTGTGATATAATAACTTTTATATTATTTATAATAAATTTCCACATATTATTCTAACACCTTTTGCATTTTAATCCTGACAGATAAATGCCCATCATGTGGAACCAGCTGCAAATATTTGTTTCTCAATAATAATGTAAGTTGTAGTTTCTCTAAAGCGGAATCTTATATTCTCCTTTGTTTCCATGGACTTTCTGAAACACAGATGTTCTACTTGTACCACATCCATTTTGGCTAATGTATGGAGTTCTTTTTATGAAACAGAGAAAGAAATATTGAGCAGAATTATGAAAGATGGCACAACTTTGATCCAGCCACCTTCACCACCAGAGAGATCCAGGGCTGCTAGCTTTTCCTATCTGAGGATGTGGTTATGTTTACAAAGCGGCCCTTTTAAAAAGATGCAACCTACCCGCAAACAATTTGCTAGGGCTGTATGGCAAGGGGGGAAAGCCCATGATTAATGGCTTCCATCCATGTATGGAGCCCAAAAGAATAAAGGCTTTCCCAAGAAAGTGGGAGCATTCAGTATACACAAGACTTTCTTATAAGGCCAAAATGTTACAATTTTGAAAACACTTGTCTAATTTAATTAGTTATTAATACAGGGCTGGGGGCTGGCAGGAGTTGGACTGAGCAAGGTTTCTGCTCTGAACAGCTTCTTTGGCAATCACTCGTGGCTGAGTAAGATTGTCTTCCATTAATATGGTCTTAACAGTGAGTCTGTAAGTGACCGTGGAGGCAAATTCTGGATCTATACGTCTTTCCACAGTAGGGACATAGGTTTCCGGGCGGGAGTTGATCACGTTGAGGGTTTGCCAAACGCACCTTCCTCTTAGTTTGTTTCTCTGAGCAGCACACCAATCAGTAAGAGTATTTCAGGGGATGCAATTAAAATACAGTATGCATAATGCACTTTTAATTTGCAAAGGAGTTTCAATCCATATTCTTACTTACCTTTTTGCCCTACTCTTTCCAGTCACAAGTCCATGCATAAAAGCTCTATGTCCGAGTGTTAGTTATTTTTGCCCTGAAGCTTTCCTTTCCCCATGAAAACCCACTCTTTAGTGCTCAATTGGAGCTAACATCAATTCAGGTTTTCTGTAGAAAGGGTAAAGTGGCCATGTGTTTTGCTGTGAAAACATGCATGTGTGTGCAGCAGGGCGAGGGAATGAGTGAAGTAACTCTGCTGTTAATGCTTGCATGCTTGTGCATTCACACTTAAAGGGACCGCTGACCATTAGGTCCAGTCGTGACCAACTATGGGGTTGCGGCCCTCATCTCGCGTTATTGGCCGAGGGAGCCGGCATACAGCTTCCAGGTCATGATGAAGCCGCTTCTGGCGAACCAGAGCAACACACGGAAACGCCGTTTACCTTCCTGCTGTAGCGGTACCTATTTATCTACTTGCACTTTGACGTGCTTTCGAACTGCTAGGTGGGCAGGAGCTGGGACCGAGCAACGGGAGCTCACCCCATCGCGGGGATTCGAACCGCCAACCTTCTGATTGGCAAGCCCTAGGCTCTGTGGTTTATCCCACAGCACCACCCACATCTCGCATTCACACTTAGCCATGGTTTAAACAGAGGATTTGAACATCAGTCTCTTAAATACATCACCAGCTGATTAAACCTAGAATATCTCAGTTTGCTTTACCTCTTTAGAAGATAATAAAGAGTCTGGGCCTTATCTTGTCCTCTTTGTGTTTCTGATCTACAGATGAAAGAAGATGAAAAAAAGTTTTTCAAAAGCCCTGTTGAAACTGCTCTCAACTATATCACCCATCTATCTCAGGTAAGAATGACATACCCTGTGAGCATTGTCTCATAGGTCCTAAAATGCTGGTGACAGCCAAGAAACATGGAGTGGATTTGTGGAATTGTGGGTCTTTGAGAAAAAGCAGGTTAGCTTAAAGATAGATCTGCAATCCAGTCAGAAAAAGCAGGTTAGCTTAAAGATAGTGGGAGAAGTGTATGCTGAAAATGTATTCAGAAGTATGTTTAAGAGGTCCTTCCTGCAAACAAGGAAGAAACAAAAATTGCTTCAGGCAACCTGTTTATTGAGCATTAATCTCATTTGTTTGTGCAAAGTTTTCAGGGAGGTTCTGTGAAATTGGCTGCATAATGAACATTCATTCCAATTTGTTTGTAGGGAGGTTATACCGTACCAAGCAAATATCTCTTACTTTCCAGTACATGTTCTATCACTTTCTTTACCCCTCAAAAGCTTGTTATTTAAAAATTGGCTTGTGTTAATAAATAAATAAATTAATAATGTTGTTGTTGTTGTTGTTTAGTCGTTTAGTCCTGTCCGACTCTTCGTGACCCCATGGACCATAGCACGCCAGGCACTCCTGTCTTGCACTGCCTCCCGCAGTTTGGTCAAACTCATGTTCGTAGCTTCGAGAACACTGTCCAACCATCTTAATAATAATAATAATAATAATAATAATAATAATAATAATAATAAAATTTAATTTAATAATTTATTGGCCAAGTACATTTTCCAACATACTTGGAATTTGTTTCGGCTACATTGTAATGTAAACATACACACACTGTTCCACTCACAATACAAATAAGCAAAGAAACCCACCCATAATTTACATTAAGTAAACTAAACACTGAGCAACCTGGATTTGCTACGGTAATACTGTATGCGATTGAATCCTAGCCGCAAAATAGCAAGTCTGGAAGCAGCTGTAGCAGCTTAATTTCCTATCCTAATAAACAATGAATATGATTTGAAAAGAAGTTACATTTCACCCCATTTCCAATGGCTTGGGGCTATGTGGTTGGGGTTAAATCCAAGGTCATTTATAGGACTAGTTAATAAGCAATCTGGGGAAGGGTTAATAATAATAGTGGTCCTCTTTGCCAACTTAGCTAATTAATTACTATGACAAATCTAGATAAAAGAGCCATATAAATATGCAGACCAACTACAGTAGTTAATAATCAGGTAGAATTTCAGCAGAATCAGCAGCACCTGAACATTAAAATCTGCCAGGATTGCCATTTTATGTGTATCTCACAAGCCTTGGTATTTATGGACCAGCTTCCTCCCCTGAGCAAGATACTACTTCTCATTGGTGGATATTACTGTAGTGACAATAATAAAGGTATTTATTTATTTGGGAAATATGTATATATCACATCTTCAACAACAAAGTTTCTAAAGTAGTCTACAAGTATTAAAATAATAATAACAAAAGCATAGACTAATGAAAACAGTGATACAACAGTAGAATCAAGCAGTATTTAAATCAGTGAACGCATTTATAAGGCCTGTAAAAATTAAATGGTCTTCACCTGCTGCTGAAAATACAGCAATGTAGATGCCGGGAAAGCTGACCATGGGAGAGAATTCTAAGAACAGGGTGCCACAAGTGTAAAGGGTGTCTCTCTGTCTAGGAATTTCAGGTATTGTAATTGCTGCATTTCCAATATTTTCAGGAACCTCTCCCTTTCTGACCTGCCCCTTTGCACCCCACTAGCTCTGCATGCCCACTACAGATGTCTATCGACTTGATACACTTTTGCAACATGTTTTTTTCCAACATTTTGAACAGGAGTTTTATCTCCAAAGTTGTTACTGTGTCTTTATATTGCACTTTAAGTACTGGTAGATACCCTGCCATTCATTACAGTACTGTACACAGTACTTACCTTTAGCCAACTGTTTGAATGGAGCAAGCTTGCAGCTGCCTGTGCCAGTTTTCTGTCAATTTTCCTTTTTAAAAGCTCCCCCTAGCAAATTCATGGGTTGTTTCTTAATTTCTCAGAGTTAAAAAAAACAATTTAGGGGCTCTTATTGAACAAGGTGATAAGAGCCCCTAAATTGTTTTTTAACTCTGAGAAATTAAGAAACAACCCATGAGTTTGCTAGGGGGAGCTTTGGGTTGTTTCTTAATTTCTCAGAGTTAAAAAACAATTTAGGGGCTCTTATCACCTTGTTCAATTACAGCCATTAGCACAAACTCTGATTCACTTGCACAACATGATGTGAATCTCATATGATTGGAGTGAACATGCAAAACTATATAACCTTAAGTCAGACAATTTGTTCATTTAGCCCAGTCTACTCTGATCATAGCTGCCAAGTTATCCCTTTTTTACAGGGATTTTCCCTTATGCTGAATAGGCTTCCTCGCGAGAAAAGTGAAAACTTGGCAGCTATGACTCTGATTGGTAAGGGACCCAGGTGGCGCTGTGGGTTAAACTACAGAGTCTAGGCCCAGGGCTTGCTGATCAGAAGGTCGGCGGTTTGAATCCCTGCAATGGGGTGAGCTCCCGTTGCTTGGTCCCAGCTCCTGCCCACCTAGCAGTTCGAAAGCACATCAAAGTGCAAGTAGATAAGTAGGGACCGCTCCAGCGGGAAGGTAAACAGCGTTTCCGTGCGCTCCTCTGGTTCGCCAGAAGCAGCTTTGTCATGCTGGCCACATGACCCAGAAGCTGTCTGTGGACAAACGCTGGCTCCCTCGGCCTATAGAGCGAGATGAGCACCGCAACCCCAGAGTCGGGCACGACTGGACCTGATGGTCAGGGGCCCCTTTACCTTTACTCTGATTGGTAGATACTGAACCTGTTTCTTGTGGTGGCTGGTGCCCATTGGGAATGGCAGGGCAGCAGGCAAAGAGGTCCACCATAGGTGGAACCTAAGACAGACAGAGCCCACTAATTCTGGTTTTGTTCCTATATTTCTCCCTGTCAAGTTGTACAAGGGTAAAACTGAGTCCAAGGAGGAGGAAGCTGACAACCAGTACCACTCACAGGGCTGGTTGTAAGGAGGTAGGCAAGTGGGGACTAACTGGGGGCAGACTGAAATGAGTGGGTCACTGCCCCATTTACCCTGTGACCATCTATATATAAGGCAAATGCTGTACCACTGCACTATGCCACTTGCTTCCTGTCTAGTATGTTCCTTAGAGTTGAAAGGACCCATATTCCATTTCTGATCTCCTGAAGCAAGTCACAGTCCCTGGATTTGACCAGGAGAGCACATAATAATATTAATTTTATTATTTTTACCCCACCCATCTGAATGGGTTGCAGACTGGTTCCCCCCCCCCCAACTTTTCGATCCTTTTATTTCATTCCCTTTGTTTCTCTTCCTAGGTGTGCATGTTCCAGAAGGGACAGATGGAGCTTTTAGTTTCTTTCTACAAACACAATGCTTCAAAAGCAGAGGGAGCTCTTCAGGAAGCTCACCAGAAACGAACTATCCAGGAAAAGCAGGTTGTGTTCCCATGAACTAAGGCAAACAGTGTTAGTTGTAGCTGTAGGATTTAGTAGAACCATCATGAGGAAGACCATCAAAGTGTTGAACTAGGACTGCAGAAACCTAAGTTCAAATCCCTGTTTAGTCCTAAGACTCACTTGGTGATCTTGGGCCAGTCATTATCTCCCAGTACAGTATATCCTATTCCCCCTCCTTAAAACAATATAAAGAAGGTTCATATGAAATATTCTTGAATTCTTGTTTAATTTGTAAGAAGCTCTTTTATTATTGATTGATGGCAGAATCCTGGTAAGGGGTGGAGTGGGCTCCTGCATTAACATTATTCACATAAAGCAACGAATTGGGGATAAAAATGTATACTGTTATTTTAAAAAAGACTTCATATTCTTATTCCATTAGTACTAGACATTATAACATGTTAATGTGAAATGGAACTATTGGTCTGTATGACCCCACAGACCTACATCCCAGATCTCTCTGCCAAAATGTTCCCACCTAAAGGGTCAACAGTATAACTGGAAGAATACTTAAGGCATTGTAAAATAATTAGTCAGACCACCTATCTTCCATTTCTTTCCCCCTCCTCCCCTTGGCTTAGGAATTTGGAGGCAATACGGAGAGAGAACAGGGAACTGAAGAAAAAGTGGGACAACATGAAGGTAGGAGTCCATTGCTGGAAACAAATAACTTTTTTTGTTACAGGTAGGTAGCCGCGTTGGTCTGACGTAGTCGAAACAAAATAAAAAAATCCTTCCAGTAGCACCTTAGAGACCAACTAAATCTGTCATTTGTATGAGCTTTTATGTGCATGCACTCAAAAGCTCATACCAATTATTTTGTTTCCACATTTTTTGTGATTGAGTTCCAGACACCATCTGCTGGTAGAAACAAGTTCTGCTCCTCTATGCCTTTGTCAATGTTGGGATGGGAAAAGTGAATCAACCTCCCTGCAGGTTACTTATATTTGCATTTGGGTCATGCAAACCCACCCTTTTCTCTCAACAGGCTTTTCCGAGACACCGCCAGAGTAGCAGGTCAGTGTGTTAGTTCTGCTTATTGGAACATTTACCAGGAGCGGCAGCACAGAAAATGTAGACAGCAATCTAACTGTGGCAAAACGTTAGAGCTGAGCTTGAGGCCACAGGACAGCAAAACAACTGGGGCAGTCACATGCCTTTGACCCTGACTGAACAAAATTCATTTCAATTTGCTGCAGAAACAGCACTCCAAGGCCAGTTGGTGTCACACATCCATCACCCAGAGGTAGGTAGAAAGATGGGGCCTCTGTAGGCATGTATCAATGCCCTGCCTTGAGCAAATGTTCACATTACAGTGTATCTGTTTGTGTATGAGCATGTGAATGCATGTGTTCTGGCCCTGAACACATAGCAATAAGTAGCTACTTACCCATCTAAAAATGCATTTGCACATGTATACACATGCAATCCAACATGTGTCCCCGAGAGGGATGGACAGGTACAAACATATGCTCAAATATTTCTCTATAAAATCAGGGTAAAGGTTTGCACATGCCTTTTTGGCTCTTGAGTATTTATTACCTTCCTTATAATGACTCAGACCAACATCTTTCCTCTAGCACAGTATGTTGTTACTGTCTTTACAGTAACCTGTTTCATATTTTGCAGTTACACCACAACCTATTTCCCAGCACTCCAGTGAGGTAGTCAGGTAGGTGAAACAGGAAATACATATTCATTGGTTGCAGGTGTGAGGCATTGTTATAAAAACAACAGTAAAAATGTAGGAGTTTGCTCACAATTCCAGAGGAATTTCAGTTTATTTCGTCCTCTTTAAGTAAAACAAAATTCCAACTCTAAACACAGTACACTTCATGCTATGATCCCTCCTCTGTCCAGTAACCTATCATCAAAAATTGAATTCTAGTTTAGGAATCTAGACCTCTTAGTAGAGGCAATGCATAGATATTATCTGTCTGCTTGCCTATCTAGCCTTCCCACCAGTGACTCCTGGACTTTTTGTGCCTTTATTCTCCATAGTCGCTCATCTTCCATGGATGCAATCTCTTCCAGAATCAGCCAGCTATCAAACTGGCAAGTGAGTCTCCACAACTGCTGTCCTTTATCTAGAAAAGGAAAAGATAAGATGGATATGTTGTTTTTGTTCTTCAAAAACTCAGTGTCACAGAGAATTCTGAGAACCAGGAGCCACTGATATAATATGCCCATGAAAAGAGAAGCCTTGTCCTCGTCACACACTGTTTTGTGTTATCAAGGCTTAGTGCTCAGTACTTAATACATTGCCATGGCAAAAGAACTACTGGTATTCTCCTGTTGCCAACAAGGACCCACCAAGGCAATAACCACAACAAGGTCAGTGGGAGCTGTTAATATAATCTGTCTGATAAGGCCTACAGCACACATAACAAGTGCAGATTGAATTGTAATGTAAAATTTAGAATTAAGGTGTTTATAATGTTGCCTTATTTTACCATGTAAAAACTCTTCTAGATAATATTAAAAAGCAGAGATTTCTCACTTGTACCCAGCATGCCACAGGATCCACTAGGATGACCCCAACTGACTCTATAAATGGTAAGAAATAGCTTCAGATAAAAGGTAGGGCAACACAAAATTTGGCAAAAGAAATTCAACTAGACAATAACAGTTTGGGGTGGGGAAAAGAATTCAAGGAGCACACCACTAAAATCATTAAGACCAACACTAAAATATTTTTATATACATTAGAAGCAGGAAACCAGCTAGGGAGGTACCGGTAGCTGGATGCTAAAGGAGTCAAAGGTGTGTTAAAGGAGGAAGAGGAGATTGCAGACAAGCTGAATGAATGCTTTACATCTGTTTTCATTGCACAAGATATATCACTATGTGATATATCAGGTCACTATTTCTGAACTAATTTTATCAGGAGGAGAGCCTGAGGAACCAAGGAAAATAGTGGTGACAAGAGACGAAGTCCTAGGCCATACTGACAAATTAAATTTTTTTAAACATCATATCCAAATGGCATCTATTCAAGAATTCTTAAAGAACTCAAAGGTGAAACTGCTGATCTTTTAATGGAAATATGTAACATGTCTGTAAGATCAGCCCCCACACTGGAGGACTGGAAAATGGCCAATGTAACACCAATTTTTAAAAGGCGGATCAAAGGCAGGGGTCAGCAAACTTTTTCAGCAGGACAGTCCACTGTCCCTCAGAACTTGTGGGGGGCCGGACTATATTTTGAAGGGGAAAAAATGAACAAATTCCTATGCCCCACAAATAACCCAGAGGTGCATTTTAAATAAAAGGACAAATTCTACTCATGTAAAAACACCAGGCAGGCCCCACAAATAACCCAGAGATGCATTTTAAATAAAAGGACACATTCTACTCAAGTAAAAACATGCTGATTCCCGGACCATCTGCGAGCCAGATTTAGAAGGCAATTGGGCCGCATCTGGCCCCCGGGCCTTAGTTTGGTGACCCCTGATCCAAGGAGATCTAGGAGAGTACAACCCAATTAGCTTAATGTCAGTTGTAGGAAAGCTGGTGGAGAGCATTATGAAGAATTACCAAACATAAAAAGACTTGCTGAATAAAAACTAGCATGTTTACTACAAGTGTAATACTAGTCCCATTAACATTTTGCAGTTCTTTGAGAGTGTCAAACATAGTGCCAAACACTTTCAAAACATTCCTCATCAAAAACTCCTGAGTATGATTACAAACCATGGGACAAGAGGACAGATCCTCACTTCTATCAGTAACTAGCTAAAGAAGAAGCAGAGAGTAGGAATAAATAGAATTTTCATAACACAATATATTATATTATTTCAATACTGGTCATAAAGAATTGGTATTAGTACCTTTGCTTTTTAACCTGTGCAGAAACTATCTGGAATAAGGGATGAGATGCCTATGAGGCCAAATTGTACGGGATAGTAAGAAAAGGGGTGATATATCCAACACAATTATACAAATCTATGGTGCAACCATACTTGAGAATACTGTGCACAGTTCTGGTAACACACCTTAAAAAATATATTGTAGAACAGGAAAAGGTTAAGAAAAAGGTAATGAATATCATCAAGGGACTGAAGCAACTCCCTTATGAGGAAAATCTACTACATTGTGAATAAGGTGGAAGAATGAGAGTGAAGTGTCTAAAATTATGCATGGTATGGAGTTTTTCTCCTCATAATACTAGAAGCCAATAGAGTTTTTCTCCTCATAATACTAGAAGCCAATAGATATTTTATAATGAATTTGGCAGATGAAAGGAAGTACTTAGTCACACATGGGGTCACGAAGAGTCGGACACGACTAATCAACTAAACAACTCAGTCACACAGCACATAACTTAACTCTGGAATTTGCTACCAGACAATGTTGTAATGGTCAGCACCTTGGGTGGCTTTAAAAATGTGTTTTAGACAAATTCATGAAGCATAAGACTACAGTATTGAAGGCTGCTAGTGGCATATACCTCCAGTATCAGAAACAGTATACTATACCTCAGAATCCTAGGCTCTATTTTTATTAATGTTGTATATGCTTTGACTACAGATAATACAAAAGACCAAAAGGTGGCAATGGAAGACCAGGAATAGAAGAATGCAAGATTCAGCCTCCTCCAAAGCTTATTCAATGTCCAAGAGGGGAAATTGTCCCCTCTTTTAAATGGGCAGATACATTATTGTATCTAAGAAAAGTAAAGTCCTACATCAGGCATCCCCAAACTGCGGCCCTCCAGATGTTTTGGCCTACAACTCCCATGATCCCTAGCTAACAGGACCAGTGGTCAGGGATGATGGGAATTGTAGTCCAAAACATCTGGAGGGCCGAAGTTTGGGGATGCCTGTCCTACATGCTTACCTTTGTTCTTCTCCTGTCACCTTTCCACAGACCCTCCGATAGTCACTTGAGGCATAATACTTTGTTCTATTTTGCAGCTACTCCTTCTCCAGGTTCCACTCAAAGTTTATTCTTCAGGTGAGTTCCAGGGTGAGGGATGATATTCCCTCCAGGATAATATTATCACATGACCATGAAAAGGCCATGGGACTAGTATTACTTGCCACAGTAACTTGCATTTCTCATCACCATTCATCTCTCCATTTGTTTCAGGGCTTCTCCTGCCTTTTCTCACACCTCCAGCATGACTGTCAACTCACACACGCCTACGGCGAGGCAAAATCAAAGTGCTAGGCAGCAACAAGAAACCCCATACATCAACCTCAACATCTTCTCTGGTGAGAAAGTACCCTGCTGCTAACAGACACAGCTTTTATTCTTCCATATTTCCTCCAGTACTTAACAATGCTATCATTGTACACTATAGTTCATTGTAGTGATGATTACAATGCAAGGTGCAGTCCAAGGGTTGGGGTGACACACACCACTCAGCCTCAGAACCCCACCATATACTTTCCAGTGATCAATTCTCTATTGGCTTTAACCCATAGATCAGACAGAGGGGGTTTCTATGCCAGAACAGCGTAACATTGAGAGACCTCAGCCTATACAGGTGAGGAGCAGTCTGTGATAAGAGTATGGATTGGGCAAAGCTTATCGTTGGAGCATTTTCAACAACTGCTTTTCTTTCTGTCTTCTCAGCTGAGATTCACCCCTCGCTCCTTTCACTGCAGGTAAGTAGTAACCTGTTTAGTTCCCCATCCTCTCACCCAGAGGCATACCTAGGCCCACTTGCGCCCTTGGCATGGAGATACCGGTATATCAGTGCCTCTGAAGCTGGGAGAAACCATGGATTAGAAACTGAAAAAGTCACACTTCTAACAGCACCACTGGCTGACTGGGGAGGGAGCCCTCGGTCAGAGCAGCAGAGGAACAGCCTGGGGAGTGCATGGATGGGCAGGTGGGCTCCTAGCCACTCCAAGCCAGAGTGGAGAGGTGCGGTTTTTGTGCCACTCCTGAGCCTGTGCCCTTAGCAGGGGCCAACCCCTACATATGCCCCTGCTCCCACCAGGAATTAGGGCTGTGCCCCCCACGTTATTTGTGGGCACCAGGGCACCTTTGGGCACTCCCATTTGGGTTTAATTTGAAGAGGGTTGCCTTTATTTTTTGCTTATTTTTTTTTAGCTGTATTTTGCCCACTTTTATGGGATCAGGGTTCAAAGCCTCTAGGCCAAAAGCAGTTGGGGACTCCCTGAGTTAGGAGACTACAAGGACTCGTAAAAGAGAGCTTTAAAAGTTCATGAATATAATCCAAACCCAATTTCTGTTGAAGGAGTTGCAACACAGAAAATGATTCCTAATATAAATTAAGATAGCTTTTAGGGGGGGGGGACTTCTAAACTTCAGCATGCTTGCACAGAGCATTAATAAAGCAATATAAAGAAAGCAGCACTTTGCCGCAGAGACAACATGATGAACGTCTGTGCATATTGTTTTGTGAAACTTAATTTTTTAAAGCTAAATGTGTGTGTGTGTGTATATATATATATATATATAGGGGCCCCCTAAAACAAGGTTTTGAACTTTTGGGATTTGTAGTATCAAGTATTCTGTCACTTCCTCCTCCTGCTGAGCCAAGCCAGGTACTTGATCTGCATAAGACACAAACTCCTGCCTAAATCCAATATGGTGCTGTAGATACAGGTTGAAGTGCATTACTTAACCATAAACAGAAAAGTTTTGTTGAACATAACTGAGTGATAAGCTGCATTTGTAACTGAAGTGTGAACCCATCAATATGCAACTAGCTCATTTTATTTTCTCACAGGCATTCATCCAACAGCCAAGCCCACCAACAAAGATAGGGAAGACGAAAACTACTCTCTGCTTACCAATCTCAACATGGGCAAGATGGTATTTCCTGTCCCTGCATAAACTCTGCCGAATTTTTAGGGCCTTGGTGGAAAGCCACCCACTAAAAGTATTTTCTTTCTTTCTTTCTTTCTTTCTTTCTTTCTTTCTTTCTTTCTTTCTTTCTTTCTTTCTCTCTCTCTCTCTCTCTCGTAACACAATATATTGTTTCAGGAGATCTAACATGTGATAGACTTAAGTGGTGTAATATATATTTGCAGGAAAGGTGATCAAAGGCATACTTAGTAGGCTTATTTCAAGGCTCAGTGTTACTAGGCTATGACATTTTCTAGCAGACTATTGCAACTTATAAAGCAGTTCGTAGATCATAAAATAAACTTGCCAAAATTGAAATAAGATTCATTTGTTGAGAAGCTAGTATGTATGCATTTTTGAAGTTCTCAGTTGCAATTTAGCCACTGGCAGCTCAATAGAAAAGTTCCTTTTTTTATTCCAGTTGCATAGAATATAGGACTATTTTCTCCATACTGTATAACCAAAGTTGCTTTCCAGAGTAAGGATGTGACAAGTATTCCTTTGAAAGATAAGACTAATTATCAAGAGAATCCCACAGTTATGGCTATTTGAACTAAATCCACACCTCAGTCTATTTTATTTATCTCCAACATCACACAAGTTTGTACAGTCCCATGTTCTGCCTTCTCTCCCTATGACCAGCTTATACAGTACAAATATTTTTAGTTTTTCTTGCAGGGGAAAGAGGTGTTGCTTTTTCAGCTACTCTGTAAAAATGCTTGAAACAGTGATTTAATAAATAGGTTTGGTTTTTTAAAAAAAATGCAGATTAGTATCACTATGTACAATCTTCTGCCTACTCATTGTTCCATAAATATCAGAATCCATCTTCCCTATAACCCCTTATAAATGATTTAGGGCCAGTTCTGAGAGTTTACAGCAGCTTTTGATCCCTTAGATTCTGGGGCAGGGAGCAGGGTAGGAAACACATCCCTGTTTCAGTGACAGTATTGGCTTTGTGGATGGAATAAAGATGGCATACAAACAGCAATGCTTCCTCCATTTCTTCCATAAAGGAGATGGTCTCTACACCTTACCTCACCTCCAAGTAAGCTGCAATGGAAAGTGGTGGGTTTCAGTTCATAGCCATCAACCATCTAGTTCAAAATGGATATATGACTGTGGATATATGACCAACGTGAAAACTGGTGGATCAAGGCACCAGTAAAGGGAGAGTGAGCACAGGAATGAATAAAAAAAGGGTGATGACATCCACCTAAGGAGCTCAGCTGGTAGAGTGTGAGACTCTTACCCATGAGACCCATGGATCTCAGGGTCATGGGTTTGAGCCCCAAGTTGGGCAAAAGATTCCTGCACTGCAGGGGGTTGGACTTGATGATGCTTGTGGTCCTTTCTAAGTCTACAATTCTATTAGCCTAAGATCATCAAGAGCAGAAGAAAAGTTAGAAGCTGTACAAAGAAGAGGCAATTAAAATGCAAGGAGAGAATGAAACGGAAGACAACTTAGATTAAGGCACAAAGTCACCATCCTTGATTGGCAACTGCCAAAAATCAAATATTTATAACTGTAATTTTGGGCCACAATTTTAAAAATGAAAAACAAAATCCCATAAGTAAACAAACAGAAAAAAGCCAAAGGAGAGGTGGGTTAGAGCTAAAAGCTTGGAAGAGCTTAGTCTAAATTCCATTTTTTAAAATGTGATCTGTCAGTAAAGGGACTTTGATTTATAAAGCCAAAATAAATGTTTCTTCATTGTATTCCCTAGGCTGCTGCTTCACTTAGCAGAATGAAATAGGATTGATACATAGGAGAGTAGCCAGATGTTACATATTTTTTGGATGGAATTCGAAAAAAAGACATTGTTCCATAAGTGAAGGTACAGAGAGTCATACAGTATAAGCTATGTCACTGTGCCAGTGAGGAAAACACTGACAAGCAGGAGTCAAAGAATTAGTTGGAAGCAGAGAGACAAAGCAGAATAACATGGTTCTCTTATCCCAGATATCCCGTTTAAAATGAGGGAATGTAGCAGCTTTAGAACTCAAGAACGGCAAGAAGGAAAAATGCACCAGGATTCTAGAAGGAGGAAACAATTTAGACTCTATGAGCACAACACAAAGGCTGCAATTTGAAAGTTTGATACGAAAGAAATTTATAGGTCCAGCACACTACTGAATGGGCTCGTTCTATGGATTCTGGAGAAAGGGTGTAAGAAGCCCCTTATCCTACACCTTTCTAACTCTCTGATTAAACACATCACTGCATGGTACAAATTTATTTTACTTCAATTCTAAAACTTGGGGGGCGGGGGCGGGCGACACACATAAATATGCTGGAACAGAAAAGGGGACCAAATTCAGTGTTTTGGAACCATGACTAAGGGCGGGAATTTGATGGAACAGAACCTAGTAACACATTTGCCAGTTGAATCTTGATCCTTCCCCCAGACCTATCTCAGAAGTCCAGAATCACTAATATCCATCCAACACTCACACAAGAGCCCTAGGCAACCCAGTCTTCATCCTCCTCCTCCTCGTCCTCATTATCATCATCTTCCTCATAGTCTTCATCTTCTACTTTTATCATAGCGGCTGCCACCTCCTCATCTACTTCGTCCTCATCCCCCAAGCATACCTCTACCTCGCATGGTGCTGGCGAGTGTGAATTGAAATACTTCAGCACCTGCTCAGCCTCCATACCAGACTCATGGCACAGTGCTGACAAGTCATTTTCCTGCAGCTGCAGGTGGCTTGCACGGCACCGTTTCAGTGGGCTTATGTCTGGATGGTGAGCATGCAGTGGGTGAGGAGGTATTGAGGAGACAGGCTCTGGATTCTGTCCTGCATTGTCCCGAAACCATTTCAGCTGGCCATGTTTGAGGGCATAGCGAGTGTCTCCAAACCACTGGATGATCTCTGCTCGTGGTAAACCAGTGATCTTCTCCAGCTGGTGATAATCCTCTCTCCTGGCCCACTGACGACGAAGGAAGAAGGACTTTAACATATCCAGTTGTTCCTTTGTTTTTCGCCTAGGTTTGCGAAGAATGTCTGAGAGGTAACCTGAAGCCTGCTGCTGGTCCCCCACAGGGCACTGATAGTTCTGAAGGCTGTGTGACTCAACATTGGCTGTAGCTGTAGAGGATGATGGGGTAGCTTTGGTGGAAGAGACCGCTGGAAGAATCACTGGGTGATTCCCACCATTCACTGCAGGTGTGACAGGTTCAGCCGGCTGCAGGGGTGCTTTGGTAAGACCCCAGGTCATAGGGTGAGAGTTATGGAAATTGCGATCCAAGCTGGTGGTTGTGGTAGGTAGATGAGAACTAGAAAGGATTTCTTTGGTATTGTGAAGCTGCACGGAGGTTCCTGAAGGTTCACAGTTCTCCTGAACTTTGTTATGGTGGGACAAGACATTCCCCTTCAATTCCCAAATGTCCTGAGTGATTCTCCCAAGTTCCCTCATTCCTTGGGCTGTGGTGAAGTGGCTTAAGTGAGTTATGGAAGACTGCTGGTTCGGCGGATATTTAGTGGAATGGTGCACAGAGGTAGGAACCGGTCGGTGATATTCCTGACTCTTACAAGTTTGGTGCCAGGGGTCATCATCATTCCTGGCAAGCAGGCAGCTAAAGTGAAGCTGGTCCTGATGGTAGATGAGGCGAGCTCGTGTCTCTTCAATTTCCTCTGCACTCCAACTGATGCCACAGCGTAGGCGCTGTGCCATGAACCAGGCCTTGACCTTTTCCATGTGGAGGCCATGACGCAGGCAGAGCAAGGCCAGATCAGAGAGGCTGGGGTATGGAAAATAGCTGAAAGTTTGTAGCAGATGCTGGTTGCCATCAAGGTCGCTTGTCTGTGCTGCCTGTGTCCACACCAACTGGAGGTCCTCAGAGATGGGTGGTAGGCAGATCAAACCGGGAGGTGAGCCAAGGCAGCCAGGGGCATCCTTGTTGGGAGGCATGACTGCTGTCATCTACAAGAAGTCTTCTATCTCCGGGGATCAGCTTCTGTCCCTCAGAACAGCTAGAACCAAAGAGTAAAGGAAGAATATGGGTCAACAGAAGAAGAAGAAGACATCAGAGGAGGAGGGGACAGGACAGAGATTGCACAATGAGGAAATTGTAGTGTTCACTTCCAGGTGAAGAAAAGAAATATTTTCTGTATATAGCAAGCCACTGTCTGGAAGAAGAGTTCTAACCTAGCCTTTCTATGTGCAGAGAATTGGCCAAGGTGGTGTGAGGTGATATAAAAGCATTTACAGTGGTACCTCGGTTTAAGAACAGTCCTGTTTATGAATGATTCGGTTTACGAAGTCCGCAAAACCGGAAGTAGTGTCCCGGTTTGCAAACTTTACCTCAGTCTAAGAATGGAATCCGAACGGTGGAAGGGAAAGTGCGCCTTGGTTTAAGAATGGTTTCAGCTTAAGAACAGACGTCTGGAACAGATTAAGTTCATAAACCAAGGTACCACTGTAGTTATCATTAAAGGTCCCACCTGCAATCCAAAGTGCTACAGCCTAGACCAGGCATCCCCAAACTTCGGTCCTCCAAATGTTTTGGACTACATTTCCCATCTTCCCTGACCACTGGTGCTGTTAGCTAAGGATCATGGGAGTTGTAGGCCAAAACATCTGGAGGGCCGCAGTTTGGGGATGCCTGGCCTAGACACAGGGTCACTGCTTTTGAGTCATGGGACTGTTTTACTGATGCAGACCAACACAGCTTCTAGATAACATTTAGGAAGTAAATGGCCTTTTTGGCCTGCTTCAGAAGTAACTTATCAGCCCCCTAACAAGCTGCATGCCATTGCACTCATTCCAGACCCCTTCCCTCCTCTCACGCTCCCAGATTTGCTGCCAATATTGAGGCTTATTTAAACCAGTTTTCCATACATCCAAACTGGCAAACAGATTTAATATCCTTATTAAGCAAGTTATGAAGCCAGAATTAGATCTTGTTTGAGACTAGAAAAACAGGTGGGATCTGCAACAAAATGTTACAGTGCACAATGTCCGTTGTTCAGGAGTCCAGCTGCCCCACCCCCCTCCCCATCAGTTCTCTGCTTTCGCTACCCTGCCCCAAACATCCAACCAGCAATTCTATGGCCACTGTATATGCTAAGTCTTCGTTTGGGTGTGTTTCTGTTTTAGGCATTTTCCTCTGGTTTTTTTTGTCCTTCTGCAAACCTTGGGGTTCCCCAAAGCCTGCTGATGCCCCCCAAAACAGGGTTTCCCAAACATCTGAGTTCATTTACCCCCTTGATAAGCTTATAAAGTTGTCATTGACAAGTGAAACAATGTTTTGTTTCTTAAATTAATACTGTATATAATAAATAAGAACCACCCATCACCATTCCCAGGAACCATAAAATATAAAAAATAAGAAATAATGTTTTATTGTTGAATCATCTTATTAAGTACTGAGGTTCCTCATAGGCAAGGAAGGTACATTCCCATGCCTTTTATTCCTGATACTCATAGTTCCTGATTAAATTTTCAAACAATACACAGAAATTTTATTTTCCACTCTAGTCCTCTTCAGTGTTCAAAACTCCCATTGTTCTCTAGGATCATTTTGCAACAGGGAATTTCATTAGTACAAGCAGTTTCTGAGCTAAGGGCTCAGTTCAGCGCCTAAGATTTCAAATTAAAACTGCAGAGGGGAAGGAAAGGAGGACCTTTTTCTTCCTCCCCACTTCCAACTACTCTCTAGGGGAGACACCCTCTTAAGAATATTAAGAGGGGTGGGCAGGGGAAAGACTAGACCATGTGAAAGATGAACACAATATTTTAGGTGCAGTTCATTCACTTTCAGCTTTGTATTGTTATAAAAAAGCACACCTATACATTCCGTTGCTGCGCTCATAACCTAGGTTTAAGGTGCTGTTTAGCTCCTAACTTTCATATATCTCAGTTTCTAACACTGGTCCTCTTCTGGTATGGGTTAACACTTCAGCCCCCTTTCGACTCTGAGGTCTGTATTCACTCCCTGCACAGTCCCACCAACCTGGGGTGTTGGGAGCTATATTAGCCATCACTTTGGAAAACTCTGCTCTAGAGCATGGAAACAGATATATAGCTCAGTTTCAACACTGTGTGCATCTGCTTAGTTCCATTATATTTGTTCTAGAATTGTTCACTTGGGACTCTAGTTTGATCCAATTTCCGCATTTACCTTCTGCTATTTCACGTGTTCCCTCATATTCATCCACATCTTTTAAACTGCAAGCCTCTGGGGAGCCTGTTATGTATTTCAAAATACAATGATTAACACACACTGGTGTGTGGGTGGGTGTCTGTGTGTATATGTCTGTACACACACACAGCACTGATCAGCCAGACTGAAATTCCAATTTTACTCTAATAGTTCTAGAAAGCAGATGGCCTTTAATTAAATAGGATAATGAAGCAACAATGGAGAAATGAATGCCAATTTCCAAAGGCACCAGAAGATTAAATGCCCCCAAAGTCAGCACTAACAGAAAGTAAATCACAATTCCATCAAAAGCAGACTGTATTTTCCAAGGTTTTGCAACTAGCCATGTAAACATCATAGTACTAGCTGCCCAGATCCGCTTCATCCGATCTTTAAGGAATTTTGCAGAATATGTGTCTGTGTATAACTATTCTCCATGTACTCAGACATAAGCATCCCCAAAGGATTTACCCAATCGGTTTTAACCAACCGATATCCTGAGATTTCACAGTACCACCCCCTTTTGCAAGCAGCCTACTTTAACTTCAACATTTCCCTTTCCAGCAGTGCCTAACCTTCCCTCTTGCTTTTCCTCCCTAGGTCAAAATCCCCTCCCGTCTCCCCAAGCCTGAATTCTCTCCTCTATACAGTACAGTACAGTACTCACTTTTCTCCCCTGACTCCTCCCCCACTTCAGGACTTTCCTTCCTTCTTTCTCTTCCCTGCTCCCTGCAGTGCACGCTGGGAAACAGGGGGAAGAAGGCGGGGTTTCTCAGTCCCCAGGAACCTGGCCCTTTAAGGGGAGCCAGACACGTTGGGTCCTCTATCCTAACTTGCGTTTACACGGGTTTTTATTTATTTATTTAAGGAGTGCTTTCCTTAACTTTTTCATTTTCTCCATCAGCTTCTGCAGATCTGCTCCCATTAAGTTGCCCAAAGCTCCCCACCCCTTTAAAAAATAGCCTAACCCTAGTGTTTATACAGTACACTGAAAATAAATTATAAAAAAAGATTTAAGAACTTTTAACCCATCTTGTTTCAAAAGAAAGTTAAAGTAGTTAACAAATCCTGACATCACGACAATGATTTTTTTAAAAAAAAACTCATAAAAATAAAGCCATCTAGTGAAAAGCTGGGGAGATAAGTGAAATAAATGTGGAGGAATTTGTCCACCTGTACTCAGAGCCAAAGGGATGCGGGTGGCACTGTGGGTTAAACCACAGAGCCTAGGGCTTGCCGATCAGAAAGTCAGCGGTGGGGTGAGCTCCCGTTGCTCGGTCCCAGCGCCTGCCAACCTAGAAGTTCGAAAGCACACCAAAGTGCAAGTAGATAAATAGGTACCGCTCCGGTGTGAAGGTAAACGGGGTTTCCGTGTGCTGCTCTGGTTTGCCAGAAGCGGCGTTGTCATGCTGGCCACATGACCTGGAAGCTGTACACCAGCTCCCTCGGCCAATAACGCGAGATGAGCGCCGCAATCCCAGAGTCGGTCACGACTGGACCTAATGGTCAGGGGTCCCTTTACCTTACTCAGAGCCAAGGCTCGTCCCAACTTTCCCACCTACTCATTGCATAGCCCTTGGCAAAGTCCCTCTCCCTCTTTCAACCTCAGCTCCCCACATCCAGCTCCAGCACCCAGCAAGGTCCACGGGAGTTCAGAGGCCCACTGTAGAATGGGAATGGCACAGCAAGGGCAAACAGAACAGCAACTGTATGGAATTCTGCGTGTGAAATGGTTCTGCGGAACTGATGTTAACATTCATCCAGTCACACCCTGTCACTGCCTCCTTAATCCCAAATCTGGTGGCTGTCTGTGTTACTGAGTACAGTATACCCAGCAACAAGAAAAAGGTGCTATGCAGACAAATCCCAAATAACCAGGGGTGGGTAGCCAATGTGTCCTTCAGATGTTGTTGGACTACAGTTCCCATCACCACTGGCCTTTGGCCATGCTAGTGATATAGGCAAAAATCTGCCTTTATTCCCTTATTGGGTTCTCCATCGGTTGGAGAATATAACAGAGGCCAACCAGAGAAGTTTGAGAAGCAAAGCCTTTATTTTCGCTGTTGCAACAGGGTCCTTCCTCTCACACAGGAGAACAAGGAAGGAACCCCAAACAAAGATGTCTTGCCCTTAAAAAGAGATTTGAAATTGGTTTCAGCCCACCCCCCAGAAGCATCATCCATATGTCACAGAAGGGGTGTAGCCCAAGACCCCCCCTCCCTAGATTCATCATAGGTACATCATGAAAGGGGAGGTCTGGTGGCAGTAATCTGAGCATCCTGGACCCTGCCCCCTGCCCCCAAAACCTAATCAACAAAATTGAGAGATATTTACATTTCCCTGTTTCCCAGCCAAGTTAATCACACCCTTTTGTCTGGCAGTCAGGTATCAGGATGCCAGGGATTATCACTTTAATTCCTGAGACAATGAGAAGGTTCCCCCCACCCCACTTCTTCCTTGCAGAGGAACACCTGGTCAGAGAGAGTCAAAATGGTGTCAGTCAGGCCTGTTTTCCTGTGCTGCTTCAGACATGTTTCTGTACATTCATGTACATGTTTTATGAACAATTATTATATATATATATATATGACCTCAAAATTCTTATAACACTAGCAAGGGCTCATGGGAGCTGTAGTGTAACAACACCCAAAGGGCACCATGTTGGCAGTCCTGCTGGACCAGATTGGCATTATGTTCCCCAGATACCTATGGGAAGCCCACAAGCAGGGCATGAGCAGTCTACACTCCTATTCATTTCCATCCCCAGCAAATGGATTTCAGGCACCAAGTTGTGTCACACCAACACATCTACCTACCTGAATCTAGAGTCTGGCAAGTATCTGTTACCAATATGCGTAAGAGATTCAGGAACTATTTACCATCTCAAAGGAATGGCTAGGCTACCCAGAAAATGCAATCAAATAAGGCATTATCAGGCACCCTGGCAGACAGGAGAGATGCAACACTCTCAAATTTCTGATGGAAACCACCTCCTTCTATAATGTATGTATGATTTTGGGGGGGGGCGGTCATTGGGCTACAGGGTGGGCAATTTCAAAAGTCTATACAGTGGTACCTCGGTTTAGGAACTTAATCCGTTCCAGAAGTCTGTTCTTAAACCAAAGCCGTTCTTAAACCAAGGCGCGCTTTCCCTAATGAGGCCTCCCGCCGCTGTAAACTCCTAAGGGCAGGGCCCTGTCTTGTGACTCTGTGTAAGGATTGAATCCTGCCGCCTGCAATGGTTTGCTTTTTCACTGCATTCCCTGTAGAGAACACCCTGGCAAAGTAGCACCCAGCAAGACTCTAGTCCCTCTCCATTAGCTTGTGTCACTTGGTAGTTGGGGGGGGGGGACCACAGGCCAACCTGGACCTCCTGGGTGGTGGGGAGGGGGGTAAGACTGCCATTCTCAAGTCCCTGCTCTAAAACTTCAGGCACATCACTGCTGACACAACCCCATATTGTCTCCCACCCATTTCACCCCCAAATCCTTTCACAGCATCCCTGTCCCTATCCTATAGCCCTGACTACCTGCTTTAACTACAGTCCCACACAATTGTGAGCACGCCTTACCCTCTCTTCCTCTCTACTCTGTCAGTTCTCCCCCAGGAGCTACTCCAGGGCTCCCACTTTGCCCAGGCACGCTTCCCAGGACAAATAAGGAAGGAAACCGGAAGACTGCTGTTTATTTTTCTCCCCACCTTCCTTACTCCACCGCAATATGGTCTTATTTATAGCAGTTTTGGGAACAGAGTGTAAACAAAAGAGAAAGGAAGGGGGATGGACAGGCCGAAAGAGGCGGAGGGGCAGGACGAGTAGCGGAAGAGAAAAGGATGAGAGGAGACGGGGAAACGGTGGAAAGGGGGGATATTTTTGTATGTGGAAGACGAGAGAGCGAGCAATCTAAAAGAAAGAGGAGAGCAGAAAAGAGGAGCAGGCTTCCTGGGAGAAAAGCCAGGAAAGAGGAAAAGGAGGGATGTAGCATCAAGGCTACCAAAAGGGGAGGCAATGAAGGAAAGGCTCAGTAGAGGAGGGATCGCAGCAGGCCGAGGCGAAGCGGGAGAGGGGAGGGCGCACTGAGGCTCCCACTCACCCGCCAGGGCCTGCTCCGGCTCTTCTTCTCCCTTGCAGTCGGGTTCCGCCCGCTTGGGGAGCCGACTTGGGGAGCCGGCGGCGGGGATCGAGGAGGTTGGGCTGGGCAGCCGTGCGGGCCGGGGACCTGCCATTGGCTGGGAGAGGCAGCCGGGCAGCAAAGCCGGACTCCTGGGATTTCCAGGCAGAGCGAAACAAGCAGCGAGGCGCCCAACCAGCAGGTCTCCTGGGTTCTACACTCAGGACGTTCGTCTGTTTTTGAATAGGAACCAAGGTTCAAGCCACACCCCCTTACCTGAAAACCCAGCCCCTTCGCCCCAGATGTGTGGGGATGGTACTTTACTCTGAACGTGCTCGGAAACATCTTTGCGCCCTCCCCCTTTCATTGTGGCTTCAGGCGTTCCAGAATGCTCAGGGAGGAAAGCTGCTCTTTGTCCGGTGGGGAGGGACTGCGATTTTAATAAATCTTTGTATGTGGAGGCTTGTGTGTGTGTGAATAAGTTGAAATAATATTAAGTAATTGCGAGGATGAGAAAGCATCTGCTTCCCCCCTGAGGCCATTGGGAAGGTATGGGACCACATGAAATCTGAAGCTGCTTGGTGCTGTGGTGGGATTTTGTTGAAAACTCAAGAAGGTATTCAACTAAGTTTTATTCAGAGCTGACCTATAGAAAACAATTAACATGACAAACATTGCTCCATTAATTTCAGCGGACCCACACTCTGAATAAAACTTAAGTTGATTAGCAGTTTGTTAACAGCCCAGCTGGGATTTGGTGACCTTTCTGGTCATCATATGTCTTGCACATAAACCATTACTCTGCACCGGCTTTATAGTTGATTTTGGGGTGCCTCGTTAGTAAAACAAGATGAGTGATTTTGCGGTGCCTCATTGGTAAAACAGGGATTGTTGATCTTCCATCGCCACTCAACTTCCTCTTTACTCTTTGAACCTATCACTGGACAACTGCCTTGTAGGAAGCATGCACAGAAAATTGGTAGGAGGGCAAGAACTCTGGCCGCAGAGGTAAAATAGTGCTGGATTAATGGTTCAAATGATTCAATTTTTTTCAAAAAGTCTCTTTGGATAGATTTATTTCTTGAGGTTTATACACCAGGTGAAGTTTATACGCCAGGACAGGGCCCTGTTTCAAAAATTCTTCAGCTGGAATAAGTTGAATATATATTCGTCAGAGACCCTCATTAATTAACATGAAAATAATATTTTAAAAATCAATCTGTTTAGGGAAGCTTTTAATGTTTGATGGATTTCTGTATTTTAATATTTTGTTGGAAGCCGCCCAGAGTGGCTGGGGGAACCCGGCCAGATGGGCAGGGTATAAATAATAAATTATTATTATTATTATTATTATTATTATTATTATTAGGATTTACAAGCATATATACAAGAATGTACAATACAATCTTACCGGATAGTCTTAGAGTCAACGTGTACTGGTAGTTTCGAGTTAAATGATATATAAAGCAGAGATTGGGTGTGTTCTAATAAAGATTTAAAGAGGCAGTGGTACACATTCTATCTTAAGGTTACAGTAAGGGGTATAGCAAATTACAAAAAGGGAGTAAAATCCTGATAGTTATTTAAACCTCAGGGGGAAACAGTATTGAAAAGATGGATAAATCTAGTTTCTTGTTGTAGCAGAAGTTTGTCAGTGTTCTTGCGATGAAAGCGATCTGGAGATAGCTTCCAAATTACAAAGAACAAAAGTCTTCTTCTGTGTGTTTATGTTGCATGTAATGTTCCAGGATTTGGTTAACGTATTCTTAGTTCATTGATACTAAGTCTTATTTGCCTGGCGCATATCCTAATGTACATCATTTTGCAAGGACATATCCATACATAAATACAGTTTTTTGTGTTACAATTACTAAAATGTCTAATTTGAAATTTAAACCCAGATTGTTCATTAGAGAATTCCTTAAGCTGTAGGGAATATTTGCAAATGTTGCATCCTCCGCATCGGAAATGTCCCATTGGAAACTCACCAACTGGTTTCATTTGTGCAGTCATATCAGATTTTATTCTATTCTATCTGAAGTCAGAGATGCTGTGATGGAGTCAGACCAGTGTCTGGCAGCAGTGATGGAGGCCAATAAACTGAGACCTCTGGGTCTCAGAGTCTGGGGATGCTGCCAGTTGCAACTTGTCACACGAGTCTCAAGAAGCTGCTGTGGCTACAAATGCTCAGGCCCAGTTTAGGCTGCCTCACAAGCCACTTCCATTCCTGGTCTTGTTTGTCCACGATCTGGTGACCTCCCGCCTGGACTGCTGCAGTGTGCTGTATGTGGGGCTTCCCTTGGAGACGGACCAGAAGATGCAGCTAGTGAGCGGCTAGGCTGAAAAGTGAGGCAGCCTTGATGCTGTTTTCCTGTGTTTCCCCCTGGAAAGCTAGTTTCTGGTTGTTTCTTCATCATTCAGGTCGTGATAACTTTGTCATCCCCATAAAAAGCTGTATGTAAGTAGAACAACCTATTAATAAGGACCGCAATACCTCAAGGACCGCCTGTTTCCATATGAGCCTACCATGACCCTGAGATCACCTTCCGAGATCACCTTCCGAGGCCCTTCTTCGTATGCCTCCTCCTCGAGAGGTCCGGAGGGTGGCAACACGAGAACAAGCCCTTCTCCTTGTCTGTGGAATGCTCTCCCCAAGGAAGTTCGCCTGCCACCTTCATTATACACCTTTAGGCACCAGGCAAAAATGTTCCTTTTTAACCAAGCCTTTGGTTGATCTGATTTACATCCTTTTAAAATGTGTTTGTTTTGGGTGGAAGGCTATTGGGTTGTTGTTTTTATTTTTATTATGTATTTCGTGGTTTTATATCTTGATTTTATTCTGTGATCTGCCCTGAGGCCTCTGGGTTTAGGGTGGTATATAAATTCAATAAATAATAACAACAAATAATCAGCTCAGAAGATAATCTGTCTGGTGAGGCTTCTGCAACACAATTACCTTGTCTTGTGAACTGCCCCGATATCTTGTGATGAAGGACAATATATAAAACGAATAAATAACAATAAGGACAACAACACAGGTAAAAAGATTTATTTTATTATCGTTACAAAGATGGGAAACTGACAAAAGTCTTTATATCTAGGTCCGTGAAGCAATAGACTTGGATGAGGTGTTCAGAAAACTTGGGGCTGCGGAGAGGGGTTGGAAAAGGGGCATTGTTTTTTTCCCCACAAGGTGGCTATAGGCAGGTGCAGTGCTTACAAGCAGAAGACATTTTCTCTTTTGGGAGAGGTGCCTTAAACAGCGAGTATTAGGGAATAAGGCAAAGTCAGCAGGGTTGTAAGAAAGAGCAGAGAGAGGGGACTGTAGTTGGCAAGATATCCATAATAAGCATATCCATAATTAGACTACTGGGCCAAAGCAAACAAGATGAATTTTAACAAGGAGAAATGTAAAGTACTACACTTGGGCAAAAAAAATGAAAGGCACAAATACAGGATAGGAGACACCTGGCTTGAGAGCAGTACATGTGAAAAGGATCTAGGAGTCCTGGTAGACCACAAACTTGACATGAGTCAGCAGTGTGATGCAGCAGCTAAAAAAGCCAATGCAATTCTGGGCTGCATCAATAGGAGTATAGCGTCTAGATCAAGGGAAGTAATAGTACCACTGTATTCTGCTCTGGTCAGACCTCACCTGGAGTACTGTGTCCAGTTCTGGGCACCACAGTTCAAGAAGGATACTGACAAGCTGGAACGTGTCCAGAGGAGGGCAACCAAAATGGTCAAAGGCCTGGAAACAATGCCTTATGAGGAACGGCTTAGGGAGCTGGGTATGTTTAGCCTGGAGAAGAGAAGGTTAAGGGGTGATTTGATAGCCATGTTCAAATACTGTATATAAAAGGATGTCATATAGAGGAGGGTGAAAGGTTGTTTTCTGCTGCTCCAGAGAAAAGGACACGGAGCAATGGATTCAAACTACAAGAAAGAAGATTCCACCTAAACATTAGGAAGAACTTCCTGACAGTAAGAGCTGTTCGGCAGTGGAATTTGCTGCCAAGAAGTGTGGTGGAGTCTCCTTCTTTGGAGGTCTTTAAGCAGAGGCTTGACAGCCATATGTCAAGAATGCTTTGAAGGTGTTTCCTGCTTGGCAGGGGGTTGGACTGGATGGCCCTTGTGGTCTCTTCCAACTCTATGATTCTATGATTCTAAGCAGAGGGAGAAGGTGGGGCAGAAGGCGCTGTTGCTTGGGAGGACCATCGTAGACCAGTGCAGGGGAAGGGATGAGTCCAGAGAGGTCCATAGAACCAAAAAGGTTAATGAACAGCAAGAAAAAGCAAATGCTTCATTCATGTTTGCTCAGTGAATGAAGAGTAGGAAGGAGGCAGGATCAGGAGGAAAAGGAAGCCTGGATGTGACTGGGGCAGGCAGCCCAAGCAGAGGCTAGGGCAAGCGAGTGGGTGGTTTTTGAGGGGGCAAGAGACCCCCCAGAGATCTCAGTCCCGGCAACTGGAACATTGTGCGTGGGCTCCCCCATAGCCCAGGCAGTCTGGCCCCAGACACTGGCAGCAGGCATTGTGGAACCAGCGGTAGCGCCAGGCGCCCACCGACTGGCAAGCCGTCCGGCACCGGCTCATAGACAGGCAATCGTTGAAGAAAATGGACTGGCACGGTGGCGCGGTGGCATTGAAGCCCTTGGCATCTGAGAGGGTCAAGCCTGGAAGCGAGAGGAGAGAAGGTTTGCGGCCGTTGCGGTTGAACCCAGGACAAAGGCCCGCAGCTCAGATGTCGTGCGTCTGCTTTGCACGAAGAAGGTCCCAGGCTCGATCCCCAGGTAGGGCTAGGAAAGAATCCAGACTGAGACCCTGGAGAGCTGCTGCCAGCCTGTGTAGGCAGTATGGAGCTAGCCTGGCCGATGGGAAGGCTGAGAGGCAACGGCTGGGAATGACGAGCTCATGTGTGAATTGAACCAGGGTGAATTGAACAAATAGAATAAGCTGGCCTATCCCGAGTTGGATCAAAAGTCCATCTAACTCTGTATTGTCTGCACTGACTGGCAGCAGTGCTCCAGGATTTCAGACAAGGCATTCCCAATGCTACTAGAAGACGAACCTGCGACCTTCTACATGCAAAGAAGATGTTCTGTCCCTGGGCAATGGCCCTTCTAGGTCACAGCACACATCACTCAAGTAACCCCCACGCCAATCCAAAATAACCCCCAGGTGTCATTGTGAACAGGTATGTGTCATTTATTACTGTAGATCATGCCCTGCTCTCCAAGGTTCTAGTCTGAAGCCCTAACCATTATACCATGCTGCCTCTTAACCCACCTCCCCCATGCAAATGGCATGTATCCTTCCTGCGCCATCTGCTTCTCCCAACAGCCCCCTCGCCCCCTCCCTGCCCGCCACATGCGTACCTGTGTGAGGCCCCAGCAGGAGGTGGCCGGTCTCCGCGTGGTTCTGCCGCAGCTCCTCTTCGACTGGGAGGGTCAGGATGCTCCAGCCCATGGGAGGGTCGTTGTCGGAGATGGCCATGAGTGCCCGGAAGAGCGAGGGCACCGGGGACATTAGGTTGTGCATGGAGCTCCGCAGGGCAGGGCGGGGGGCCGAGGAGGGGCGTTTGTCACACAGCCCTTGCGGAGAGGAGAAATCAAGTCAGAATTCCTCAAGGACCACAGTTCAGCCACTGGGAAGAAGGGGGCAGGGTCCTGGATCTGGAAATCAGCCCTATTTTCCTCGAAGGCCCCATAGTTCCCCCCGCCCCCGGTTTTCCCCCAGGAAAAAAAAAAGTGTGTGGAATATTCAAACTATAACAAACTTTTTTTTCAATTTCCGGGGGGGAAATGGCTTTGGGGGAAAAAAAACCGTTTCCCCCCCTTTTTCCAGGGTTTTTTCCGCCTCTACTTTGGCCCCCACCTTTTCTTCCACCCTGCAATGTGACAGTTGAATACGGGTGTTTAGCACCCCCTGGAATTCACTCACCCACACATTCACAGCACGACTCCCAGAGATTGCCCAAGCAGAAAGCACATTCCCGACAGCATGGGCACCCAGCTCGGTTGGCCTCACACTGGCACACTTCCTGCCAAGAGATACGAAGTAGGGGTGTTAACAGTGACCCCCCCCCCCGGTTCCCTTTGTAAAACGATCACACCAGCGCGCACACAAATCTGCCCCCGTTTTGCCCCCAAAGTGAGGAAGGCCAATTCGACAAATACAGCCCTATTACCGAGAAGGCCCTCTGCGTAGTTCCCTGTAACCCCTATAACTTCTCGCAGGGAGGGAACCACCAGAAGGCCCTCGGAGCTGGATCTCAGGGTCCAGGCTGGACGATGGGGTAGAGACACTCCTTCAGGTATACTGGGCCAAGGCCATTTAGGGCTTTAAAGGTCAGCACCAACACTTGGAATTGTGCCCAGAAACGTACTGGGAGCCAATGAAGGTCTTTCAGGACCAGTGTTATAAACTGACTTCAAATTAAATAGTTATATTTTTCATATATTGACTTCCCACCCACACCACATTGTTTTTCTTCATACCCATTTCTACTACATTATATATCAATATTTTATCTATTACAGAAATCCCTCTAATGCAATCACTTTATCCTTTCTTCTCAAATCCTGCCCACAATTTCATTTTATAGGGCTTTTTCAGATAGTCCAAAAAAGGCCCCCATTCTTCCAAAATGTGCACGTGTTGAGAAATAATTAAATACTTAGCAGATCCTGTGAACTCAGGTTGACCCTCCCAGAGGAGGAGGTTGCCCACTGCCTCTCTGCCTGATGCCCTGGCCTGACTCTGTCCAGTCAGCCCCCTGCCATGAATGCGCTGTTCTCCCCTGATTGCTGCATCAGCTGTGACTGGGTAGTTCAGCCTCCCCAAATGAAGAGGTTGCCTTGCTGTGCTTCTGCGTGAGTGACTGTTCTGGGCTGCCAATCCAAAGGAAGCTCGTGGTAGCGGCTCATGCAGATACACAAAGGGTCGTTCGCCACCAAGAAGGAGTACTTGTCACGCATTCTAACCACATTTTGTGTGAGAGCACTGGTTAGTGCTGTGACTGAGCCTCCCATTCAAGGGGGAGAAGAGGTCTCAGGAGCAGTGCTGGATTTACGTAGAAACTAAACAAGCTAAACAAGGGATCCAGGTGGCGCTGTGGGTTAAACCACAGAGTCTAGGGCTTGCTGATCAGAAGGTCGGCGGTTCGAATCCCTGCAACGGGGTGAGCTCCCGTTGCTCGGTCCCAGCTCCTGCCCACCTAGGAGTTTGAAAGCACATCAAAGTGCAAGTAGATAACTAGGGACCGCTCCGGCGGGAAGCTAAACGGCGTTTCCGTGCGCTGCTCTGGTTCGCCAGAAGCAGCTTTGTCATGCTGGCCACATGACCCGGAAGCTGTCTGCGGACAAACGCCGGCTCCCTCGGCCTATAGAGCGAGATGAGCGCCGCAACCCCAGAGTCGGACACGACTGGACCTGATGGTCAGGGGCCCCTTTACTTTTACCTTTAAACAAGCTATAGTTTAGGGCCCCCCAAAAAAAATTAAAGGAAAAAAACCTGGATGTGCATTTCCAAAATATAAGGCAAAAAAACAAATAAAATAAAAGCCACATACAGCAACAGTGTTTTGTGTTGTGTAGGCTCCTATGATGTACGTAATGGGCCCCACCTGCTAGCCTGTTCCCTAAAATATCACTGATTTGCTCATTTCGATATATAGAGTGCCTACATTCTGCATGGACTGGTTGCAGGGCAACATGGGCAAATGGCTTGAGATACCTATAAGGTCCATAAATGAACATATAGCATATATTCAACCCGAAAAACAGTGACAATTTGTTGTTGACAAAGGGCAGCTGGACATATAAAGGGCGCCATTACCTTCAGTAGCTTAGGACCTCATCAAACCTAAATCTGGCTTGGGAAACGCCCACCCCAAAACCAAGTCTGCAGGTTTGCACCAAGATCTGATGCAAGGCAGCACCTTCTCAACCTTTTACCTGCAGCAAGCACTTGCTGACGTCGCTGGCGCAGAGCGCCTTATTGCACCCATCCGCACGGGAGACCACAGCCCATGTGGCTGCCACCAAAAGGAAGGCCACACCGTGGGACATTGCTACAATGTGGGGCGGTGGGGGGCGAGGAGACAGACCTGGAAGAAAGTGGAAGGTAAATGGTTACCTATGGGGAGAGGAACATCGATCAGGTGACAAAAGAATTGAGTAGCCCACAAAAATGTTTATTCGCCAGCTGCCCCACTGTACAGATACCTTTTGGGTCCTAAACAGATGTGGGGGGCTGTACCCCTATCAACACAGATTCCATAACACTTCCCTGGTGCCTCTTTAAGCATTACGGATTTAGTTCCTACAACTACAAAGTGGTTAAATTCACATTTCCCCCTTTCCTCTCTTATACTTTCCATCTAGATCTACTCTAACCGACCAAGGGATCTGTTGATCTCTTCAGCCCCCCAGCTTTTCAATAGAGATACCTATGCTGTGGGGCAGGTCTCTTCTCTCCACTATAGGGACATGGGGGGGGGGGAGAGAGAAGCAGCTAATCTGGGGTAAACTAGTTACTAGTACATTATAAAAGCATCTTGGGGATTACATATCATGGGCTAAAGGAGCTAACACTCCCCCCGCCCTCAAGTAAATCCTAAATAAAACTGAGTACTGTAGTAACAGGAGGGATTACAAAGATGCAGTTCCCCCCCCCCCCAGTCAAGGTATGGACGTAGCCCGCGGCCAAAGACTCTCTCTCGACCTCCTCGGCATATATCCAGGCCTTTTCTTTTGACGGCGTGGGGGACATAGTGATGGCTAACAGTTGGGGAAAGTGCTCGCCCCCTCCCGCATGCAACCAAGACGACGCGAAGAAGAAGAAAACTTAGTTAAGTGTCGATCGGCTTACCCGGAGAGGGGGGTGAAGTATGCGATCGGTGTATAGGGCTTTTTTTTTTTTAGGGTGTCCGGACCACAGTCGCCCCCCTCTCTCAGTCTCTGCCTGGTAGGAAAAGGAGGAGGGATCTGGAAGAAGGGAGGGCTATGAGGGGTTGGGAGAAGGGGAGATGGAGGAGGGAAGGGATAGAAGGAGGGAGGGAGGGAGGGAGAGAGAAAGAAAGAGAGAGAGAGAGAGAGAGAGAGAGAGAGAGAGAGAGAGAGAGAGAGAGAGAGAGAGAGAGAGAGAGAGAGAGAGAGAGAGAAAGAAAGAAAGAAAGAAAGAAAGAAAGAAAGAAAGAAAGAAAGAAAGAAAGAAAGAAAGAAGGAGAGGGTGAGGGTGGGGAGACAACCAGCCACTGATTTGGGCTTGCACCCAACTCTTCCAACTCTCTCCCCCCTCCAGAGGACCAAAGAGCAATCCTTTTGTTCCTTTTTCAAGGCTGCAGAAGAAATGAAAGAATGAAAGCAGCATGGATGGCACCAGGCGGTGGTTTGTTAAGGTTTCTGGGAACTGTAGCTCTGTGAGCGGTGAACTACAGTTCCCAGGATTGCTAGGGAGGAATTCGTGTGCTTTAAATGCATGGTGTGTTCTCAGCCTTTGTTCTCCATCCGATCCTTGCTAGGTACCGTGTTTCCCCCTTTTTAAGACACCGTCTTATAACTTTTTTTCCTCAAAAAAACACACAGTGTCTTATTTTCAGGGGATGTCTTTTTTTTAAAAAAAATTATTACTGTTTTTATTACAGTACTTGTAAAATACAGTATTACAACTTGTGGCGGGCTGGACCGTGTGTGTGCGCACACACACACACACATACACATACGCCCATGCCTTCCCTCCCTCCCCGCGTTCAGATGGAGCAGGCTGGGCTGGGGAGGGGGCACCCCGTCGACACTGGGTCTCAGCTTGCGCTGAGGGGCCGCAGCCACCCTGTCAGGAAGGGCCCCTATCCCGGGGTGTCCATGACCGTGCTGCTAATGTGCCACCGCCAAGCAGCACAGAGGAGTCCTCCTCCTCCTTCTCTTACTGCTCCTTCTCCCTCCTCGCAGGCTCTCTGCTCCGCGGCGCTGCTGGGCTCTCGAAGCGTTCTGCACTGCAGCAGCCGCCGGTTCTGGGCTGCGGAGAGAGCAGGCAGGGCGAGCACACGCAACCTGCGGGAATTGATGCGCTCCCGTCTGCGGCGCGTGCAAATGGCCCGGTAGGTCGGGTCTCCACACAAGGCGCCTTCGCCGCCGTAGCTGCAGGCTTCCCGCCGGGGCCGCCTGCAAAGCGCCGCGCCGAGGCTCCCCGGGAGAAGGCGTGCAGGGGCTGAAGCCAGAGGCAGCGGGGGGCATATTCCGGCCCCGGTGATGTCAGGCCTCCCCATGGGACCGGGACCGGGAACGGGACTGGGGGGGGGAATCTCGCTCAGCTTCGTCACTCTCCCGGACAGCAGCAGCAGCGAGAGGAGTGCACGCTCGTCCCTGGCGTCACAGCCTCAAGCGCAGGCTGGGGAAGAGGAGGCGAAGGAGGCGCGCTCAGTGCGGTGGGGGCTGAGGCATGGTGGAGTGCTCCGAGCCTCTGGGAGCCGGCAGGAGGAGGAGGAGGCTTGCCGGGTCGTCACCCAGCAGCGCGCGCAGAGCACCCCGAGCCTCCGGCAGCCAGCAGCAACAACAACAATCCCAGAGGCTCGGGGCGCTCCACGCACGCTGCTGGGTGACGACCCGGCAAGCCTCCTCCTCCTCCTGCCGGCTCCCAGAGGCTCGGGGCACTCCACCATGCCTCAACCCCCACTGAGCGCGCCTCCTTCGCCTCCTCTTCCCCAGCCTGCGCTCGAGGCCACGGTGCATGCAGCCGCCTGCTGCCCAGCCTTTTTGTTCTCCTAACCCCTCCGTCTTGCCTACCTCGAGCCTCACATTGTTCGCCTCTTCGCCCGCAACTCCATCCCGAGACGCGGAGAGAGAGAGAGAGAGAGAGAGAGAGAGAGAGAGAGAGAGAGAGAGAGAGAAAGAAAGAAAGAAAGAAAGAAAGAAAGAAAGAAAGAAGGAGAGGGTGAGGGTGGGGAGACAACCAGCCACTGATTTGGGCTTGCACCCAACTCTTCCAACTCTCTCCCCCCTCCAGAGGACCAAAGAGCAATCCTTTTGTTCCTTTTTCAAGGCTGCAGAAGAAATGAAAGAATGAAAGCAGCATGGATGGCACCAGGCGGTGGTTTGTTAAGGTTTCTGGGAACTGTAGCTCTGTGAGCGGTGAACTACAGTTCCCAGGATTGCTAGGGAGGAATTCGTGTGCTTTAAATGCATGGTGTGTTCTCAGCCTTTGTTCTCCATCCGATCCTTGCTAGGTATATAGGTCCTGAAACTTCCTTCTTGTTCGTTTTTTGTTTGTTTTTTTTGTTACGGTATTTTGTGTTGTTATTTTGTAATTATTTTGATGTGAACCACAGCCCTGCGATTTTTGGATGAAGGGCGGTATACATGGTGAATAAACAACACCTATAATTCTTTTTCCCCTCCCTGTGTTGCCAGGTGATGTAAATTGCCCAGTTCTCCTTCCCACCTGCTAGGCAGCCTTTCTCAGACTTGCGTCCCAGTTGTTGGACTACAACTCCCATCATCCCTTACCACTGGTCCTGCTAGCTAGGGATGATGGGAGTGGTAGTTTCGTTCAGTTCTTCATCAGCCAATTAGTTCAACAAACACTCATGAGTGGAAAGATGTGTAATTTCTTCAATAACCAATCTTTTTTCGAATTGATATAATATACATGAGAATATTATGGCCACTAGAAGCCATTCCTGGGGTGCGGCTGCTGTTGTATACATGCAGCTTCCAGGAGCCATAGGTGAGAGCGGAGTGCAGGGTGGAGACCAAAAGTGGACAAACTACCCCAGAAGCATGATGTGTCCCCCCACCAGAGGTACTACCCCTCCCCTAACATCCCATATACCATGCTCTGAATTGCTGGGAATTGCAAGTGAGGAGAATACTGTTGTGCTCAGGTCCTGCTTGCAGGCTTCCCACAGGCATCTGGTTATTATAATAAGAATTTATAATCCGCCCATCTGGCTGGGATACCCCAGCCACTCTGGGCGGCTTCCAACAGAAAAAAAAAAATCAATTAAACATTAAAAGCCTCCCTAAACAGGGCTGCCTTCAGATGTCTTCTAAAAATCTGGTAGCTGTTTTTCTCTTTGACACCTGATGGGAGGGCATTCCACAGGGCGGGCGCCACTACCGAGAAGGCACTGTGCCTGGTTCACTGTAACTTGGCTTCTCGCAATGAGGGAACCACCAGAAGGCCCTCAGTACTGGACCTCAGTGTCCGGGCAGAATGATGGGGGTGGAGACGTTCCTTCAGGTACAGTATACTGGACCGAGGCCATTTAGGGCTCATGGTTGCCACCGTGAGAAGAAAATGCTGGACAAAATAGTTTACTGCCCTGATCCAGCAGGCTCGTCTTACATCCTTGTTGTTGTTTAGTCCAGGCATCCCCAAACTTTGGCCCTCCCGATGTTTTGGACTACAATTCCCATCATGCCTGACCCCTGGTCCTGTTAGCTAGGGATCATGGGAGTTGTAGGCCAAAACATCTGGAGGGCCTCAGTTTGGGGATGCCTGGTTTAGTTGTTTAGTTGTGTCCGACTCTTCGTGACCCCATGGACCAGAGCACACCAGGCACTCCTGTCTTCCACTGCCTCCCGCAGTTTGGTCAAACTCATGTTGGTAGCTTCGAGAACACTGTCCAACCATCTCGTCCTCTGTCGTCCCCTTCTCCTTGTGCCCTCAATCTTTCCCAAGAGGTATGCAAATATAACGCGAGTCCGAGACTTTTCACAGTCTTTTTCACTGTTTTATTTATTTGGTTTTTCAGTCCAATTGCTTGTTTTGGTCACTTACAAACATTAATGTAAACTTTTGTTCACTGCTGCTTTTCATTGTCACATTATGGAACACACCAAAAGCATATATCACTGATCCAATCTCTGCCCAAGCCTAGCGTCTTCCCTCTGTCCAGACAAATAGTCCATTTGCCCCAGAATCTTCTGCCTGGGTTGGAATAGGGAGCAGATGGCACCCAGTAATTAGAGGTGATTTTAGGCAGCTGGCTTTCCCCAATCATTACACTATGGTGGAGGAGAAAAAAATGATGCCATCAGAAATCTATTCTATATTTTGGAAAATGGATTGTCTGTTTTCTGTCGGTTCAGATACGACTCGAGACATCATCACCAAACTTGTCATGAAGACTCCTTCAGTCTTCATTCGATATCTGGATGCCAGTCACCATTTCGAATCAAGATGGTGAAGCAGAACATGACTTTGCCTGATTTTTGGTGTGATGGGCCCAAACTCACAAGTTGCACTAGCCATTTGAAAGTCACAATATTTTGGGGTTTCTGCAAGTTCCCAGGCAGCGCCAGATACTCCTCATTAGTATAAAGAGGCTACCTATTGCGTCTTCCTATGAATAAATGGAGGCCTGCTTTTCCCTTAAACACCAGCCAGGTCACTGCAATTTTCTGGAAAAGACCCCACCTGCCTGACATGTGCCACATGTTCATTTAGCTTCTACTTGAACCAAGAGCAGTAGTACATCATAAGGACTGGATTAGGCCAAGGCTTCCAGTGTAATGGCACTGGTATTTTAGAGCATTGCTCCTATAGCAATTAGGCAGGCACATACAATTCTGATGTTCTCTCAGTGCTGAAAACATTTGTTGTGTCAAACATTTTCAGAGACTTAATTCTGCTAATTGTTGGTCTTTTGGTTTTGTGTTTTATGTTGTTTTCATATTTTATTGTAGTTTTCGGTTGCACATTTTTTGTTGTTGTACACAGCTGCACTGCTTTGCTCATGAGAGAACGGTTTGAACTGCTTGTAGGCACCTAGAACGCACCTAGAACAATGACCGAGTCACGCAGAGAATGGATTATTTTTGCACACATCGGAATAAATATTTTCAGGTGCAAGAGTGAATAATGCTTTCAATCGTAAGAGAATAAATTCATCAGAATTTTGAGAAACACTATTGTGGAGTCTTCAGTTGTTAGGGGTCTTGTGGGTCATGGAAATTTCGAACTTTAACCCATTTTTTCATTAAGGCTTACTCCCCGTGCATTTCAACCAAAGCATGGATGGTATCAGGGGACACCACTGTAAACTACCCTGGACACCATTTTGGGGAGTGCTGCTTCTACACAAGACATTATTATTATTTTCTGCAACATGAAGATAATGAATTTGGCGCAAGTGTTCATTACCCCCCCCTAAACACACAGATCAGGCAGCTACTCTCTGCTTGATCAGTGAAGTGATCTCACAATGACATATTGAAACATGCGCAAGGAACCAGTTCAGAACACACGAGTTGAAAGAACAGCAGTACAATTACATGTAAACATTCATACATTCCACATTTCCCATGTATTCATGCAAGGAGATGCGGGTGGAATTAGCATGTGTGAACAAATCCTCAGGATGAAAGCTCATTGTTCTCAGTGCCACCCATAATCTGTTTGACGGACGAGGAGGAGATCCACCTCTCAGTGACGGTATATGGCAGTGGATCTTTTGTTTCACAAGAGTTCAGTCTTTTTCACCTTACTCCGAGGCCGGAATTTCCTCCTTTCCTCCCTCACGTATGTGTATTTAGCTTACTCTTGCTCAATCTCATGAAAAGGCACCTGCGAGACCCCAACAAAGGGAAGGGATCTCTTGATGATCCTCAAGATTTACAGATGTTGCTTAGTTACATGGGGTGGGGATGGTACTTTGAAGGCTAGCCTCTTTATGCAGATTTTGTTCAGTCTCAGAGAGCCCCCAGTGTGGAGTCTTGAGTTCAAATCCTAGCTTACACCAGATTCAAGTCGCTCTCTTAGGACCTCATTTCCCCTAACTGTAAAATGAGAACAAAGGGCCGGTTTGCCTGACCTTTTTCTGAATATTTCCCATTCAATATATTTGCTTGGTGAAATAGATTGGTGAAAGCACACACAGCTAGATAGCAAGTTAGTATATTGTGGGAAACAGAGTATGTGGTGAACGTTACTGCCCTACCGTACTTCAGAGACTGATTTTTGAATTTGTCAGATATCACTCAGCTAGAAACTCCATAGCAGACTTTGACCTGCACAATGTCATGCTAGGGAGCCTGGGAGCAAACCCAAATCATCTGCCTCAAACCTTTGCATACATCTGCTATATATATTTTGGAAAGTTGTTTGCTACGCATTTGGACGCTTCTTAAGAAAAAGTAACTGAAATTTGCATAACGGCTCTTAAGATCAAGAAGCAGGTTTCTGTCTATATTTTGATACAGTGGGGCGCCATTTTGAATCCAGATGGCGGATGGAAACTTTCGAGAATGTGCTGAATTTTACCGCGTTTTGCCTGATTGTTCCTGAGATCAATGAGCAGTTTTTGGCCTATGTTTTGATACCGTTGGGTGCCATTTTGAATCAAGATGGCGGACTTTCAAAACTGCACTGATTTAAATCACTGATTGCAAAACTGTACTGATATTTTGGGTTCTTTGAATTCCCAAGTGTTGCATGAGACCTCTGGCATATTGATAGTTGCCACCCACACTATTCATAGGGCTCAAGGCAAGTACCCTGAATACAGACATTTGACAAGTCCCCCCTTCTGCTCTGTTCTGTCCTTTGGTTCCCTCCCTTCCTCCTATCTTACTGGGATGGCTCTATGTTCCCCTAGAGGAAGTGTATCCACCCTGTCTCACAGCAATCGGCAGTGGGGCTGGGGGGCTCATCCTCCTCATCCACACAGGGTGGAGGCCTCAGGCAATAGTTGCGGCCTTGGTTGTTGTCCCAGAACTCTTCTGCCCCCACAAGGTAGCAAATTGCAAACTCTAGGACAACCCCGGGGACCAGCGGCGTGAGCAGCGGAAGGCGGAAGGCAAAGCGGTCGGCGTGGTCCCGATCCCGGCCTGCAGGAGCGGCGTAGGATGCCCGAACTTCGTGTTGCGTAGCCCAAGAATCCCAGGTGTATCGCAGGGAGACCCGTTTTTCATAGGCCAAGTTGAGGACCCGGATGGTGCCGGATACACAGGAGCCTTCGGCCCGGGCCCCTTCGAGGAGAACGCACTGCGCCAGGAGGCGCGGTAAGAAATCTGGCATGGACAGGGGGTCTGGGAAGGTGGGCTCCAGCAGGTATCGCAGACTCAAAGGATCCTGGAGAGACAAAGGAAGAGGGGAGTGAGAATTGTGGAAGGGCCATGGCTCAGAGGCAGGTCACAGGTTGCTGGAGACAAAGTTGATATGTTTGATTAGAGAAAAACCATTGATGAAATTTATTATTGTTAACAACAACAACAACCCCTTTTGGAGTTTTTGTGTAAAAAAGAAAATGAATCAAAGACATTTGGGTTGGAAGATTGGGAAAATGTTACCTAACAGATAGAAGATCAGTTGGATGTCATTCTAGAGTGAATATATTTTGACTAATTTCTTTTATGAAACTGACAGACAGAAAATCAAAAGTCCTTTAAATTTATTCTCTTCTCTTTTTTTTCTATTCCCCCCCCCCTTTTCCTTGGGTGTTTTCATTTCTTTTTCTCACCTTGTTTTTAAGGGATTTTTAAATGTTTGATGTTTTATCATGTTTTTAATATAGTGGTACCTCAGGTTAGGAACTTAATTCGTTCTGGAGGTCCGTTCTTAACCTGAAACTGAGGTACCACTTTAGCTAATGGGGCCTCCCGCTGCCGCCGCGCTGCCAGAGCACAATTTCTGTTCTCATCCTGAAGCAAAGTTCTTAACCCGAGTTACTATTTCTAGGTTAGCGGAGTCTGTAACCTGAAGCATCTGTAACCTGAAGCATCTGTACCACTGTATTCTCTTGGGAGCCGCCCAAAGTGGCTAGGGAAACCCAGCCAGATGGGCGGGGTATAAATAATAAATTATATTATTATTATTATTATTATTATTATTATTATTATTATTATTATTTTCTGGCATTTCCCTGTTTGTCTGGGAAAGATTTGAAACCTTGGTGACCCACTGCCAGTCAGTGTAGACAAGACATAAGATAAGATGGACTAATTGGTCTAACTCTGTATAAGGCACCCTCCCTGTGTTCCTAATTAGAAAATGGAGCATGTGAAGGACTATTTGTGTGTTAGGGGGAAAACAGAGGGGGAAATGGTGAGTGGGAACAAACCATGAGAATTTAGAAAGAAAAGACCAAATAAGATGGAAAGAGAAAACATTATACAGGATATACGGTATGACTACATAAATTTAAACAAGTGAAAAGAAAACAGAAGGAATTCTAGAGAACGCAGGCAGAGAGAGACTAAAAGCTGGCAGGAAACAGTGTGTGCCCATGTGGTAAAGTGGTTTGAATGTGAGACTTGGACCTGGAACCTGCGAGACTCGGGTTCAAGTCCTCACTAGGCCAGGAAGCTCCCAGGGTAGGCCTGGGTCAGCCTTTGTTTCTCAGATTAACCTTCTTCACCCGGCTGTCATGGGGATAAAATGGGATATAATAAGCACATGACCAAGTAAATAAAGAGGAAAGGAATTCTCGAATCAGGTCAGGAGGACCAAGAAGAAGGAAAGTCAATGGATGGGAGGTGAGGAAAAGGGGCAATAAAGATGAAAGATAAAGATACTGGCTGGCCAGCAGAAAAAGAACAGGAGGAAAACAAGAGAGAGAGGTGGAGGAAGAGGGTGAGAAAGAGAAAGAGAAAGAGAAAGAGGAGCGAGGCCACATTTGCACCATACATTTAAGACACTCTGATACCTCTTTAAACAGTCATGGCTTCCCCCAAAGAATCCTGGGAACTGTAGTTTGTTAAGGGTGTAGAGAGTTGTTTGGCAGCCCCTATTCCCCTCATGGAGTTGCAATTCCCTAAAAACGGTAGCTCCCAGAATTCTCTGAGGGAAGCCACGACTGTTTCAAGTGGTACCATAACGCTTTAAATGTATAGTGTGGATGCGGCCCTTTAAAGCACGTTCTTTCCCCTCAAAGGATTCTGGGAACTGTAGTCGACCCCTCACAAGAGATACAATTCCCAGCGACCCTTAACAAACTCCAGTGCCCAGAATTCTTTGAGGGGAAAGGAATGTGCTTTGAATGTGCCTTAAATGTACAGGTCACACAGGGAAAAGGAAAGAAGTCAAGGGGGGAGATGAAGGGGTGGGACAAGGCGAAGAAGAGAAGAGACTGGAGATCCAAGATGGCAGCGTGTGGAGAAGGGAAGGGCGGGTGGATGAGGAGGCAGGCAAGGTGGAAAGCAAGGGAGGCGCTGATGGATCCTGTTATAGAAAATTATATGGGGGGGGGGGAGCAGGACACCATTATTAATGAACAGAGAGGGGTGACAGCTGCAATACCCAGAATCCTGTTCAACGCCATCTTCCCAGTCTCCGCTCTGCTTCAAAGACCTTCACCCCTCCTGCTTGGACGCAACCCTGCCTTGAGGAAGGCTTAAGGATCTGCATATGCACAACAGTTAGCATAAGCTCACACATTTCCCTTCTCCACCTTCCCCTCTGCCCCGACTCCTTTAGATTATCACTACAGAACCTTTTGCCTTAAATTATGCTAGATTCTCTCTGTATTAGAATTGCTGTCTTATTCATGACGTATGCTAGGATCTCTCTGTATTATAATTGCTGTTTTATGTCCCAGAACCTTTATATACCAGGAGTCCAGGACTACTACCTTTTGCATAGAATTCTCTGTATTAGATATGTCTCCTGTAAAAGGAAATGCTGCATAACCCGTGCATGACCCCAGCCCACCTGAACCTTGCCCCATCGCCATCCTGATTCAAAAGACACACATGGACAAAGATGGATTAACTGGGACAGTTTATTCAAACCTCCAGAAGTGTCACCTTTTACATAATCCCAGGGATCATCCTTGCGTGACCTGGGGGAAAACACCTGCCGGATGGACCCCAACCCCTCAGCAATCGCCAGGAACGGCCCCACCTCAACTCCCATCTAGACTGATCAAACAAAGGGAAACCCATCAGCAATGGAGGAGAACAATTGACATTTCACCATATGAAGAAATAGTCGTATCAACACCCAGTTAATCCCATCAGCACCCATTTTCCTTGTCTTTCCCGTCCCTCCCAGTCCAGGGATTTCCATGTGGGGACAGAAAGGTATAAAAGGGAGATTCACCATTTCCCGGGGTTCCTTCCTACATTCTTTGAGGCAGGGACCCTACCGCTGTAGTTCTTTCTTTTCTGTAATAAAAGGGATCAGTTTGTTTTTCCTGACAGCATCGTGTGGTCTCTGTCATTTCCCGGCGGAGCTGAACTTAGGGCAAATTTTGGACCTTCCGACCCGCGTCTGTCCTTCCTAAAAGGCTGCGCATTTTAGGGGCAATTTTCCATAACAATCCTAAGTGCCATTTGAGAGTCACTTTCAGGAAAGAGAAGGGAGACTTCTGGTCTCCGGACAACATTTAAAAAACCCCTTTCCCAGCACCACCAGCCCATCTATGTTAATTCCTTTGGCTGGAATGGAGTCGTTATGGAGACATCTCTAATGCAGCCAGCAAAACTCTCACCAGCCCAAGCAAGCACAGCCACTTTTGGACCACAACTCCCATCAACAGCAGCCAGCCACAGAGTTATGGTCCTGGACGGCAGCTGGTTGGCGAAGGCAAGGCTGCCTTTATATAAAGGCCCTACGAGCAGACTAGTGAGGGCTGGGGGCCCAAAATAAAAGCATTTTTCATGTTGGCATGACTGTGTGGGCTCAGAATGGGAGGAACGGCCTTTCTTTAAGCCTGAGGACTCTCTTTGGAGACGGAGGGATCCCCTCAGCCTGCCAAGGGTGAGGAGATCTTATATCCCCTCCCAGCTCCTTGCACAACCACCATCCCTGGAGATTTGGGGCCATCTCAAGAGATGCTCAATAATTCTCAGGGGGGAAAGCTTAAGGCGAACTGCGAAAGACCTTAACTGCCCAAAGGTGGGCAGAATCTTGAATGCCTCCGAAGCCTTGTAGGTTAGCTCCACCTGGAAACTGTGGAAACAACCTTTCAAGGCATATTTTGGATTCATGCCTTTTGTATAATAATAGATCTAAGGCCTCTTCAGGGGTTACAAAGAGGGAAATGCAAATGCATTGGGGGGCAATGCAGATTAGTATCCATGCCCCATCGCTGTTTCTGCCTCCTAACTCTTGGAAGGCAACTGACTGAAAGAAGGAGACACCCGTATCTGCGGAGGCCTCTTGACACCTTTTAATAACCTCCTGTTATGCCAAATTTGAAAATGCATGAGAAATCTCTGTGGATACTAAAGGCTCTGTGCTTCTGTGCCTTGCTTTGTAAAGTAGGAAGGCAGGCAGGGAGTGGAAATGATGGCGGAGAGGCTTGCATTTTCACAACACACCTCCCCCAGCAACCATAGAATCATAGAATTAGAAGGGACCCTACGGGTCATCTAGTCCAACCCCCTGCAACGCAGAAATCAATGCAGGAGTGCACTTTAACACTGAAAGAAATATACTGGCCAGTTACCTTTCCTTCCCTATTTACAGGACTCCTGCAAAGGCTCAGAGACGTGGATATAGGTTACTACAGGGTAATAACGTGACTTTATGGTAAGAAACGAAGGCTGCAATCCCATGTACGCTTATCTCGGGACAAGGGTCACAGCTCAAGGGCATAGCATCTACTTTGCATGCAAGATGTCCCAAGTTCAATCCCAAGTGGCAACTCCTCAGGTAAGGATGGGAATGCCCTCTGCTTGAAACCCGGAGAGCCCGGAGAGTCACTGTACTGCCTTCCTTAGTTGTTACAACTCCCATCAGCTCCAGGCAACAGGTTCAAAACTTGCGGCAAGTAAATACAGAACACTATTTATTAGACCTAGCTGCCTGTTTTGATGTCTCATAGCCTCTGGATGGCACCAGCTTCCCCCCATGGCCAAAAGAGGCATTGCACATGGGAATATGGAAAGCTGCTTTCTACTGAGTCAGACCTCTGGTCCACCTCACTTGGTATTGTCTGCACTGACCGGCAGCAGCAGCAGCAGCAGCAGCAGGGGACACTCCCAGCCCTATCTGGGAGATGCCAGGGTTTGAACCTGGGACCTTGTGCATGCAACACAGATGTTCTACCCCTGGGCTACAGTCCTTATCTGAAAATGCTACAGTTGATGCTAGTTGATGCAATATAATGCATTTTGGACCAGTCCAATGCTGGTTATTTGGCTCTTTAAGGCGCTTGTGGGGGGTAATGAGTAGGAATTATTATTCTCCACGGAATTACTGTAATGCTTCCTTTGCCCTCAGAAAGGGGCTGCTGAAGGGAAATCTATGGTTGATTTCCTTCCCTCCCACCTTTCTGCCACTTCCCATTCTGCCCCAGGATTCATCCCACCACTAGGCTGGCTAACCTCCCGTTACCTTCACAGGTGGGCAAAAAGGCAGGCACGGGGCAAAGTGGCTGAGTGAGTCGCGCCTCAGCTGGGCATGGACACGCTCCGGCACCTCTGGAAGGTCGTTGGGCCAGAACTGGCGGACGCTGGTGAGCTCCAGGCCCAGGGAGTCGGCAAAGCGAACCCTCTTGCGTGTCCCGGGGCTGCGGCTGCGTGAGGCCCCCCGACTTCTGCCCCGGGCAGGGGCCGAGCGAGTCCGGCGCCTTCCTTTTCGCTTGTGCCCTCCAAAGACGTGCCGTCGCCTCCGGGGCCTGCTCCGGGGCCTGCTCTCCGATTCGGATTCGGAGCCCTCGGTCCCCGAGTCCTCTGCTATGCTCGGCCGGGCGGTGCGGTAGTAGGCTCGTTCATACAGGCCTGCGATGTAGCTCAGGTTCCGTGGGATGTTGCTAGGGGTCAGAGGGGACGGTGGGGCACGAGCCATGGGGGCAAAGCTGCAGACCCCAAGGCTTGGCTCTTCTACGCAGCTCAGGCCCAAGAATGACTTTTGGGGAGTGTGTGGTGGCAATCCAGTTCTTCACGCCCTTCGCCGGACCTTCCTCCACTGTTGCTCCGTTTGGGACGGACTGCCTTATTGCACGTTTGGGAGGGAAGATGTTCCTTTGCGGCTCTGTTGTCCACCGCCCTGCCTCTCAGTCTTCTTCAGCGCTCTGATTCTCCCTCAGCATCTTACCTCCTCTGATTTCTCCCGCTAGAGTCTCTTTGCCATGCTTCCGGTTGTCTGCAGACTCTCGGTCTGTCTGTGGGTCACTTCTTCACTTATTACCACTCCATCATCTTCTGCTCTCTCTCCCTCAGTCCATCTGGGCTGGTGTTTTCGCTCTACCTTTCCATTTTTCAGTGTATTCCACTGCTCTTCCTTCTGAAGACTTTCTCTCCCTCGTTCTACCTCATTCTTTTTGCTTTGTCACTGTGCCTTTTGGAGATGCTCTGTGTTTTATTATTCCATCCGTGCTCTGTATCTTTCTGTTGATTCAACTGTGTGACTTTGCCTTCTTCCCAAGGACACCGCCACTCTCGTCTGCCTTTGAGGAGTCAAGTCGGTCAAGTCATCGATCTGCTCTCTCCTGTATCTTTTCACTGTACTTCATCTCTGATGCTCTCTTGTGTATATTTAAAATGTTATATGTGTCTGTATCAAGATATATTTCCCTCGCTGCTTCTTCCTTCTTCTATCTGTCCATCGCTTCACTTCCACGCTCTCCCACTCCAGAGATTCCCAGACTTTCTCTCTCTCTGGAAGATGCTGTTAAATATTTTTGCTTCCTGGAGAGTTTTCAGTCTCTCTAGCTTTTTGTTCAGTGTGGTCCAGCTAAAGGTGACTCACAATCCTCAGAGATGCAGCTCCTTGACAACCTGACTGCCCATCCAGAATCTGAAGGGCCGGCACTCCAGAGGAGATCTCTCCAAGGAACGCAGACAGGCACAACTCAGCCAAGAATGGGAGGCTTGGGCTGGTGGGAAGGAGAAGATCTTTGCTTCCAGACCCAAAAAGGTTTTATTACTGCTAGGAAAAGGGCTCCCTCTCCCTCACACCTTGCCCCTCTAGGTTCCAGAGACAAGATGTACCTTTAAAAAAAGTATACGTGCCCAGAAATGTTTCTTTGGGAGATGAATTATTCAGAAGAGAAAATGGAACTAATGGATTATGCAAGAGCCATCAAGCCCCACAAAGATCAGGAAAAGGGGGGTGGGATTCAAAATCGGGGGCAGATTTGGCAGTGGGAGCTCAGAAATGGGAAATGTGTGTGGGTTTTTTTTTTGGGGGGGCTTCAAGCTGGCAACAAGGGAAGTCAGTAGAGCTGGGGAGCTTGTTTTGAGGGGCAGAGATGAAGCTGTTAACTGAGGTGGAGCTGCTCCTTTGGCTTCATGCCGCGTTAACCAGGTGCCTGAGAGCGTCTCTGTACATGAAACTGCAGGCATCCGGTCATGAATAATGGAGCAAGCCTAAAGCTTTCTGCCCTCCTCTCCTTAACATCCCTCCTGCCTGCTTTCACCACGAAGCACAAAAGGAGTTATAGGATGTTTACTGTACTATCTTTATTGCAAAGGAAGGAGCCTCTTCTCTCTCCCTTCCCTAAATTGATAGAATCACACTTTTCCTTTCCACTGACAGCCACCTTAGATCAGCTTCAGAAAACAGGCAACCGCATCACGCCACCTCCCTGAATCTCATGAAGGTACAGAAATGGTTACGGACAGCTCTACAAATACGTAGCCTTTTCACTCTTGGGAGCAGAGTGAGTTCAATGACATCCTCCTCATCTTATTTTTATCGCAGCTGTTCTGTCCCTCTGCTCAACTTGCCTCATTTCCCAAGGTCATGTGAAATTGAGCTTGGTTTGTCTCGGGCCCGAACGTTAATGCATCCCTTGCAGACACATGCAAACAGCCAATGTTTGTTTTGCACCTAAAACAATCTGTCTGTCTCTTACGCCTATGAAGTCCGGCTTTTTACACTCTGCACAATTTCTCTGGGACAGCCTTTCCAGGCATCTCCAAACTGCGGCCATCCAGATGTTTTGGCCTAAAACTCCCATGATCCCTAGCTAACAGGACCAGTGGTCAGGGATGGTGGGAATTGTAGTCCAAAACGTCTAGAGGGACCGAAGTTTGGGGATGCCTGACCTTTGCTCACTCGGCAAAGGAGTTGTTGGACTACAATTCCCATCAGACTGTGCCAATATGGCTGTGTCGGCAGGGGTTGATGGGAGTTGTAATCCAACAATATCTGGAGGGCACCTGGTGGTCGAAGGCTGAGATATACCTTTGCAAGGTCATAGGAAATGACCGGGCACACATTTTCATGTTGTGCCTTTTTCACTTGCCTTTTTCACTTGCCAAAAGGTGTTTCATTACCAGTTACCTCTCCACAGCTGGAGACTGGCCCACAGGTCCATCTCATTATACATGATAAAGCTATCTTTAGCCTTCTCACCCCTTGCTTTTTCCTGTAAGATCAATTGCAGTTGTTAACAGTCACCAACAGGTTTACCACACCTATCAATCACCCATTCCCACCATCCTTCTGAGTAATACCCCTCCCCACCCTCTCACTATATATAAGGGTCTGGTGACTTCTGTTTCAGTGTATCTGAAGAAGTGTGCATGCACACGAAAACTCATACCAATGACAAACTTAGTTGGTCTCTAAGGTGCTACTGGAAGGAATTTTTTTTATTTTGTTTCGACAACATCAGACCAACACGGCTACCTACCTGTAACTAGACAATTCAGTGTCTTTGGGGATTAATTCCGAGTGACGGGATCCATTAAGCAATAGTCTCAAAGAACCAAGGAGCAGGTGAACGTTGAGGTTAAAGAAATATTTACAAAACACAACAGAAAGGCAGCCCCAACCCCAAAGTCCACCATGATCTGCTGACTTCCAGTTCCAATTAGAATGAGCGCCAGGAGTGGTAAGAGTACAAAAAAGAAAAGAAAAAGAAAACAATATTGTGAAAATGTAAACAAAGAAAGAAGCATTCATGGCACTCTGTGAGCCCAGTGTCACTTTGCGAGAATCACAAGAACAGCATTGGGCTCTCAGGGCGGCATGGGCGAGGATGCACAATGTCCTGTCCCCCCAAACTGCATCCAGAGCGACGACCCCCCCCAGTCCCCCATGCTACGCCTCTGGTCTAGCATTTGCCACAACATCCTTGAACTGCATGTGGTGGTTTTTAATCTTGTTGGCTGGTTGTAAGTCACTTTGCGTTGCTCTGGGGAAGGTAAAGCAACTAACAACTTCAACAAATAGCAATAATAATCATCTGCCCCCTTATTTTCAGATGGACTAGAATTCTGAGTTTCTTCTGGTGGTTGAACAGATTGGCAAGGAGACAGCAGACAGGAGGAGACGCTCGTTATTCAGCGGATGGACTTAATGTCTCTTGCTTATAAATAAGAGATTTCCCTGTCCAGTACTGTACTTGTAAATTTGCAAACATCCCTATGCATTTTTACTCAGAAGAAAACCCCACTTTTACTTTAAAATCCCATTTTGATGCAATATACTCCCGAGTAATTCTGCAAAGTGTAGCCAGCTCAGCAATCCTCTAAAGATAGGAAGCCGCCTTATATAGACCATTGGCCTATATAGTCCGAAACTGAGAGACAGCACATCTCTAGAGTTTAAGGCAGACAGTCTTTCCCTTCACCTGGAATCCTTTCAGACACGACTTTCTGCCCGCAAAGCAGAAAAGCTCTCCTGCCTGCCTCGTTTTGCTGCAAGTAATGCTAGCAGTCTGCTTAGAATTTAAATATCTGAAAGAGCCCATCAGAAAAATAATCCAGACAAAATGGTTTGCTAGCAGAGAGGCAGAAAAGCGTGGCTCTGGCCTGCTCACCCTGATAATGGAGTTTTGCCTTCAGCTCTCATGACCAAAAAGCTGCTGATAAGCCTCTACACCTCGTTCAATTTGTCTAACCTCCCTTTAAATCTGCCTTAGTCAAGCGCCACCCCAACACCCTGTGGCATCAAACGGCAAATATAAAGATCTGAAAACGCTGACAGCATTAAGATAAATTCAACAGTGTAAATAAGTTGTGACGGATTCAATAATGGAATACTGAATGGTATAGTTTTTGTAAAATATGCAGGGATTTATGATATGTAAAATGAACCATGGAAAGAGAAGAATGGAAGTCATTTAAGGATGTAAAACGAGTATTTTGAAGGAAATAACAGTCCGACTGCAGCAGCCATGGGAAACAGGGCCTTTTCAGTGGCGGCCCCATCTCCTGCAATTCCTTTCTGAGAGAAATACAACAGGCTTCATTAGTTCCAAGTTTTGAAGAAAGTTTTCCCTGGTTTTTAATTTAAAGTTTTATTGTATATTCTACTTCTCGATAGTGAAATGAATTTCTGTTTATTTAAAACTGTTTTATCGTACATTTGATTGTATGTTTTCATATTACTGCTACTATGGATAACATATTTCAATTTCAATAACATTGTATATATAACGTAGGGCCCCCCTGGGAAGGCTTGTAGGAGGCACGGAAGGCCGTTAAACGGCTTTTCCAGTACCGTAGCTACAGAGACGTTGGGGACATTAGCCAATGAAAAACTGCCGCTTCAAACGCGATTAGAGAAAAGGGCCCGGAACCAAAGCGGCGTTCTACCACTTACAGTAGAACATGAAGAATCTCTGCTTGGCCAATAGGAGAGCTATTCTCGATATGATTGGCACAACTCCATCCAAAGGTTTCAGACCCAATGAAAATACGAATGTATGTAATTGACAGGCATCTCACCCAATAATCACGTGAGGCGGGTCAAAAATGAAAAAGCAATCGTTATTTCACTGTTGCTAACCAATAATGTACCACGGTCCGATTGATTGACGCATCGAGTTAGTAGCGGAGAAGGCAGACTATGATAGTTTGTCTGCCCCAATGAGAACACTCCGATTTGGTCCTTCAGCGCCCTGACAAATCATTTTCCAGTACGTTTTGATTGGCGTGCTTGCTCTCCAATTCAACTTCACGACGGAGGCAAATCGGGCGGGCGGGAAACTTCGCGAAGCCACCCAATCATACAGAAACGCCGCTAAGGCGGGCGCAAGACGTTCCCGGACCAATCACTATTCCAAATTGCAAAAGGGAGGGGGTGCAAAAAAACCCACCAACCCTTGCCCAACTCCGATCCAATCGCCGATCGAAACCTTACGAGCGGCGGCTGTCCCGAGCCAATGCCTGCAGAGCCTGAGTTCGCGAGACCGCGGGCTGCCCCGCGGACCAATGGCAAGAGGGCGCCGGGCCTCGTGGGGAGCCAATGAGCGAAGCCGCGGGCGGGCGGCCAATCAGAGCGCGACGGCGGGCGGCTAGTGCGGCAGGCGGCTGCGGCGGGGTCTATGGCGTCCGTGCGGGGCACGAGCAGCGTCGGCGGCGGGCGAGGGGCCGCGGCGGCCTTGGGGGGCGAAGGGGAGCCCGGCGGGGGGCTGGTCGGGGCCCCTCCTTCCTCCCAGTACGGGAACGGGCTCGGGGGGAGCGGCCCCGAGGGGGAGCAGGGCGGGGGGCTCCGCGAGTTGGAGGAAGAGGAGGAGGAGGGGCTGCTCCTCGAGGCCGCGACGGGCGGAGGAGCCGCGGGCGGCGGCGGGATCCGAGGCTCCGGCCCCCGGGGCGCCCTTTCCTCCTCCTCCTCCTCCTCCCACGCGCCCTCCAGGGCCGGCCAGGCGGGAGTGGGGGGGCCCCACCACCACCCTCACTCCGAAGAGCTGGAGGAGGAGGCCGGCCTGGGAGAGAGCGACCCCGGAGACTCCGCCATCGAAGACCCGGTGAGTGGCCCCTGGGTACGCCGAGGAGAGGGGAAAGGGCCCGGTGAAGCCCGAGGCTTGAATTGCTTTCCCGCGTGATCTTTGTAACCCCCACCCCTCTCTTTCAGCGTAGCCTACCTCGCAGGAGTGTTGTGAGGCCTGGCTTATTTATTTGCTGCATTTATAGTCAGCCTTTCCCCAAGGAGTTCAAGGTGGCGCACGTGGCTCTCCCCACCCCATTTGATCATCGCAACCAACCTGTGTGGTAGGATAGGCTTGAGAGGTGTTGGCTAGCCGGAGGTCTCCCAGTGAGCTTCGTGGCTGAGTGGGAATTCGAACCCTTGTCTCCCAGTTCACATAGTTCGACCTTAGTCTAACCATTGCATTGCACTGGCTTAAGAGAAAGAGAGGGGTGGTGGATGAGGAGATAATGTGTGTTGAATAATAGAATTGTGGTGTTCAAAAGGACTGCAAGGTCATCTAGTCCAGTGTTTCCCAACCTTGTGCCTCCAGATGTTTTGGGGCTACAACTATCATCCCTAGCTAGCAACACCAGTGGTCAGGAATGATGGGAAGTGTAGTCCGAAAACAGCTGGAGGCACAAGGTTGGGAAACACTGATCTAGTCCAATCCCCTCGAATGCAGGAATCCTTAGCGTAATGTGGGGCTCAGACCCACAACCATGAGATTAAGTCTCTTACTTTATATATACTGGAAACAGTTGGAAAGATATGATTTTTCAGAAATTGCATACATGCCACACGTGGCTGCTTATTTGTTGCGTTTATATCCCACCTTTTCCTCCAAGAAACTTGAGGGTGTATGTGGTTTCCCCCCCCCCCAAATACCCCCTATACAGTACAGTGGTGCTTCGGGTTACAGACACTTCAGGTTACAGACTCCGCTAACCCAGAAGTAGTACCTCAGGTTAAGAACTTTGCTTCAGGATGAGAACAGAAATTGCACGGCGGCAGCGGAGGCCCCATTAGCTAAAGTGGTACCTCAGGTCAGGTTAAGAACAGTTTCTGGTTAAGAACAGACCTCCAGAATGAATTAGGTTCTTAACCAGAGGCGCCACTGTAGTTACCACAACAACCCCACGAGGTAGGATTATGCTGAGAGGCAGTGAGTGGACCCAAGGTCATGCAGTGAGTGGGGGATTCAAACCCGGGTCTCTCAGGTCCTGGCTCACTGCTTCATAAGGAGAGAGCGTGGCTTCAGGGAGGAGATTCTTCTCTAATGGGGGATGGTGGGCAAAAAACGTACTGGAAGGTGATTGGAGAGTACATTCAGAATATTAATATGTGATGCTCAGTGATAGTGCAGAAGCAGTTTTAATTTGGACCTGCTGACTTGGGCAGATGAGAAGTTCATTATAGTGTAAAAATGGAGTCTGGGGTTGCCGTTTGGCAATTGGATGCAGATTATAGCTTTGACACTGATTTGTAGAAGCAAAAAAAGTGGGCAGAGCTAAGGCCCTGCGTAGTGGGTGGTGACAGTAAGATTGGAAAGAGCAGAGGTAGAGTGGGAAAATAGCTAAAACCGTGGGAAAGACAGATCTCTCAGGGAGAGATCAGACGAAGCAAATGCCGGCGGAGCTGTCTTGGCATAAACAAGTGGTTGGGGGTAGATAATTGTAAAATGTCTTACAGCAGCAACCTTGAAAAGTACCAGTAATCAGTGCCATTAAAGAAGTGGAAGAAGAGAAGGGAGTCTTGGTTGGTTTGAGCTCTTAAGAACTACTGCAATGTTTCTTAATTTGCTCCCCACTTTTCCTTGCCCATTCTTCCCACTCTCAGGAGTTGGAAGCCATTAAAGCTCGAGTGCGAGAGATGGAGGAGGAAGCAGAGAAGCTAAAAGAGCTGCAGAACGAAGTTGAGAAACAAATGAATATGAGCCCCCCGCCTGGCAACGGTAAGTCTCTTATAATTAATTTGTGCTCACTCCTCGTCTTCCCTCCCCTCCCCTCCCCTCCCCTCCTGCAAAAGGTGGCAAGTATTCAGATACGGGTGGTGGTGAGAAGTTTGGAATTGTGTAATGGGTAAGAAACATCTATACAGGTGTCTTAAGTACGCGAACGATATGTTATTACTGACACCTTGAGGCTCTTGAATTCTGTGTTGGCCAGATCAAATTGATGTCATCCCTCTTAGGCTATTGTTTAAAAGGACATGGGGAAATTACATTGGAACAAAGGAAGATGCTTTATCCTGAGTGGCACCCATGGTCCATCTAGCTCAGGTAGAAGGGTTTATGCACATCTTGAGTTGCTCTACCTGCAGAAAGGGCATTGATGTGGAATAGGCTAAATGGCTTTTCTGGGTGTTGGAGTTGTTCTGAGAGATCGGATTCATGGATTGATTGTTTTTAAAATATTTGTAAACCTCTCTTCCATGGGAAAATATAGCAAGGCAGGATATGGCACGAAGACAAAAAACAAAAAAAAGGTTTAATTTCCTTGGCATTGTCTTTTTTAAAAATATATTTATTGATTTTAACACATAAAACACAAAAATAGAAAATACCAAACAAAATACAAAAAGCAAAAGAAACCACATTTATCCTAACATTTTTGACTTCCTCATGTCCCTCCTAATTGTGTTTCATTATATATCATCCTTAGTAATTTCTCAATCATACTTCAACCATCTTATTTTTACCTTAGCAAATTATAATTCAATCCTTTTATTAATTCCTTAACAAACATTTCATATCTTATTTCACACTTATATCTAAATCTTAATATACTATAATATCTCTACAAATCCTCCCCTACAACCTCCATGTACTTCCAAATCTTATATTAAACATTTCCAGTATTACAATTATTTCTTAAATACACTTTGAATTTCTTCCAATCTTCTTACTTGGCATTGCCTTTACAGGGATTTGTAAAAATCCCAGTTTGGGCTCTGGTATACATTAGCTAACCAGAGGCTAGAATTAAAACATTTTACAAGCAGCAGCATTACTGAAGTACAAGAAATTACCTATCAATATGAGGCACTTTCATTGCACTGTTTTCAACAGCTGCTAAAGACTTATTTTGGTTAAGCAAGCCAGACATGTACGTAACTTTATTGTGTCTACTTGTTTTAAAACAAGATAAAAGCAGCATAGAGCTAGAACTATTCCGGTGCAGAACGGGACAAAGCAAGCTACTCTCCTCAACAATTAGGATAAATGGAAGGTTACCTTGATGCCTTTAAAATTCACTTCAGGAAATTCATTTTTCCCTTGTCAGCAGAGGACATGGGAGTGTGTTTTAGATGATACGCATTTACCCCATTCATTTATCGGCTGTGGGGTTCCAAATTCTGTGCGAGTCTTGTGGCACTGAAGTGGGATGAATGATTTATTTGTTTCATAAAATATATTTACAACCCTACTTTAAAACATAAACATTAAAAATACTTGAACTTTCTAAGCATCTGAGTAGGTGTGTCTAACAGGTACCTGCTGGATCTCAAAAGGCAGGGAGTTCCAAAGTGTAGGCGCTGCCACCACACTTAACAGTCAAGTTCTTACAAATGCAGAACACCTGGGGTAGAGAAAGGAAGTTGCTTAAAGCACCTCCAAACCTCTGATTCTCCATCACAAATGGATGTGTGCAAGTGAGACTCAGGTAAGGGTGTGAATGTGCCGACTCTGCAATGACATTATTTTAGCAAACAGCTTTGCGGAGATGGCCTGATTAAGGCTGGATTGTTTTGCTGTATCAGATGTGTAGCTAGTCGCTTTTGAATATAGTTTTCTAGAAGGGCAGGATAGAAGTTGTTAAATAAATCTTAAAAAATTAAAATGTAGCTGTGCCTCAAGTCTGGAGACTTGTTTTGCCAGGTGTCTTGTGCCAAAGTAAGATGTGCTTGTGTAGATGAGAGCCATTTTGCAGATGAGTGAAGAGGTGTTTCAGCTCTTACAACATCAACATTGTTTGGCTAAGGATTTTGAGCTGGCTTCTTCCTCTTTCCCACCCACCCCCTTTGCAAGACGCTTCAATCAGTCAAATACAGGCTGGTGCTGATTGGGAGTTGTAGTCCAGCAAAATCTGGAGGGCACCAAATTTTGCTTTATATCCAGGAAGTCTCTGATTTAACCTCTGGCATCCCCAGGTAGACCTGGCAATGCCCCCCCCCCCGAAATCCTGGAGAATTGCTGCCACAAAGGTGGCTTCCTTTGTTCCTAGTTAAAATTGTTCAAACCAACTTTCAGATGCTAAAAGAAAGGTGCCGTGTTGTACTTACCTGGAGAGAGAATTCCATGCAGAGGGTTTGTGAGGCTGGTGGTGTCGCAGTCAGAAACAGTGTCAAGATTGTTTTGCCCAGGTGCTGGGCCTTTCCCCGCCTCATTTTGTTGCTTTCCAGCAGACTTGGCTAGCCACTTCTGGAGGAAGTGCTGGCCAATCAGCATGTGCCTTTCCCCGGGCCCCAGAATCATTGGAGGCAATTCTTCCACCTCCAGCATTTTTCCGGCTTTACGCCAGGGTTTGAAATTTGCCAGGTGCATTTTGCACCTGGCTATCGGCCACTGGGGGCCAAGTGAAGATGCCCGGGCAGTTTCCACCATCTGGAGGTGCATGCCTGGGGATCCTTGGATCTTGACTGTTTTCACACACTAGCAACACATCCTGTAGAATTCTATCTGTTATATTTTATCTGCACTATCGGAACGAATTTCAGGAACCAAAAGGTTGTATTGAAAAATACGATTTTCGAGCCATCTGGTCCGTTTATTGGTGGCCAGCTTATATCTCCGAGTATCTTACCACTGCCTTACACTGTTTCTTTCTCCCCAGCTGGCCCAGTCATCATGTCTTTAGAAGAAAAGATGGAAGCAGATGCCAGGTCCATATATGTAGGCAACGTAAGTCTGTTCCCTGCAGCCCAGCTCAATCAGGAGGCCAAGAGAAGTATCTTGGGTTTCCTCACCATTCTCTATCCTCGGTTTCAGGTGGATTATGGGGCGACAGCAGAGGAGCTGGAGGCTCACTTCCACGGCTGTGGCTCCGTCAACCGGGTGACCATCCTCTGTGATAAGTTCACCGGCCATCCCAAGGGGTGAGTGCGTGTGACGAGAGAGGGAAGCTGGGTGTGTTTTTTCCTCGCGGTGAGTGATTGCCTTTTAAGCCTGCCCATTCTCTCTCCCCAGGTTTGCCTACATTGAATTCTCGGACAAGGAGTCGGTGAGGACATCTTTAGCGTTAGATGAGTCGCTGTTCAGGGGAAGGCAGATTAAGGTGTGTACACTCTTTGACCAGGCCCTTTCCCCCTCTGAAACGTCATTTTGTGGGTGAGAAGTTTGTATAGTGCGGTGGCTGGGCGATGAAGGCTCTGAGTTGCTGGAATTGTTTTTGAATTTATTTATTTTTACTGACACTTAATTCAGAACTACACAAAAATTCATGCCCATTACAAAGTAACTTTTAATAATATAAACAGCTACTTAGTCTAAAAAAGAACAAAGGCAGAAAGGAGAAAAGGCAAGAAGAAGGAAAAGAGAGAAGAGAGAATAAAAGAGAAAAGGCAAGAAGAAGGAAAAGAGAGAAAGAAAAGATTAGAGAAAGACAAGAATAAAAAGCACTTCTGGCCTTCTGGCCTGCAGCTATAGTATTCACTCCTTAAGATCCAACCATTCTATCTTCTATAGACCAGTATTTTTTCAATTTTCAAATCCAGCTATTACAAGTTGATTTTCTCTTTCACACAAAAAGCCCATAAGAAAGTTCTAATCCTTAAGACATGTCCTTAATTATTTTTCTCTGATTAAACATGTAAACTTTGCCACTTCAGCTGAGTCCAACAGTATTACCAGCCATTCTTCTACAGTGAGTAAGGCTGTATCTTTCCATATTTGTGCATGTAGCAATCTCGCCGCTATAATCGTACATTGGAATAATTGTCCATAACCCTTTTCCAGTTGTATATCATAGAATCATAGAATTTCAGAGTAGGAAGGGACCCTGAGGATCATCTATTCCAACTACTTGCAATGCAGGAATATGCAGCGACAATCCCATACATATTCCTGCATGGATCAATCCTGCAACCTTTGTGTTATCAACACCACACTTTAACCATTAACCCTAAAAAAGAAGAGTTCTGGCTTCAATTCAATATTAACCTTTAAAATCCAATATTTTAAAGGTCAATATTTGTATCCAATATTTTTTACCCTTTTTACGTGTCCACTAAGCATGATCGAATGTCCCTTCACGTTCTTGGCATTTTCAGCAAACATTTGAAGCACCTTTATACATTCTGAATAGTTTCTCAGGAGTTAAATACCAGCGATGCATCATTTTATGAAAATTATCTATAAGATCATATAACCCAATGTAAATTCTAACTGCTTCGTCCACATATGTCCCCACCGTTCTGCCTGTATATTATAACCAAAATTTGTGAGGTACTTGATTTGGATCTCGCACATCTTTTCTGGATGATAGACAGTGTGAAGAACTCTAGTGATACTCACACCACTGATATTCTTGCATTTCCTTTATTATCTTGCCTTTCTGCTGCTGAAATCTGTGCTCGCAAGTACCTTTGAGCAGGGAAATACTTAAGTTACTCTGTAAAGAATCGCATCCCTGGATATAAATTTTACTTGGAGGGTGAAAGCTAGTGTGTCACAGTGGTTAGGGGGTCTGCCTGGGACCAGGAAGCTGGGGATCAAACCTCCAGTTGGCCTCTCTGGGTGTCCTTGGGGGCCAGTGGCTGCCTCTCAGCCTAACCTACCTCTTAGGGCTGTTGATGGGATTTTATATACCACCTTGAGTTCCTTGCGGGGAAAAGGTGGGGTATACATGCAATATATGAAATGCAAGAAAGCAGTTAAAGACAGAAAAGAAAAGAAAACTTGGGAATTGTGGGCTGACTATTTCATCTATGAATTGCTTTCTACGGAAACATGTAACGCAATTGCGATACGTAAGCATGGTGGCGACACGGGTGGCGCTGTGGTCTAAAACACAGAGCCTAGGGCTTGCCAAACGGAAGGTCGGCGATTTGAATCTCCACGACGGGATGAGCTCCCATTGCTCGGTCCCAGCTCCTGCCCACCTAGCAGTTTGAAAGCACGTCAAGTGCAAGTAGATAAATAGGTACTGCTCCGGCGGGAAGGTAAACGGTGTTTCCGTGCACTGCTCTGGTTCGCCAGAAGCGGCTTAGTCATGCTGGCCACATGACCCGGAAGCTGTCTGCGGACAAATGCCAGCTCCCTCGCCCTATAGAGCAGGATGAGTGCCGCAACCCCAGAGTCATCTGCGACTGGACCTAATGGTCAGGGCTACCTTTACCCTTAAGCAGAGTTTAAAAACAATTGCATAAGGGACTTAGAAACATTTACCTTTTAAACCTAAAAGTACCTTTCCAAAAAAACCAGTCTTTTTTGTTGGGGACAATTCAAAGGGAAATTCCCAGGTATCAAAAAAAAATATTTATGTATGCTACTACTGTGGCCCAATAATGGCAGCTTTAACTGATGGAAAACACACAGCTTGCAGATTTAAGATATAGGATAAGAGAACAAGAAGAATACACATTTAAAGAAGACTAGGAAATGTTTACTGAATATATGGGTGAAAATTGTGTTCGTTTAAAAACACTGGTAGCATTAAGTTAAATTCAACAGTGTAAATAAGGTTTGATGGATGTAACAATGGATTACTGAATGGTTGAGTTCATCTAGAATATGCAGGGATGTATGGAATTCAAAACGAACCACCGAAAGAGAAGAAGGGAAGTCATTGATTTAAGGTTGTTTAAATGAATATTTTGAAAAGAAAATGTAATGAAAATTATATATAAAAAGTTGCAGAAGGATGGGCTGGGGGTGGTTTCTGGGGTGGTGCCTACCCTTACTCGTGAGGCTAAGGGGATCTTGTCCTTTTGAAGGTGATTCCCAAACGGACCAACCGCCCTGGGATCAGCACCACAGACCGGGGTTTCCCCCGGACCCGGTACAGAGGGAGAGGATCCGGCTACAGCAGTTCTCGGGCCCGTTTCTACAGCGGCTTTAGCAGCAGGCCACCCCGAGGGCGCGCTTACAGGTCTGGCACGACGGTGGCGGAAGGTTGGGGGGGAGGCGCTTCTACACTCCTGCCTTGCAGGGGTTCCTGTGGGGTGGCGGCTGGAGTAGGGGAGATCTATTGGCTTAGAGTGGGAGGACTCTTGATGCCCCCAGACTGGAAGTAGACTGCAGCACCAAGTGAGAGGTGACGGGCTGGGAACCACGACTGCTCTTTTAAGCAGCAGCGCTGAGACAAAACGACTTTGTAACTTGAATCAGCATTTTAATGACATTTCCAGTTGTAGATGCTGCTGGATTTGGGACTTCGAAGGAGGAAGCAATTCCAAGTATTGGAGTTGGGTCAGTTTTAATGTCACATTGCCAGTATTTTGAGTGTTCTTCAATCAGATTTGTTAACTTTGGAAAGCCAGAGTTTTGGGTTGGGTTATTATTATTATTATCATTAGGTGGTCAGGTTCTCAATCTCGGGCTTTAGAAGTTTTTAGTCAGGACAGAAACTTTGGAAGCCAGAAAAGAAACTTAAGAACTCAAAACCTGGGCTCGCACAGACCAAAAGCAAGCCATTCTCAAGGAGCTGAGCCTTGTCCCAACTCCAAGGTCTTTAGGGTTTTGAGTTACTTAGCAAACCTTTCATCTATCTTTCATTAACCTGTGTCCTTCTTCTCTCCACAGGGGCCGGGCCAGAGCGACCTCATGGTATTCCCCTTACTAAAAACAAAAAAGTGGTTGTTTTAGGAAGGAGGAAAAAAAAAGAAAAAAAATGAAGATTGTTACCATGACGGAAAAAAAAAATACTGTTGGTGGGAGGTGGAAGTTTCTAATGCTGTGCAGAGAAAGAGGGCTGACTTATTGGGAGGGGGGAAGATGTAAACATGGGGCAGGGGGTCAAATCCTGTTGTCAAATTTCCACCTGCTGGTATTGCTGACTTGAGCCCCGTCCCCCACCCCACCCCGTCCAGCCCCTCTTCCTTTTCTCTTCCATCTGCAGAGATTGTTGGGCACAACCGAGCCATTCTTCCTCTCATGCCTTTTTTAATTGTTGCCCTACATTTGGGGGAGGGGGCAGATGTGGGGGGAGGGTTTGCCGACACCCCGAAATCTTTTGTGATACTATTTGTGTGTGTGTGTGAGAGAGAGAGTTTCGTAGTTTTTGTTCATCTTCCCAACCTTTCCTTCTGCAGCCTTTGCCCATTCGGTATGCCTGTGTCCCCCCTCCCTCTCTTGTGTGCTTGGTTCTCCCCAAATCTCATTTGCTTCCCTTCCCCTTTGCTTCAGGAATTGGCAGGGAGGGGGACCTGGGGTTCCTGCCTCCCGCGGTGACGATCCTGCCCGTTTCGAGACGTCCTCCACCCTCTTTCTCACTTTGGGCAGACAAGTCTCTCTTGGCATCCCTTTCTAGGTGTGTGTATGTGTATGTGTGTCTACGTCAGACAGGGGAGCCTGCCTTGGGGTTTTCCCTTACCCCATTGATCCTTGTCCCCAGACTCCCCAATGGAGAAATGCTAATTTTAAAACAGGCTGGCGGGTGGGGAAGCTCCTGCAAAAATAGGCACCCCTCACTCAGAGCCATACATAACTGCGACTGTGTCCCTTTTTGCTCTTCCTGTCTTTGCCCCTGCGTCGCTGCCTCTCCCTCCCACCTCCCCCTGGGGGTATGTTATATGCCTTGTTTGAGTGTCTTTATCTTTACAGGTTTCTCTATTTTTTAGCCTGAAGAAATGACACCGAAACCTGAAGCTGTAGAGACCAGGGGCCGGGGAGAGGACACCCTTTTTGGGGGCAGGGGATGGGGGGATGGAGGGGGTGGGGAGGAATTGAGGCCCATATTTCCATGTGGGAGAATGGTTTTTTTAAAATAAAAAAAGAGAGAAAGAGGGAGGAGATCCAGATTGGGAGGGGGGGCAGGGAAGAGGAAAGGGGGAGAAATAGAATAAAATGTTATGAGGGCAAAAAAAAAAATTAATAAAAAATAAAGATGTTTTTTGGAAGAAAGATGAGTGTTGAGTGATTTTTTAAATTAGTTTTCAATTACAATCCAGTAATAGCCTCATTATAACAATTCCAATTTATAATACCAATCATTTATAATGCCAATCATTCAAATATTGGATTATATAATTTAGATAAAGTGGCGTCCACCAGATTTGATGATTTGGTTATTTTCTTTATTTCTGCATTCCATAACCTTACCAATTTCCATTGCATTCTGGTCATCATAATAATCCCTTATACAACAAATGCAGCATTAATAGCTTCTACAGTATTCATGTTGGCCCATTAAATGATTTATAAAACTGCAAGTGAAGTACTCAAACTATATCCTCCTTCCTGTGTGGGGCAGTTAATCTATCTTTCTGTGGTGTTTCTTCCTGTCCTTGTAAGATGTTATGTCTTCCTTTCCCCCAGTTGTTGCCGTTTCCCGGCAGGCCTTGGGCGGGGCTGGTGAGTACTGAGTGATCTTGCAGCCAGGACTCCCGGGTTCCACTCATACGAATAAAGACACATAACCTCTTCCTTTTGGAAAATTTAATTTAATTTCTTGTGCACTTTAACTGCTTTCCTCAAAGCAGGAAGTTGATTTTAGAAATTGTTTAAGAGCACAGTTCAGGACCTCTGCCGCTCCTTAGCAAGCAAGCAGCTCCTCTCTGGCTGATAGAAATATCACCTGCATCAAGTTGCCTTCAGCCAGATTGGAACACACACACACACACACACACACACACACACACACACACACACACACACAGTGGCTGCAGTGTCAGGGATGAGCTGTGGCAGCTGCATTCCCTTTTTTTAGTTAGCCGCAGAGCACCAATGTGGCCATTGTCTGTTCCTGTGGGACTGTGGCAGGTAATCCTTAGTGAGCAAGCAATTGAGAGTTTGCAAACCAGGCGCTTCGAGCGAGGAAACAAGCTAGGAGACTGCTCGGATGCCGGTGGAGGAAAAGCGGTCTAAAACAAGTGGACACTGGTGAGGGCTAAACATTGAGCCTCCTTGGTGGCAGTGAAGGCAGAAAAGAAGGTATATTTTGCTGCCTCCACTGTTCTGGGTCCTGTCTGGCCTGAAGGAGGTGGTGGAACAGACGGAAGCTCACTGTTGACTTGTTTGCAAAGCATTTTGAAGATGAATCTGCTTTAATCCCCTGGAACCTTGGCTGCTGTTAACGGCAGATGGATCTCAAGGCTTTTCCAGAACACAGTCTAGTCCTGTCGCATTGGATGAGTTTCGCTTAGTAAGGCTCCGTGGACAAGGCCGCATGTACTCTGGGCCCTTTCCTAAGGAGGCATTAATCCAGCGCTCTGGCCCAGCCAGTTGTCTCTTCCCTGTTAGTTTTTATCAGCCACAAGGGCCAAGGAGCCAGAGCTCAGGTGGCTGTCCTGCCTGACCCAAACAACTGGAGGTGAATGCCTCCTTTGAAAAGAGGGAAATGTTAAGTAACTACTGGGCAGTTGCCAATCTCCCTTTGGGAAGGGTTCTAGAGCAGGTGGTGGTGGACCAGATCCAGAAGCTCTTGGGATAACAACTGATTTTCTAGATCCATTCCAATCGGGGTTTGGGCACAGAAACTGCTTTGATTGCCCTATGTCTGGGGTGGCCAACTCCCAAGAGACTGCGATCTACTCACAGAGTTAAAAGCGTGGTGATCTATCCCCTTTTGGGGGGTTCAGGTCAAAGTTGAGCTTTTGGGGGGGGGAGGAAGAAAGCCCTGTTTCTTTGGGGTGCAGGGAAAAATCCAATGTTGTTCAGCTGCTTTGGGGGGAGCCAGTGATATACCAGTGATCTATCAGAGACGTCCAATGATCTACCTGTTGGACGTACCTGCCCTATACGATGACTGTTGGGAGAGAGATGGGAAACATCCCTGTTAATTCTCGACCTCTCAGTGGCTTTCGATACCACCAAGTTTGGGGTGGGTGGCACCGCTTGGGGTCATTCTGGTCCTACTCGGATGCTCATTTCTAGAGGGCAAAGCTTGGGGAGTGGTCTTTGGCCCCTGGTGTGTGGGGCTCCTCAGGGTTCAGTTTTATTCCTCTTGTTGTGGAGCACTGAGTGGAATTACGGGCTTGGAATTTCATTGTCAACAATATGCTGACAACACCCAGCTCCACTTTACATCTGCAGGTGAGGCAGCGATGTGCTGGGCCGCTGCCTTGCCTTGGTAATGGACTGGATGAGAGCCAACAAACAGAAGCTCAATCCAGATTTAAGACTGAAGCCCAGCTATGCCTCTATCCGGGCAGGGATAACCTAAACCTGTTGTCCCTGCTCTCATAACCAGGTTTAGAAACTTCAGCTAGTGCAGAATTAGGGGCCCATTTTGAGCCTATTGCACCAATCCTGGCTCAATTGCACTAGCTGCCAAGTAGCTTCTGGGCCCAATTCAAAGTGCCAGTGTTTGACATATAAAGTCTTAAGCGATTCAGGACCGCGACCCAGGCCCTGCGATCAGCACCCGAGGCCCTTCTTTGTCTGCCTCCATGAGAGGTGTGGAGGGCAGCAACACGAGGACGGGCCTTTTTCTGTGGTGGCTCAGTGTTTGTGCCTTGCTCCTTCATTACATATATTTAGGTCCCAGACGAAAACATTCTTCTCCCAGGCCTTTGATCAATATTCTATGGCCTTGGAAATGTGTTGGGTGTGTGTTATTGCTTTGTTTCCATTACCAGCTTTCTGTTGTATTTTCATGTTGTGAACTATCCCAAGAGCTTCAGGTGAAGGGCAGTATACAAATTTAATAAATAATAATAGTACTCATGTCGTCCCATGGGAGCAATGCTACCATTCTGGGCTTTAGAAGTCTGGTGCAATGGAATTAGCTTCTGGAAATCCTGGCCATCTTTTGAGGAATCTGCAGTGTTTCTGAGAGAGGGGGAATATACAGGCAAGCCTGAAACTTATTACCTGAACTTGGCTGCGTATTGCCTTTCTGCCCCGTTTATTGGTCTACGTACTGAGCCTAGGGCTTGCCGATTGGAAGGTCGGCGGTTTGAACCCCCGTGACAGGGTGAGCTCTCATTGCTCGGTCCCAGCTCCTGCCAACCTAGCAGTTCAAAAGCACATCAAAGTGCAAGTAGATAAATAGGTACTGCTGTGGTGGGAAGGTAAAGTCACAACAATCCCTAGATAGTCCACTTGGAGGACTGAGGAGGAACACATGACTAAGCCTAGTTTCCTGTTCCTCCCACATGCTAATTAGATGGGAAAGGTGGCAGATAAATTCAGAAGCCAGATGCCATTTCCCTCTCTTACTCCTGGACTCTTGGAATACACACATCTAAGAAGCAACATCTTAGTGAGACTCTCTCTAGGCTTCCAGCCCAGAGAGAGATGAGATGGAGTCTCACTTCCTATAAGTGAACTTCACATGTAGGTATATACAGTATATCACTTTTTACCTAAGCCAGTCTACCTCTTGAGTGTGCTGTATCTCAGGAAGCCTGTAAGTAAATGTCTTTTATACTTTTAAGAGCATTGTGTCATGTCTTTTCTTTTAAGAGGGATAAAGGGGAAAATACACTTTATTTTACAGGCTTAAATTAAGCCTGCTTTTCTGCTGTGCATTTGCAAAAGGGAATGTTACTCTGCTAACTTTTGGAGCTTGCTAGCACAAGCTGGGATAGGAGATATCTAACAATATTTCCTCATCCACATTCCTGAACATTCCCACACATCTGAGCAGCAAACTTGCTGGGCATGCCATACAGCTCTGCATCGAGAGAGACCCAGTTGGCTTTTCCGTGCAAGGACCTCTCAGGGCAGCCTTCCCCCCAGATGCTTCGAACTACAAATCCCATCAGCCCTAGATGCCTTAGGACAGGGCAGCCTCTGCCCCCAACCCCCAGGTCTTGAGAACGCCCAACTCCCACCATCCCTGCCCATTGGCCCATACTGCCTGGAGTGGGAAGGAGCTGTGACATCAGGAGGGCTGTAGGCCCCCTACCTGCGCTTGAGGGAAATGCTAGCATTTGGGGGGGGGGAGCGGGCAAGGGTCCTGGGACAGTTGCTGTTCCATGTTGAGGAAGGGCATCCGCTGCAGTTGCATCCCAACTCCACGAGGAACCCGGGCAAACGTTTTTAGCACCGCTGAAATAAATGGGGCGAAGCAAAGGATTCTGAAGAAGTCCCCCCCCAACTTTAATTTGCATTTAGCTTATTAACAGTCAGTAGTTTGTTTCCCGTAGAAAGCAGACAGCCATCTTCCCAGAGTCTCCTGTGTGGGTTGCGTTTTGAGTCACCAAAAGAGCAGGTGGAGTGGTCCAGTCTGTTCCTTCCCACAGTCAGGCATCTCCCCCCCCCCTTCCTCCTCGGTGATAAAAATTGGCATTTTATTTGGGCCCAGAGGAGTGGAACAACCAGTTGTACCTGATGTGTGCATGTCAATGCTTTATAAAGTATACAAATGGGCAGGGAGGGAGGAAGAGAAGGAATTAGGTTTCTTTGCTCTTAATGCCGTAAGTAAGGCTGCAGCTCGCTGCTTCCTTTTGGCAGTAAGGAAGCAGAAATCCAACAAGGTTTTGCTCCCTCCAGGATGGTAAAACAGGGAAACGCCGCTCAGCTTAAAAGATGCAATCCTGACCCCCCCAAGTATTGAGTAATGGCCATGGAGTGCAGCAGGGGATTGTGGGATAGGGGTTGAGTGAGCAGCCCTCTTTTGCAAGATAATGGAGAAGAATATAGAACAGCCCACTTTTAAAAGGCTCTTGCTTCCATTTTGGGGTTAAGTCAACTCTGGCAAGAGTGAGATTCAAAGCCCTTTGTGCTATGAAAATGATGACTGAATGTAGTGCATAGGTTGAAAGCTGTGACCCTAACTTTGAAAATGGCCTCTAAACTTTCCATCTTGGCCTCAGTTTTCTAAATCTGTGAAATGGGAACAGAAGCAATCTAATCCGAACGAATCCTCTACGGTTCAGTATCATGGGGCAAGTTATATCCCCAAGATGGTTAAATATCCAATACGGATGTTTTTTTCCCCAGACTGGAGAGCAGCCAAGCATTTTTAGGGGGGAAACTACAAAAACAGATGGGAGGTGAGGAAACACCTCTCTAAATCTGGCACCCTGTTATTTCTGCCAGGGCTCCTGAGCCTTTGAACACCTGACTGCCAGAAATATGGCAGGGAAATAATAATAATAATTTATTATTTGTACCACCTGTCAATTTCCACTTGCACAATGGCCAAGACGAGGGATCAAGGCAGACAGCTGCTCTTTCGGGGCGGGGAACTCGGGAGAAAGGATCTGGCTTTCTGGAAATACTGTACCTAGGAGGTTATTATTATTATTGCACACAGAGCGGTCTTGTTTTGTGAGGGTTCTCTGTAGCCTCCCAACCACGAAAGCCTGCATGGTCAGGGTGTGGGTGTGTGTGGTCTCGGGCCAGGCTTTGTCCAGTGAGCCACACCAAATCGCCAACTGAACTGCATGTGCGTGAGGAGCCGGGGGCCCAGCCAGTTCATGGCTTAAAAAAAAAAGAATCAAAAAATATAAATGGTCAGCGTTGCTAATGGTTTACCCCCACCCACCCTGCGACGTGGAGGAAACGGCAGCTCTCCTGCCGCTGCTTCTCATGCTACGCCGCGGAACGAAACGGAGAAAGGTGGAGGCCCACTCGGCGATGTCTTCTTCTAGCCTTGCCTTTCGCCTGCTGAGCCAGCCCTAAGCTGGGGGTCGCTGCGAGGCCTCGGTGAAGCCCCAAGCCACGCGGCAGGCAAAGGTGGTCCAAATCCAGCCAGGGTGCGTACGGCGGCGGCAGAGGGTGCATCAGCTGGCCGGGTTTGGCGTGGACAGCAGAGGGACGTCGTCCCGCCGGGTGGCTCCTTCGGCGTCCCGGCCTTCTCCTCCTCCGGACCGGCGGAGCAGCGAAGGCCTCCGGTAGAGTTCCCCGTCGCGGAGGCCCTCGGGCAGCCCCTTCCGCTTGCTCTCGGGCAGCAACATCAGGCAGAGGAGGGCCAGGATGTTGAGGGAGGCCAGGACGATGTGCTCGAGGAAGGAGCCATGCTGCTCTCGCAGCCGCAGCAGAGGGGCGCTTAGCCCACCCAGGGATGCCACGGCCAGGATCAGGCCCAGGCCCTTGCCCCTGTGGAGGGAGAGAGAGAGAGAGAGAGAGAGAAAGGGCCTTGGTGATGTGAGCCTGAAACCAGCTGCCATAGGGACGTTATCACGAAGGTTGCGGAGTTTGGGGTGCTTCAAGGGCAAGGCTGAACAAGCAGCAGGATGTTGTAAATCCTTGCTCCTGCGTTATCTAACAAAGTTATCCAAAACAGGTGGATGGCGAAGGCTAGAGAAAGAGCTGTGAGCGGAAAGGAGCGGCAAGGCTGCTGGAAATGGAATGAAAGAGAATATAGAAGCTCAGAATTGTAGACTTGGAAGGGACCCCGAGGGTCATTCAGTCCAACCCCCTGCAAGGCAGGAATCTGGACTAAAGCAGCCGTCCAACCTCTGCTTAAAAACCTCCAAAGGAAGGGGAGTACACAAGTATGAGGGGGAATTGAAAATTATTGCGCCCTTAAAGTGCTTGGTGGCTTATGGAGTTTGGAAGGGCTCTGCCCCAAGCAGCATGACATTTTACTTGGGTTAGTCACAAAACGTTACGCAGGGCACTGAAGGATGAGCCCCGACGGCTAAAGGCACCTCGGCTCCAGCCATTCGCCTGCCTTCCTCGCTCTCAGCATTTTAAAGAGTTCAGCAAGCTGTGCCCATGTGCTTATGTTCCCAGTCTTAAGGACTAGAAACTTATTTTGTTTTATATATAAAGGTAAAGGTACCCCTGACCGTTAGGTCCAGTCGCGGACAACTCTGGGGTTGCACGCTCATCTTGCTCTATAGGCCGAGGGAGCCAATGTACAGCTTCCAGGTCATGTGACCAGCATGACAAAGCCGCATCTGGTGAACCAGAGCAGCACACGGAAACGCCGTTTACCTTCCCACTGTAGCGGTCCCTATTTATCTACTTGCACTTTGACATGCTTTCGAACTGCCAGGTAGGCAGGAGCTGGGACCGAGCAACGGGAGCTCACCCCGTCGCAGGGATTCGAACCGCTGACCTTCTGATCGGCAAGCCCTAGGCTCTGTGGTTTAACCCACAGCGCCACCCATGTCCCTGTTATATATATAATTTTTTATTACATTTTCTGTTTTACAATTTAGAATAGTCATTTAAACATCCTTAAAATATCAGTGAACTTCCCTTCTTCTCTTTCCATGGTTCATTTTGCGTACCATAAATCCCTGCATATTTTACAAAAACTATACCATTCAGTATTCCATTATTACATCTGCCAAAACTTACTTACACGGTTGAATTTATCTTAATGCTGCCAGCGTTTTCAAATGAACACAATTCCCCCCCCCATATATTCAATAAACCTTTTCCAATCTTCTCTAAACGTATGTTCTTCTTGTTCTCTTATTCTATATGTTAAGTCTGCAAGCTGTGCATATTCTGTCATCTTAAATTGCCATTCTTTTTTCATTTGGACCTCGCTCGTTTTCCAATGACTAGAAACCTTTTTGAAAAAAGGACAGCATGGTCTTCATGAAGCAGAACTCTGTCCTGATACCAGTACCAAACACTTTTAGATTTTTATAGTTCTTTAGATATACCTTCTATTTTGATACTCCAAAACGTTATATAGATTATAAATGATTGTGCTACACCCTACTTATGCTGGTCTACAACCGTAATAAAGATTTGATTGATTACCAAATTCTGTGCATGTGTGGCAATGCCGCCACGAATTTATAGAGACACAGGAATATACTGCTGGTCCATCTAGGTTAGTAGAGTCTACACTGACAGGCAGCAGCTCTCCTGGGTTTCAGGAGGGGGAAATTCCAAGTCCTACCTTCAGATGTTGAGGAGTTGAACTCGGGACCTTTCAAAGCAGGCATTAGACCAGGCAGGGCCAAACTTGGCCCTCCAGCTGTTTTGGGACTACAGCTCCCACCATCCCTGACCACTGGTCCTGTTAGCTAGGGATGATGGAAGTTGTAGTCCCAAAACAGCTGGAGGGCCAAGTTTGGCCACACCTGCATTAGACCCTACTGAGCTACAGCACTTCCTCACCTGCAGCTGCTGGGGAAGCGAAATAAGGAGAGCAACAAAAGGACAGTTAATGGCCACAGCTTGAGGGCTAGAAACATGAAAGAGAAAAATGGGGTCCAGGGCAGCTGTTCCCAAGCCGTTGGCGAAAGAAGGGTGGGCTGCAAAGTACCGAAGGAGATATAGCCGGGGTGGAGTTTTAAAACAGGGCCACCTTCTCACAGTTTCACAACCCCCCGTCCACAACTGCACCTTACATTATTGTACAGTTCCCCAAAGAATCCTGGGAGCTGTAGTTTGTTAAGGGACTGAGAGAGGCCTCTCGCTCTCTCCACCTCACCTGATCACGGTGGGGATGACCTCCGAGGCGAAGAAGATGCTGAGGGATCCAGCAGCGTGGGAGGAGAAGAGGCCAAGGATGGAGAAGGTTCTCCGCGCAGCATCGTTGAGATCTGCAATGCGGAGGGAGGGAATGGGCAGAAACAGGGTGAAAAGGGGTTGCCTAAGAGAGGTCTCAACCAACAGAAGTGGCTCCAAATATTTTTCCACTCAAAGCATAGAATCATAGAGTTGGAAGAGACCACAAGGGCCACCCAGTCCAACCCAGTACTCCAGGTGAGGTCTGACCAGAGCAGAATACAGTGGTACTATTACGTCCCTTGATCTAGATGCTATACTCCTATTGATGCAGCCCAGAATTGCATTGGCTTTTTTAGCTGCTGCATCACACTGCTGACTCATGTCAAGTTTGTGGTCTACTAAGACTCCTAGATCCTTTTCACATCTACTGCTCTCAAGCCAGGTGTCACCCATCCTGTATTCGTGCCTTTCATATTTTATTTTATTTTTTGCCCAAGTGTAGTACTTTACATTTCTCCTTGTTAAAATTCATCTTGTTTGCTTTGGCCCAGTTGTCTAATCTGTTAAGGTCATTTTGAAGTGTGATCCTGTCCTCTGGGGTATTAGCCACCTCTCCCAATTTGGTGTCATCTGCAAACTTGCTCTGGATGCCCTCAAGCCCATCATCCAAGTCATTGATAAAGATGTTGAATAAGACTGGGCCCAAGACAGAACCCTGTGGCACCCCACTAGTCACTACTCTCCAGGATGAAGAGGAGCCATTGATGAGCACCCTTTGGGTTCGGTCAGCCAGCCAGTTAAAAATCCACTGAATGGTAGCTCAAAGCGACTTACACTCTCCCAGGCCCAGCAGGATCAGGGAAGCGATGCCAGCCAGCGTGGTGGTGAGGAGAAGGATCCCACGACGTCCGTAACGGTCCACGCTCAGGCACAGGAAGAGGCAGCCGAGTCCCGCACTGCCGGATGAGAGCAAGTAGGAGAGGTAGAAGTTGGCCCGTGGGTCCTCCAGGGATTCCCAGGCCAGCAGGTAACAATGGCAGATGGCGTGGGCGATGAATCTGGAGAGGTGCCATGCAGAAAACAACAACAACGCAATTTAATTTTTAGTATTTATATCCAATAATTGGGGGATTGGAGGGAATGAAAGGTGACCCGGAAACTACAACTAATCCAGAATGCGGCAGCTAGACTGGTGACTGGGAGCGGCAGCCAAGACCACTGAAAGACGTACATTGGCTCCCAGTACCTTTCCGAGCACAATTCAAGGTGTTGGTGCTGACCTTTAAAGCCCTTAATGGCCTCGGCCCAGTATACCTGAAGGAGCGTCTCCATCCCCATCGTTCTGCCCGGACACTGAGGTCCAACACCGAGGGCCTTCTGGCAGTTCTCTCCCTGTGAGGTTACAGGGAACCAGGCAGAGGGCCTTCTCGGTAGTGGTGCCCGCCCCGTGGAACGCCCTCCCATCCGATGTCAAGGAAATAAACAACTCTCTAACTTTCAGAAGACATCTGAAGGCAGCCCTGTTTAGGTTTTTATGGATTTTTGCTTTTATTATGTTTTTAGATATGTTGTAACCCGCCCAGAGTGGCTGGGGAAACCCAGCCAGATGGACGGGGAAGGAAGGAAGGAAGGAAGGAAGGAAGGAAGGAAGGAAGGAAGGAAGGAAGGAAGGAAGGAAGGAAGGAAGGAAGGAATAATAATGAAAGCATCTTGTGGGAAGAAAATGCATCCAAACCAAAATCACCCCAATGAAAAACAAAAAGAAAACAGAACAAAAATTAAAGCAGCAGGAGTTTTTTAAAATATAAAAATCATGGAAACGTAGGGTAGGGAGAAAATAACAGGGAAAACTGACGAATACCTTTAAAAATATTTTTAAAAGAGCAACCAAACAGTGATCTACTCAGTTTCGATACAGTTGTAAATGGCTAGTGCATAAATCTCATAGTTTCTCTCAAAGGGAAGTTGAGATGAAATTGTATGTTATAAAAAGGAAAGGAATTAGGACCACTGCAATGGTTATACACATTCTAGATCCTCGCATGGTGTGATGGCTGATTAAAAGTTCTGTAAGAGTGGATCCCGATGTTAAAAGCCACCTAGTGGTCTGTGCTCCCCCTTAGGCTGCGTTTCCTATCAAGAGAGGAGACTCCAAATCGAGGTTCTTGGCTCTCACACCCAATTCACAGGTCTGGAAGAACATGCGAGTGCCAAAGAGCCTTCCCCAAAAAGTTACGGCCAGTTTCACCCCTACGAGGTGTTTCCTCATCGCTGAATAACTTCCTCATCTCGAAGCCCCATTTATACCTCCCTGACCCCCACCAATGCCAAGACTTTCTGCTTCAGGACAAAGAAAGGTGGACTTACGTAGTGAAACCGAGGATGAGAACATTCTTCCAGATGTTTCTGCAGGACAGCACGGCCCGGAACGAAATCTGGGCTGCAGCAGGGAGGTGGCAGACACTATCAAGTTCTTCAGAAGCAGATTTTTTTTGGGGGGGGGACACACACAAAACAAAGAGGTTGAAGAGAAGGGCATTCCATCCATGAGGAGACGCTGCTGTCACACAGCTCTCCTCCTGCATTGCTCCTTTTTACTGAAATCTATGCCAAGTCTTCATTGAGCCCCATTTATTAAATCTGCCAGGACAATCAAAAGGCATCTCTCGCTTTCAAAACTCGCCAGGAATTGACCCCAGGCATTTTGCAGCCTCCCTCATAGAATCATAGAATCATAGAGTTGGAACAGACCACAAGGGCCATCCAGTCCAACCCCCTGCCAAGCAGGAAACACCATCAAAGCATTCTTGACATATGGCTGTCAAGCCTCTGCTTAAAGACCTCCAAAGAAGGAGACTCCACCCCACTCCTTGGTAGCAAATTCCACTGCCGAACAGCTCTTACTGTCAGGAAGTTCTTCCTAATGTTTAGGTGGAATCTTCTTTCTTGTAGTTTGAATCCATTGCTCCGTGTCCGCTTCTCTGGAGCAGCAGAAAACAACCTTTCTCTCTCCTCTATATGGCATCCTTTCATATATTTGAACATGGCTATCATATCACCCCTTAACCTTCTCTTCTCCAGGCTAAACATACCCAGCTCCCTAAGCCGTTCCTCATAAGGCATCGTATCCAGGCCTTTGACCATTTTCGTTGCCCTCTTCTGGACACGTTCCAGCTTGTCTGTATCCTCCTTGAACTGTGGTGCCCAGAACTGGACACAGTACTCCAGGTGAGGTCTGACCAGAGCAGAATACAGTGGTACTATTACTTCCCTTGATCTAGATGCTATACTCCTATTGATACTCCCTCTTTGGAGTTCGTGATAGGACTATAAATTCTAATTTTGTTGCTGCCTATATAATCTCTTGCGACTTTCATTTATGTTGCTCTGCCCTGTAATACGTATCTGAATAATGTGCTTCGTTTCCTTTTAAAAAAAATCCCTTTGCTTTCTTAATGCTGGTTATTGTCCGCCTCAATAAAGGTTTGAGAGGTATGTATATATTTCTATATATATTTTAAAGGGGCAGGTGGAAAGGAGGGCAGAGGCTTCCCACTGAAAATGGCAGAAAATGGCCTGCTCCCTGTAAAGGCTCCCAGTCTTTGGATCAAAGCCCTCTTGGCATATTCTTCTTGAGACTCACCTTCCAGTGCCTCCTGAGCCTCCGACTCCTGGCTACCACTGCCCTGAGACAGGGCTATCAGGATCTCCTTGGCTTGGGCTGTCCGTCGAGTGGCCAAGAGCCACCGGGGTGAGTCTGGGTACAATCCAGGGCAGCTAAGCAGGATCAGGGCAGGGGAAAAAAAATCAGGGGTATCAGGCAGCGTTAGAAACTGAGATATGAAAGCTAGGAGCGAAATGCCACCTTAAACCTAGGTTATGGGGAATGCAACAACACAATGTCTAGGCACACTTTTTTAATGGCAAGAATACAAAGCTGAAAATGAATGAACTGCAGCTAAAATCTTATGTTCATTTTTGGCATGGTCTAATCCTCATCTGAAGACTGCAGCAAACAACAACAACAACAACCATTTATTATTTATACCCCGGGTGCTAGAATGGATGGTTTGATGATTTACTTTATTTCTGCGTCCCCAAATCTTACGAATTTCAATTACACTCCAGTCAAAATAGCAACCCGTTATACAACAATTGCAATATTAACGACTTCCATTCGTATTGACACATTAAATCAGGGATCCCCAAACTAAGGCCCAGGGTCCGGATGCGGCCCAATCGCCTTCTAAATCCGGCCCGTGGACGGTCCAGGAATCAGCGTGTTTTTTACATGAGTAGAATGTGTCCTTCTATTTAAAATGCATCTCTGGGTTATTTGTGGGGGATAGGAATTCGTTCATTCCCCCCCAAAAAATATAGTCTGGCCCCCCACAAGGTCTGAGGGACAGTGGACCGGCCCCCTGCTGAAAAAGTTTGCTGACCCCTGAAATGATTTATAAATCTACAGGTGAAGCATTCAAACTATATCCTTGTTCTTCCCACGTGTGGCAATTATTATTCTGTCTGTGATGTTTCTTTTTTTGTCCTTGTAAAATATTATGTTTACCTTTTCCCGGTTGTTGCTGTTCTCCTCCATGCCTTGGGCGGAGTTAATATCCCATTCTTATTGTATTATTGTAATTGAAAACTAATAAACTAATAAAAATATTATCCAAAAAAGAAAGGCCTTCTGCCTGGTTTTGGCAAGAGGTTTCAGTGACGCAGCCACAACTTACCCATAGAGGAGGCAGAGGCCCAGCCCAGCCGCCATGACGCCCTGCAAGACCCTCCAACCTCCACACGCCAACGCCAGCCCCAGAAGCAGGAAGTGCCCCCCAACCATGAGGAGGTCCGCCGCCATCGTCACGGGCAGCCGCTGGGGAGGGCAGCACAGCTCCAAGCCTGGAAAGGAGGAGAGGAGGCGGGCGAGTCAAGGCACGGCCAGGCGAAGGGGGGGGATTTTAAAGCTGCAATTAAATATTTTCCAGGGGCAGGGAGGGTAACAGAGTGGGGGGTTGACATGGGAAACAATGAAAACGCCAGACGAAAACATCAACAAAACTCCCAAAAGCGGTGGTTCCCAACCTTTTTTTGGGCCATGCCCCACCTAAGCATCTCTAAAATCCTGGTGCCCACCCCCATATGACATATAATTCTTATTATTCAAAAAGTGAACTCCTATTCACATGGAGGAAGCCTAAAAGGCCGTTAACTATTAATAGCTCATTCTCAAATTGCCCCCCTTAAAAATCAAATTGTTGGGAACCACAGCCCTAAAGCAAAGTATAAGAGCAAAACTAAGTAGTCGTAACCTTGGATCTCGAACGCCTTGGCTCTTGAACGATCGAAACCTGGAAGTGAGTGTTCCGGTTTTCGAATGGTTTTCGGAACCTGAACATCCGACGGGGATTCTGTGGCTTCCAATTGGCTGTAGGAGCTTCCTGCAGCCAATCAGAAGCCGCGCTTTGGTTTCCGAACGTTTTGGAAGTCGAATGGACTTCTGGAACAGATTCCGTTCGACTTCCAAGGTACGACTGTATCTCACAGAGTTAGTATTTAAGAGTCAAACTCCTGAAAGGCCGTAGCTCAGGGTTAAAGTGTCTGCTTTGGACGCAGGAGACCCCAGGTTCAAATCCCTGCAGGGTAGGACTGGGAGAGAGCCCTGCCTGAAATTCAGGAGAGCGTTTGCCCATCTGCTAGATAAGGTGATTTCCCAGCCATTACCCTCCTAGTTCCATCAACTCATCTCCAGTGCCTGCTCTGTAAAAATGCATGATAAACTGTGGTTTGCACAATCCACTAAGTAATATAATAACACAAAACAGCAACAATCCATTGCACCTTTAGGGGGAAAAAAGGTAAAGGGCCCCTGTTAAGTCCAGTCAAAGGAGACTCTGGAGTTGCAGCGCTTATCTCGCTTTCAGACCGAGGGAGACAGCGTTTATCCACAGACAGCTTTCTGGGGTCATGTGACCAGCAGAAAGGACTGTGATGGAAACCAGTGCGCACGGAAATGCTGTTTACCTTCCCGCCGCAGTGGTACCTGTTCATCTACTTGCAGTGGCGTGCTTTCGAACTGCTAGGTTGGCAGGAGCTGGGACAGAGCAACGCGAACTGCCGACCTTCCGATCAGCAAGCCCAAGAGGCTCAGTGGTTTAGACCACAGCGCCACCCGCGTCCCAACAATCCATTGCACCTTTATTCAAACCCCAATTAAAACTATTTAAGGAATGCAACAAAAACGATTTGTTTTAATTAAGGCAACCAAACAAAGCTGGATTCAGCGCCAGCAGCCTGTCAAGTGCAGTGGTCATTTACACCTGCTGCCCCTTGCCTATTTGCACCCCCCCTAGTGAAACTCACCACCCCCCAGAGGGCCGCAGCACCCACTTGGAGAACCACTGAGCTAGGTGCACCAATGACTTGATTCAGCACAAAACAGCGTCTTGTGTTTCCTACGTTGCGGCCTTCAAAGGAGGAACCCTACCAACCGATGGATTCGCTTGCACAACGTACGAGAGGATACTCACGGCTAAGGTAGAGGGAGAGCTCCATGCCCCCCAGCATCGCCCCCCAGAGGCAACGGCCCAACATGAAGACGGAGGGCGAGGCGGCAAAGGCAGCCAAGAGGCCCGCAGGACAACCCAGAGCCAGGGCCAGGAGGAGGGTCCCACGCCGTCCCACACTGCGGATGAAAAGACAAAGAGGGTGAGAGGTTGCTCTGCCGATTCTTCTCTCTCCCCCTTCCTAGCCCAAGCTCTTCCGAGTCTTCCACAAAGGTCTGGATTAAAAGGTCAACTTTGCGACTTTCTTGAAGAAGCAGCTAAGCAGTAAACCCTATGCAAATCCAGGTTCAGGGATATTTTTAATGATTTTCATCAAGGTTTGGGGATTTATTTATTTTCTAATTGTAAGTTGTGTGTCCTCGTTTCTCAATTTGACCCTTTTAAATGGTTTTGTATGTTTTGTGGTAGTATCATAGTATCTTTAATTTTACTTTTTACTATTATATTCAAATGAAGGATTGAATATTGCTCTATCAGCCAATCACCCATTCCCACCACCCTTCTGAGTAATAATAATAATAATAATAATAATAATTATTATAATTATTATTATTATTTATACCCCTCTCATCTGGCCGGGTTCCCCCAGCCACTCTGGGCGGCTTCCAACAAAATATTAAAATACAGGAATCCATCAAACATTAAAAGCTTCCCTAAACAGGGCTGCCTTGAGATGCCTTCTAAAGGTCTGGTAATTGTTGTTCTCTTTGACCTCTGGTGGGAGGGCGTTCCACAGGGAGGGTGCCACTACCGAGAAGGCCCTCTGCCTGGTTCCATGTAACTTGGCTTCTCGTAGCGAGGGAACCACCAGAAGGCCCTCAGCGCTGGACCTCAGTGTCCGGGCAGAACGATGGGGGAGGAGACGCTCCTTCAGGTATACCGGACCGAGGCTGTTTAGGGCTTTAAAGGTCAGCACCAACACTTTGAATTGTGCTCGGAAACGTACTGGGAGCCAATGTAGGTCTTTCAGGACCGGTGTTATGTGGTCTCGGCGGCCGCTCCCAGTCACCAGTCTAGCTGCCGCATTATGGGTTAGTTGTAGTTTCCGGGTCACCTTCAAAGGTAGCCCCACATAGAGCGCATTGCAGTAGTCCAAGCGAGAGATAACTAGAGCATGCACCACTCTGGCGAGACAGTCTGAAGGCAGGTAGGGTCTCAGCCTGCGTACCAGATGGAGCTGATAGACAGCTGCCCTGGACACAGAATTGACCTGTGCCTCCATGGACAGCTTTGAGTCCAGAATGACTCCCAGGCTGCACACCTGGTCCTTCAGGGGCACAGTTACCCCATTCAGGACCAGGGAGTCCTCCACACCTGCCTGCCTCCTGTCCCCCACAAACAGTGCTTCTGTCTTGTCAGGATTCAATCTCAATCTGTTAGCCGCCATCCATCCTTCAACCGCCTCCAGGCACTCACATAGGACCTTCACCGCCTTCACCATGGACACGAAAGCTCACACCAATGACAAACTTAGTTGGTCTCTGAGGTGCTACTGGAAGGATTTTTTTTTTTTACTACGTCAGACCAACACGGCTACCTACCTGTAACTTGAAATATTATTGTAAGCAATTAACATCACTAGCAGGGTTACCTGAAGGCTTGCAATGAGAAGTTGTCTACCTTTCCATATTTATTTAAATTGTGAACTATTTTGTAATGAGTGTAATTGGAACGGGAAAAGCGTACAAAACGCAATGACATAGAGGTTAATTTTGAAAGCCATGAGGAGGGAGGGAAGGAAGTCGATAGGCTCTAAAGAGCAAGGGAAGTAAAAGTAGATACCCCGTATTTCTCCAAAAAAGAAGACACCGTCTTATATTTATTTTTCCTCAAAAAAACACACACTATGGCTTATTTTCAGGGGATGTCTTATTTTTTTCCTCCTCCTCCTCCTCTTCCTGCCGCGGCCGGCGTTGCTGCTGTGCCTATCACTATGCCTTATTTTCGGGGAGGGCCTTCTCCGTGGTGGCGCCTGCCCTGTGGAACGCTCTCCCAACAGATGTCAAAGAGGAAAACAACTACCAGACTTTTAGAAGACATCTGAAGGCAGCCCTGTTCAGGGAGGCTTTTAATGTTTAATAGACTAATGGGTTTTATTTTTCTGTTGGAAGCCGCCCAGAGTGGCTGGGGAAACCCAGCCAGATGGGCGGGGTATAAATAATAAATTATTATTATTATTATTATTATTATTATTATTATTATTATTATTATTATTATATTCCTTGAATGCTTAAAAATCCTGTTACGTCTTGTTTCATGGCTACGTCTTATTTTCAGAGAAACAGGGTAATAATAATGTGAATGTATATTATTAAATGGAAAATAAATAAGAATCCTATATGAAAATAAATAAATAAAAGAGTCACGTCGGACAGAAGCTGGAATGGATGTGCTTGGCCCAATGAGCCACTGGCCGGATCCGGCAGGCTTTCCTTATGGATCTCGTGGGAGCGAATGCCATCGTCTTCATGAGAAATGGCTTCCCCTGCCAGCTGCCAGCTGCCCCATCGACAGGCCCGCTGCCTCACCCTCTGGCTTACCTGTCGGCCAGGTGTCCCAGGAGCAGCGCCCCTGCGGCAAAGCCCAGGAGGAAGCAGAGCTGCTCCAAGGGGACAATCCATCCACGGAGACAGTCCAGGGACCACTGAGGAGAAAGAGAGATTAAAAGCAGCAGAACAATGGAGAACATCACGTTTATACGAGGGCAGAAATATTGGCGGGTGGATGCAGCCCAGGTCACTTCCAACTTTTGAGGCCCGTAACTGTAACTAAAATAAAAATTAAAAGGACCACCAGCCAGTAGAGCGAGGGACTCTTAATCTCAGGGTTGCGGGTTCGAGCCCCGCGTTAGATTCCTCCATTACATGGGGCTGGACTAGATGGCCCTCAGGGGTCCCATTTAACTCTACGATTCTATGATTCTGTGACCACACACACAAAAAACATATCCAGGTTTCCCCCCCCCCCTCCCAAAGAGTGAGTGGTTTGTTTCTATAATCAGCTGATGGGAAAGGTCTAACCTTGTGCCATCAGAACCAATATATTTATTAACATTTATATGCACATTTCTCTGTATTTAATACGCCAAAATCTTTATCAGCGATATAGATTTTTACCCAATGCTTCTCTTATTTGCTTAAATTTGCAGCTCTGAGTTGAGAGAGTTGCATCGCATTTTGGCTCGATGTATTTAAAAAACAGGTTGCAAACTTTATCAATAACCCGCAAATGAACAAGGATGTAAATTTGAGATCCTAGAAGTCCGGAGCCAAACTGGCCCTGAATGGATGCATTCTTGTGGCAGCAGACAGACGTCAAAGAGCTGGAAGGGAGGATGGGGCAAGTGTGACCCCCATGTTCCCCAATCCTGCTTTCAGGGTCTGGCAGTGACTATCCAGCAGTATGGGAACAGGGAGAATATACCCTGCACATGCTCAGGAGCATGGCAACAACAAGCGTTTACACAGTGCTTTTGAGCAAAGGGTGCGGAAGCTAAAATTCAAAACAAGTGGGGGGGGGAGGCAAAGCATAGCAAGGAATCTGTGCATGGGCTCAGATGCAATCTTCCCATTATTATTATTATTATTATTATTATTATTATTATTATTATTATTGCAGTACAGTACATCATGTGATTCAGGTTGAGCCCAGCGTTGAAAGCCAGTTTGGGGATTGGCTCCAATTAACTGCTTTGTGTAGGAGTTAAGGAACATGTTCTATAAGAAAGTTTCTGGCACTATATATTTGTTTGTGTGTGTGTGCGTGTGTGTTTGCGTCTGCCTCCTTTAAAGAACTCAGAACAGGCATAACTGCTTATTCCCACTTCATCCATTTTATATAGACACAACCACCATGTAATGCAGTTAACTCAGTTAACTTCCTGGGGATTCGAACTCGGGTCTCCTTGGTCTAGCACGAGAACCACTGCACCCCTCAGCCTCTCCTGGGTCCGGCGAGGGTAGGTGGGGGCAGGAAATGGACCTCGGTGGCAACGTTGAGAGGGGATTTGGGGAATCTCACCTCGGTCACCGGATTGTTGGTGAGGGCCGGGAGGCCTCCATATTCCCAGCTCTGGCAGCGGGGGTCCCAGCAGGTCGCGTTGTCCGGGAACTGGGTGCTGTTGGGATCTCGGCAGTGGCGTGGAGGCGTCAGAGTGAAGAGGGCGTCCGAGCCGGCTCCGAGCCCCAGGATGAGGCATGGCAGGCAGGTCAGGGCCAAGAGGAGGCGCTGCCTTCGCCCCCCAGCCCCCAGCCGCCCCAGAAGCCCCTCAAAAGACGGGGGCCCTTGGTCAGAAGCCACAAAGTCCCTCCGTGGGTCCCCGGGGTCCGGAGTCGGGGGGCTGGTATCCATGGGGTAGTGTCTGCAGTGAGAGAAAGAGCAGATCATAGAATTGAACTAGGGGTCATCTAGCCGAACCCGCTACCGTGAAAGAATCGTTAACGCTTGGCAACGGCTTCCTGCACCAAGGAGCCTTCAGTTGAGAACAGGGGTCCCCAAACTTTGACCCCAGTTGTACGCGAGCGTCAGGCTATGGCCAGGAAGATCTGGGTTCAAATCAGTCATGAAGTTCCCTGAGTGACCGTGGGGAAGTCTCATGCTTCTCTGCCCAGCCTAACTCTCAGGGTTGTTGTTGAGAGGACGGAAGAGAGAGGAATGAACTGTGTACGTAGCTCTGACCTCCTTGAAGTGTCCCCCACCCCCTTAAATGTAATAAGTAACTAAATACACAAGGCCAGCAATAAAGCGGCCAGCCGCTCGGGTTTCATCCCGCAAATCCCCAAATGAGCAGAAGCGTAAAAGGTGGGGTCAAACAGAAGGGAGGGAGGGAGAAGGGCAGGTGGCAGGAATAGGGAGGGCCTGGAAAGCACACAAAAGGGGGCAGAGGAGAAGAAGGGGTCCACATTTATCTGGCTCAGGGGTAAAGCATCTGTCTTGAATGCAAAACACCCCCAATTCAATCCCTGGGATTTCTATGGTGAATTATGGGTTGAATGAAAGGGGAAAGGGGCGGGCACTGTGGTGTTGTGTAGTGGTTAGAGTGTCATCGGACTAGGACCCAGGAGAGAGACCAGGGTTCGAATCCCCACTTGGCCATGAAGGCGTGACCTTGAGCCCAGTCACCTGCCTCTTTGCCTAACCTACTTTGCAGGGTTGTCCTGCGGATTAAAGGGGGGGGAGCATCATGAGGCCCACCCCCTTGAGAAAAAGGTGGGGATAGAAATGCAAATAGATAAATAAAATACAGGGGGACAGAGGTGGAGGTGAGCAAAAATCGGGTGGGTGGGGTCGTTTTCGCTGCAGGGAGGGAAACATAATAACGGGCTGCGTGTGTTTTAAGCGGGGGGGAGTCCAAAAAGGGAAGAAGGGGGTGTGTGGGTGATGGAGGGAGCCGGGAGAGGGAAGGGGGGCGTCCCCTGGCGTGGAGAGCCGAGGCAGGCCTCCCGTTTCCGCATTCCGGGTCCCAGGGAGGCGGAGAGAAAGAAAAAACGACGGTGGGAATAGGAAGAGGGAGAGCGAGGCGGGACATGGGCGCGGGGGGGGGGGGGCAGAAGTCTTGGGGGAGAAAAGAGAGAAGGGCGGATGGATGAGGCCGGAAGAGGGATGGAGAGGGGCGCGCGCAGAGCAAAGAGGGGGAAATGGATGGAAGAAGAGAGGGAGAGAAAGAGAGACAAAGGACGGGCGCACCGGGTGACCAGACTCACCACCAGGCGCGGGGCGAGGGCGGGTGGCCGCGCTCCGGGAGGGTCCCCATGGGCGAAGAAGGGTGCTGGAGCAGCGGAGGTGGCCGGGGGGACGCTGCGCTCCGAGATCGGGCTCCGTGCGCGTCCAGAGGCTGGGATCGCGCAAGGGGGCGACGCAGGCCGGGGCGGAGCGAGGCTGCCTCCGCCCCACAGCCGCGTCCCCCCTGGCACAGCCTGCTCCGCCCTGCAACCTCGAGCCGGGCAGGCGCGGCGAGGGACGCCGGCCAAGGGCGAGAGCGCGATCGCGGCGCCGCCGCCGCCAGCCCTTCTCTCTCTCTCTCCAAATGCGTTCAGCCAGTGCGTCACGCGCCCTGCACCTTTTGGCACATCAGCGAATCCGGATTATTCGCAACCCGTCTTTCTCCAGAATCTCATTCTGGGGTCTAGTTCAGCTCAGGTTTCGCTGGCCAACCCGGCGCAGGTCTTTGGGTCAAAGGGCTCTCCTTGAAATGCTTGGCAGTGTGGCACAGTGGTTATAGAGTGCTGAGCTAGATCTAGGTTCAAATGGCTGGCCACAAAGGCTCCCAGGGCGATCTCTCAGCAAGGTGCCTTATACCGGAGTCAAGAGCACCGCGGGTCTGTCTTAACTCAGAATTGTCCACACTGACGGGTGTGTGTGTGGGTGGATCCCAAACCTAACTGGAGACACCAGGGATTGAACCCAAGGCAGGCGAAGCAGATGCTCAATAACTGAGCCCTTTTCTTAGCCTAATCTACCTCACAAGGCGTGGGCACTGCTTCAAGTTCCTCGGAAAAACGGACATAAATGAAATCATTAATTAAAATGTACCTGGCGACACTGAAAATCATGTGAATTCAAGACTCCATTGAAAGGGCGGAGAGATTCTCTTGCTTAATTTTGCAGTGCAGTTTTCGCCTCTCGCTGGCCTTGGGCAAATTCTCGCCACTGCACCTCACCCATCATTCTAGGCTAATAAACAAGATCAGTGTTTTCCCCCCTGGAAGGTGATGCGATATAGGCCACCTTTGCCCCCAGTGTCTCACGTTCCTTCGCTTCTTAACTGTTTATAGCCACAAGTCTTCTAGACCCCATGACTAAAGCAAGGACCTGGGAAAAGGGCGTCAAGAACGGGAATTGCAGGAGGCAGATCTAGAAATATAATTTTGGTTTTTCAAAATTTTACAGGGAGGTACTCCACTAAACTTTACTCAGAGCAGCCCTGTCAAAACGAATGGACCATATTTAAGTCATATTTCAGTGGGTATACCCTGAATTAAACTTAGTTACCTATCACCCAGTTTTTAATTTTGCAGCTTGGAAATTCATTCTGGCATTTAATGACCTTGGACCCACACGTCATTCTCCCATTCTGCCAGGTGGTCAACTTTATTAGACCGCGTCTAGATCTCTCAGAGCCTTTTCTTGTAAAACTCTTACATTCATTCCCAGTTTGCCTTTGAAAACGGATTGCTGCCTCCCCCTAGTTTATGGCTGTTTTGCCGTGTTGTTTCTTGTGTGTGGGTGTGTCTGCTTTTAACGGATGCTTTATCATTTTTTTGTTGCTCATGTTTTAAATCTGTAAAGTTGTATTTCCTGAACAGCAGCGTATCAATAATCAGAAATGGAATCAAAGCACGCCAGAGTTGTCGGGGGGAGATTTGCGGGGCGGGGAGAGGAGGGGAAAACCAATCAGGATGTGGAAGGAAGCAACACAGCATGGGTGTTTGTTTTTTCACCCATTTTTATTGTCATCAAACCTAGAAAATAACTTGGCAAATATTTCCTGAGAGAGATATTCTTGACCCCGTTTGTTTCCTGGTGAGGAAGTGAGATGAGGGTCGTCGCAGGGAGCCTGTATATGTGTGTGTGTGTGCGTGCTGTAAACTGCAGAATTGTCTGGCAGTTGTCCAATATCTAAAGGGTTTTTTTTTTTCAGAGGAAGACAACAATCCTGAGGAATGAATCCGTAGATCAAGCTGAAGGACTTTCATTATTAAGGATACTGACCCCTTCCAGGTGCTGGCATTATTCCGCTGACCTAGCAGTGGCTCAATAACCCCCTGCCCAGTTATTTGTGTTGCTAGTTCACACTGTGCATCATAACAGTGTCCATACTGACCCGCCCCCGTTGTCCATTTTTTTATCGTTTCCTATTCACCCTCGGCTTCCTCCCTTCTGCCCCAGATGAATTTGCTTCTTTTCACATTTGGCTGCCTCTCTGCATTTTGTCTTCTTTTGCCCCGTTGGCAATTTCCCATAAACCTCTCTGCTGCAGCAATATTGGCCATTCTCCCAATCCCCGCTCTTTCTCTAGCCGTTGCTCCATAATCTTTTGTTTCAGGATGACAAGGGTCATTTCCCATCAATTCTGTTTCCCTTCAGCTCCTTTCCCATTCAGGTTTGGGTTTTTTTTTCACTCTTAAGAACTGTTGTCAAGTCTACGAAGAGCCAGCGAGGAGATGTGTCTTTGGTCTTACGACCTCACGCCGCCATCTTTATCGAGGGGCGTCTGAGAAACCTTTGATGTTTTCAGGGTGGAACCTATGTCAGAATTAGCAAAACCTAACCGGAGCGGGGAAATGGGTGTCACGATGCGCAGTGTCGGGTCAGAGGCTGAAGGTCTGGAACGTTCTTTGGTTAGGAAACTGTCCAAGATGGCTGCTCGCAGGTGCAAGGGCTAGGGAGTAAAACCAAAGAGGCAAAGGTCTGGCACTGACAAGGACCATTTCTTGTCATGAAGTCGAGCAAGGCCGTCTCCTCTGTGGGTCGAAACTGAGCACCCAAGGGTCAAAGGTCACTAAACGTTGCTTCTGGCTGCAGACCCTGAACGCCATGGGGGGTTAAGAGGCCCTGACAAGATGGCTGCTGGAACTTAAGGGAAACATTTGTCCTTAGGCAAGGGCCAGAGTTATCCATGGGGCAGGTTCGGGCCTCCTCAGTCCCAGAAAACCACCAAGCAGCATTGCAGTTATTGCCACAGGAGGGGGTCGTAGTGTCTCACAGCTTCAGGGCAGGAGTTTGCTGGCGGTGAATCGGCACTGACACACGACGCAGGATTCAAGATGGCGCCAGGGTGCCAAGCAAGGAAGTGAAGGCCAAGGCTTGCCGGGAGAGCTCTGCCACGCACTCGCGCATCTCCCGGGCGGCGGGCGGAGAGGGGTAGTGCAGGGCGGCCCCCTTGACCGAGAGCACGGCGTCCTTCAGGGCCTGGCAGAGGGTGCCGCTTGCCGCCCCTACCCTGGCCCGAACCGTTGCCGAGGATGCCAGGCGGGACACGGTGTCCCCCACGAAGACCAGTTTGTGCGCCGTGACGATGACAAACTTCCCATGGGGCACGAAGACCCACGGTGGCTGGTGGGCACTGGCGCTGGCCAGGAGCGCCTCGATGGCTGAGAGCAGGGTGGTGTAATGTGTCTGGCACTGCCCCGTGTAGAACTGCAGAAGCTGGCTGTCCTCGGGCGAAGGCGGAGCCTATAAACCGAAGAGAAAAAGGTTAGACGGCTGCCATTTTGCTCACTCTGGCTGTGTGGTTGTGGGCATTATTTTCAGAGACGAGAGATGGCTGGCTGCTTCCTTCGCCTGGGAAATCTTTCCCGTTGGGCGCCAGAGAACATGTCTGTGTGCAATTCTGAAAATTCAAGCAGATCGAACATGGGGAGACTTATTTAAGTGGCATGCTTTTTACAACAGAACGAAAACCTCCCTCATTGGCACAAGAGAAGACTTGAGGGGGCAATTTGATGGTTTTGAGGGCAAGGACCTCAAAATTCCCCAATGCTCTTCTCTGTTCCTCGCTGCTGCTGCTGGCTCCCAACTCCAATTTCCCATAATGCCCCCAGAACTACCCTAGCTGCCATGATCAGAGGATCTCTTGCTTTGCACATGTCAGAGGAACCCAGTGAGGATGAGATCCGGGCTTCTTCCTTGTGGGGGGGGGGGAAGAGGAGCTTCAGGCCCAGGAGCTGTATGTGGCCCTCCATGCCCTCACATCAGGCTCTCAGGTCCCTCGCTAGGCCATACCCCTCCTCAGCCCTGCTCCACACTCTCCTCAAGTGCTTCCGTGTGGCTGGAATATTGCCTTCTAAGCTGACATTAAGAGTCTGTGGCTGCCTCCATTTGCTGCCTCTGGCCCTGGAACATGGCCCCCAAGCTGTCAAAAAGGCTCCGCTTCTTGCTTGTGCCTTATTTTGGGCCTTCCTGCCAAGGTTTTCACTGGGAGAAAGAACCTAGCAAAATCCTGGCCTACGTAAGACTTCAGTGGGAGCTAACTGCCTCCTCACCTGTAGCCGCCTTGTTGTATGTGTGCCTCCTTGGCTCTTGTGACATAACCGAATGCAGTTATGTAGCATCCCTCCCGGGGGCATTCTGGGAAATTCAAGATGGCAACCTTCGTTGCCATCCAACATGGCAGCCGCCTTCCCCCTCTGCCTGCTTATGTTGTAAGGGTGCGTGTGTGTCATGCACACTGCTGGACCAAGGCTGAGCGTGGTTTGTGGGAAGACCACCTTAGAACCCCACCCCTAGGTAAAAGGTAACAGTAAAGGACCCCTGGATGGTTAAGTCCAGTCAAAGGCAACTATGGGGCTGCGGCGCTCATCTCACTTTCGGGCCAAGGGAGATGGCGTTTGTCCACAGACAGCTTTTCTGGGTCATGTGGCCAGCATGACTAAACCGCTTCTGGCGCAACGGGACACCGTGACATAAACCAGAGCGCACAGAAACGCTATTTACCTTCCTGCCTCAGTGGTACCTATTTATCTACTTGCATTGGTGTGCTTCCGAACTGCTAGGTTAGCAGGAGCTGTGGCAGAGCAACAGACGCTCACCCCGTCACGGGGATTCGAACTGCCACGTCCCACCCCACCTCGACAACGGACCGACTGCGTGGCCTTGGCAGAGTCTCTTCAGGGTCTCGGGCCGGCTCTCCTTTGGGGGAACCCCCCCCCCTGAAAAACCAAGAGGCCTGCTTCACAGGGAGGATAAATTTCATAAGGGAATGCCAGGATCCGTCCCCAGCCTAAGCTGAAGACATTAGTACCTTTTAAAAAGCGAAACATACCATTTCCTCAGCCTGGGTCGTGTCTCCAGAAAGGGCGAGTCCTAGGCTTCCTTCAGAAGTTGTAGCTTTGGGCTGCGTTTTATCTGCTCCCTGGGAAAGGAAGAGAGAGGCAGAATTGTGGGTATGTGTGCAAGGTAAAGTGGAACAGAAAGCTTAGGAGGTGATGAGGTGTTTGGTCTCCCGAGAAGATCAAATTTCGTATCAAATGATCCAGAAAACGTCACCAGTAGCACAACAAAGAAGCCAGCCACATTTCCAGAGTACATTCAGGTAGCCTTCACAGGTCCTTGCAACCTGTTCCTGCTGCTCTATGCCTCATTATGGTTTGACACTTTCCCCCCATCCCTTTCCCAGTCTCCTCGAGAAACATATTTGGTGGGAATGTACCATGGTTCAGGCCTTTTTTGGGGGAAGTCTTTTATCTGATCTCCGAAATTGCTACACAATCTAGCTATCCACACAGAATGAGACCTTCTGCTCAGAGATCTGCCTCCTCAGACATATAATGTAGTTCTGTTTTAAGAGTTTTACGAATTTTATGTGTTTTAGTGATACTTGTCTTGTAGACATTTGTGTCAGTGACAGTTTCGTACACTTCAGCTGTGTTTCACAGGTAGCTTTATTTATTAGAGCTTTGTGATTAAGCAATGTACAAATCTTTCTTTCTAAATGTTTTTTTTAAAAAAAACCAACATCATGTAAATGATGCACAGTTCGGCTTGTTTGCCACAGATTTTGGGTGAAGACCGCAGAAATGTGGTGGCGGCGGCGATAATAATTTCAATGGTTTTTGGGAGCTGGAAGCAGAGTTGAGGCATAGCTTCACTGCAAATGTGGCTCAGGTGTTTTAAAATCCGGTTCAGCTGTCAAGACACCCAAGGGATTGCATTTCATGAGGATGCTATGTTTAGAGAACACTGATCCCATTTCCCAGGATCCCTTGGGAGTGAAGCCACGAAAAATTAAATTCATAGAGTTGGAAGGGACCCCTGAGGGTCATCTAGTCCAACCCCCTGCAATGCAGGAATCCTTCACCCAATGTGGGGCTCAAACCCACTCCCCTGAGATGCTCTACCAACTGAGGGGTCTCTACCAGAGGTCGAAGGCAACTGCTACGGGGGATTTTCAGAGTGAGGATACAGTGATGGAAAAACAACTCCACCTGTTGGATTTCTGCCTGCCATTCCGCGGTTAAGCAGATTTACTATTCTGGAAAATCACCACCACTTATTGAACTTCACTGAAATAACAGTCACAATAGCAGTACAATTAAAACCGATGCAAACAATTAATTTCAGTGCAGGAAAACAAATGATTTTTGTGCGCGAGAGCTTGGTCGGATCAAATGCAAACCCAGAGCGAGGATGAAGGGGTTTCTGACCCTGCCTTGGCCCTGGGGTCAAGGGCTGACGCACACACATTGCGGCAAGCCGTTCACCGCTGAACTCACCTTAAGGTGAACGTAGTCGTATTCCTCCGCCAGACGGATTCCCTCGTATTCGTTGTGCCCGTCATCTGCGACTTGCTCCAGGTGCTCTCCTGCCCCAAGACCCCCCAGCCGGGGTGGGGGCGGGGGCAGAGGTCGGTCCTGGATGCTCCCTTTCCGCACAATGCTCGGGGACGGGGGCGGGGGCTCGACGGAAAGCCGCTCCTCACTGGGAAGGGCAGGCAGGGGGCGCCGCGACAGGCTTTCGGCCGAGGGCAAGCGGGGTCTCGAAGGGGGCCCCGGATCCCGCAAGCTCAGTCCCTGGAGCGCCCCTTCAAGAGGCGGGGAGCCGGGCGCCAGCAGAGGGACGTCGTAGATGCCCCCATCCTCTTCCTCCTCTCCGCCTCCCGCCAACACTTCCTCGGGCGACTCGTACAAGTTCAGCAAGGCCGAGGCGCGCCGCAGGTTTGACGGGGTGGCGTAGACGAGGGGCATCTCCGAGCCCCCGTCATCCGCCTCCCCTTCCTCTTCCAAACCGGCGGGCTTCTTGAAGGTGAGGGGCACGTCATAGGGGTCGTTGGAGGGCGGAGGGGCGGAGGGCTGAGGGGCGACGCGGGCCACTTTCTTCGGGCAAGGGGAAGGCGAGTCGTAGGTGTCGGACAGAGAGTCTCGGATCAGGGAGGAGGGGACGTCGTAAACCTGAGGAGCACAGAAGGATACGGACGATGATGAAGGAGAGAGATAACGAGGTTAAAGGTGCTGGGTGGAAACGCCAAAATTTGGGTTCAAATCAGTCACTTTTTATAATGTTGCCTGGAGTGCACTGTTTCACGTAGGGAATGAGGAGTCGCACCTCTGAGTGTTCCTTCACATCAAAATCTCCTCACCTGTTGAAAACTAGCCTGCTTGTGAGAAGGTTCTAGGCCAGGCATCCCCAAACTCTGCCCTCCAGATGTTTTGGGCCGACAATTCCCATCATCCCTGACCACCGGTCCTGTTAGCTAGGGATGATGGGAGTTGTAGTCCCAAAACATCTGGAGGGCCGAGTTTGGGGATGCCTGCTTTACACCTCACCCCTCCCCATGCCTATCCCCACACAGTTCGACCAACCCCCCCACAGCCCTTTTTAAAGAGGGGGTGGCCCTTCGGAGAGGGGTTTGCCAAGCAGCTTGCCTGGGCCACCTGCCCTCCCCCCCGCCCCGCGCTTGCTCGCCTGCCTTTCTGCTGTCACCCTGGATTCAAACTCTAACATGACAACAGCCTTACCTTTCTATGTATATAGGAAGAGGTGTCTTATCTGGAGATATGGGGAAGTGTTTGGATACATACAACCCCCTAACATCAGACTGAAATGGTAGCCTCCCAGGAATTCTGTACTATGTTAATCAACTCCAGGAAACGAGGAGAACCACAGATTTGGGAGGGAGGGGATTTCTGGCTCGTTTACAACAGGGGTGGCAAACTCTTGACAGCCGGGGGGAGGATATCTCATAGAATCATAGAATCGTAGAGTTGGAAGAGACCACAAGGGCCATCCAGTCCAACCCCCTGCCAAGCAGGAAACACCATCAAAGCATTCTTGACATATGCCTGTCAAGCCTCTGCTTAAAGACCTCCAAAGAAGGAGACTCCACCACACTCCTTGGTAGCAAATTCCACTGCCGAACAGCTCTTACTGTCAGGAAGTTCTTCCTAAGGTTAAGTGGAATCTTCTTTCTTGTAGTTTGAATCCATTGCTCCGTGTCCGCTTCTCTGGAGCAGCAGAAAACAATCTTTCTCCCTCCTCCATATGACATCCTTTCATATATTTGAACATGGCTATCATATCACCCCTTAACCTTCTCTTCTCCAGGCTAAACATACCCAGCTCCCTAAGCCGTTCCTCATAAGGCATCGTTTCCAGGCCTTTGACCATTTTGGTTGCCCTCTTCTGGACACGTTCCAGCTTGTCAGTATCCTTCTTGAACTGTGGTGCCCAGAACTGGACACAGTACTCCAGGTGAGGTCTGTCCAGAGCAGAATACAGTGGTGCTGTTACTTCCCTAGATCTAGATGCTATACTCCTATTGATGCAGCCCAGAATTGCATTGGCTTTTTTAGCTGCTGCATCACACTGCTGACTCATGTCAAGTTTGTGGTCTACCAAGACTCCTAGATCTCATCATGGGCAATTCTCCAAGGGCCACAGGTTGGGTGGGTAGGGCTGGAGGGGGAAAACCCTGCAAAGAACTGTCAAACACTGAATCGAACCCCACCTTTTAATGAGTGTCACTTGCCCACTGGAGCGATGCCAAATGATTGACAAGTGGGCATGGCTTTGAAGATCTGGCCCTGTGGGCCGAACTGGTACCCTTGCTGGGCCATGACTGACCCATGGGCTGCAGGCTGCCCACCCCTAATAGGGAGATTTCTGACCTAGATGAAGCAATGGTGTTAACTTGGTATACGATGGCTTCTGACATTCCCACCATTTTAAGTTGCCGTTCCCAGCTTCCTGATCCCAAACAAATTCACCTTGAAGAGACGCCCCCCCCCAAACCCAAAGAGCCCCACGGCAGATGTCTGTGGCTTGTTCCCCCAAGATGCTGCCCCCTATCCTTTGGCACAGACCCACACACTCAGCACCCCCAAACTCAAGAGTGTATCTCTTACATTCAGCCCTTCAGATCTAAGTGGCCCCCTCTCCGCCCAACCCGTCCTGCCACTCCCCACGAAGCTTTCGGCCATCTAGGGCAACCTCTGGCCATCTAGGGGCTGAAAAGGACACCAGTTTGGTCCGGAGAAAACAGTCTCCACATTTGGGCTGAGATACAGTTACCCTCGGAGACCGGCACGGCCGCAGCTGTCTTTAGCAACAGACGGGTCCAGCTGTCCACAAAGGCAGCTCTCCAACGGAGGGGGGATGCTCGACAGCAGGCAGCCGAATCCCAGTTGTCTTAAACGGCACGGTTATCAAATGCATCTTCCCACCCACAGTTCAGGCTACAAGGCAGGGCCTTCACCCTTGGGGAAAAGGTTAAAAAACAGGACTCGGGGGGGGGGGGAAGCCCTGGGAGCTGAGGGATTAAGGGGGCTAGATTTTGAAACGAATACACTGCTATTGTGACAAAGCGGAAGGCTGTTATTAGCCTTACTACTGCAACACCGCATACAAAAGCGTCGCAGAGTTGGAAGGGACCCCCAAAGGTCATCTAGCCCAACCCGCAGCAACGCAGGAATCGTTGGTGCTTCGCAATGGCTCCCTGCGCCCAACTAGCCTTCAGTCGGAAACAGGGGTCCTCAAACTTTGGTCTACAGCAGGCATGTCCAACAGGTAGATCGTGATGTCTGCAGTAGATCACTGGTAGATCATTGGCTCCCTCCAAAGAAGCTGAACAACTGTGGCTCCCCTAAAAAAAGCTCAACATTTTACCTCCTCCCTGAAAAAACTCAACAACTTTCACCTGAACCCCCCAAAAGGGAGTAGATCACTGCCAATTTTTAACTCTGTGAGTAGATCGCAGTCTCTTGGGAGTTGGCCAACCCTGGTCTACAGGCACCCAGCAAACCGAAGCCCTCTCTCCAACTGAAAACGCTGCTTCCGCCATCTGCAGTCCCTGTGCCAATCCTACAGGCAGTGTTGCGCTGTGGTCGGAGCGTCGGACGACAGCCAAGAAGACCTGGCTTCAAATCATCCATGAAGCTCCCAGTCACACGCCTTCTCCCTGGCCTACCTCTCAGGGTTGTTGAGAGGACGGGGGAGAGAGGGATGAACCGTCTGCAAAGCTCCGATCTCCTTGAAGGGATTGAGATTTTTAAAAATGTGTTAATTAACTAAACGCCATCACAGTGAACGATAATGCAGCCAGCCGCTTGGATTTCATCGTGCAGTTCCCCCAGTGAGCGTAAGCACTAACCTCTGCGGGGTCCCCGTCTCTTCTGGTGCTCCGAGGCACCCTATAGATCCCCTCGGGGGGCAGAGGGCAGGGTCTGGCGGGCGGTGGCACCTCATAAACCTGGGGGCGGAGGAGGAAGAGAGAGGAATCAAACCAGGATCAACAAAAGGAAGTCGTGGCTACATCCTGAGGTTCATGGATGGGATTGTTTTGCAGTAGCGAAAGGCAGCCAGTACAAGCCGTGAGATTTGGCCGTAGCCCCAGAGGAATACCTTAAGAGCAACCTTCGCCAACCTGGTGCCCTCCAGTGTTTTGGAAAACAACACTGGCAGGAATGACCTAAAAAGGCTTATAAGGCTGAAAATTCTACCTTTTTACAGATAAATTAAAAAGGACATGGGAATAATGTAAGGTAAAAACGGGGATATTAGAAATGTGACGATACAGCAAAGAAACAAAGTAACCATGAGGTGGGAAGTTGATGAGCTCAGATGAGTTTGAACCTATGTGGAAAAACAAAGATTGTATTCATATGTTATAAAATGGAAACTCAATAAATATCATTTTTAAAAAAGGAAAACAACTCCCACTGGCGGGGGAAGGCTGCTTTAAATAAATTTACTCCACAGAGGTCCAGAGGGCGGCTACATGAGAACAGGGCCTTTTCTGCGGTGGCTCCCCATTTGTGGGACACACTCCCCAGGAAGGCTTGCCTAGCACCTTCATTATACACCTCCCAAGCATCAGGCAAAAACGTTCCTCTTCAGCCTTTGGCTGATTAATATTCCACGGCCTTTTAAATGTGTTGTGGACGGGGGAATTATGGGTTCATTTTCGTTCTCATTTTTCACTGCGTATTCTGCGTTTGTTATATTTGTCGTTGTGAACCACCCCGAGATCTACGGATAAAGTATACGATTCTAATTAAGAACGACAAGAATGCTCTTTCTGTCAGGGGGGAGGTGGCAGCGCTAAAGGGGGCGTGGCTGAAAGAGAAGGGGTGGAGCTAATAAACCGGCAGCTGCACCCCCCCCCACCCAGGGGTTACACCTAGTGGAATATTGGCCTCAAATCTCAAGGTTTGGGGTTCTAAGGAATAGAGCTAAATCTGCTTTGCATGCAGAAGGTCCCAAGTTCAATTTCTGACAGCAGCTCCAAGCAGGGCCCAGGAGAGAATCCTCGCCTGAAAACCTGGGTCAAATAAATAAATGACCTTTCCTCACCTCCTGCTCCTCCTTCCTGAGCCCCCTCCTCCTCCGCTCATCCTGGGGCCCTTCGTAGGCAGTCCCGACCGCCGCTGCCGCCTCCTTCCTGGGCACCTGGTAGACGTCTGCTGGGACGTGGTTCCGGCGAGCGGTGGGCCCTGGGGACCCTGGCTCGGGGAGGACTCTGACCCGGTTGGCTGGCACAATCCCCTGCTGCCCATGCAAGGAGCACAGGTGCCAGCCCTCCAGGCCCGGGGCTTCGGGCTGCAGCAGGACCATCAAGTCGCCCTTGCGGAAGGAGAGCTCGTCCGGGCACTCGGCTGCGTTGTCGTACAGGGCACGGCAGAGCTGGGCCTGGCAGGAAGCAGAGGGCAGGTCAGGTATCCCTCAAAATGCCGGCAGAGTAACGACATCTCTATATGAACTCACAGAATCACAGAGTTGGAAGGGGCCACGAGGATCGTATAGCCCCACCCCCTGCAGTGTAGGAATCTCCCGCCCAACGTGGGGCTCGAACCCACCACCCTGAGGTTAAGAGTCTCCTGCTCTGCCAACTGAGCTGTATCTTCTTCACAAAACTCCACGTATGCTGACGTGGCTGCTTCAATCTGCCCAACTTGCTCCGGGTGCCACCTAATACTTGATCTGCATTGAATACTTGTTCCGTTTGTGTGGCCGTGCCTAGACTTTGGAACTCCCTGCCTCTTGACATCAGGAAAGGCGCCTTTGCTGCACTCTTTTCGCTTAGGCGAGCCTACCCAGGTATGTGGAATGCCGGGCGTGTGTTTTTCATATGCTTTTAGCTTGCTGTTGTTTGAATTGCTGTTCTTCGCAGCTTTTGCCGATCGCTTTATTCTTTTTTGCGAACCGCTTTGAAGGCCCCCACCTCCTTTACAATCAAGCAGTGTATAAATTTAAAGGAACAGATGAAATGATATCCCAGTACAGACTGCAGAATTCTCCCAGGGATGTGCAAATCGCACACACACACAGAGAGAACCTGAGAAGTTCTTGAGGGTCTGCCTAGCCAGTGTGTTTCTCAAGCTTGCTGTTGTTGAACTACAACTCCCATCATCCCTGTCCACTGATCCTGCTAGCCAGGGATGATGGGAGTTGTAGTCCCGACAGCAGCTGGGATCCCAGCTTTCAGAAACACTCTGCATTTCACAACCACCACTAGATGCTACCAGGAAGCACATGAGGACGGCACAGAGACACCCCCCCTTCCACACTGTTTGTCCCTGTCTGCCCTGCCCGCAGGGAGGTTACATTGAGCTCCAAGGCCTTTGATAAGACAGCTTCACTGTCAACAGAAAGGTGGAAAGGAGCTGGCTGCCTCAAACAAAAGACCTCGCTTGCTTAAGTGCCATAATAAAGTTTGATCAGCTGGTTGGCGCCAGCGAGATGCCTTTGGGAGGGTGGGTCAGTTCTTGATTTGGCCCCCGGCACTTGAGCATACCCAGGAGAGGCAAACGCCCAGACTTGCCTGGTTGTTGGTAGTTTTAAGGACATAACACACAGCCGTAAGGACAGGCCATCACACAGCCTCCTGCTACTGCAGACGGGCACACGCTGTCCTTTTTGGGGGGATGCTCAGACACAGCGAGACTCAGCAGGAAACAAACCCTTGGCGTACAACCCTGTGTCCAAGACAGGCGCCCGAAACTTCACCTACGGATCAGCAGCCACACAAAGAGGCTGTATCCCCTCTTCCTGACTCCGCACAACCCTAGAATTGACTCAGGATTCGCCCGCCTGGAGACAGATCGTTCCGCCTGGAGACAGATCTGCAAGGGTGGGTGTGTCCTTCTGGACTACAACTCCCACCCTCCCTGACCCTTTGTCGTGCGGGCCGAGCCTCATGTTGGGCAAAATATCCCTGCATTGTTGGGGGGGGTTGGACTGGATGACCCTCGGGGTCCCTTCCAACTCTACGATCCTGTGATTCTATACTCCTTGGCTGGGAGCTGGAGGACCCACCCGCTCCCCACATGGGATATACCGGTATATTGCATCACAAGGGTTGTCCCTCGATCCAGGGTGTTTCCCAGACAGAGCTGCTCTGAATGCATATGTTCACACATCTGTGTTAACCCTAGATAGCCACAGGCCCAGATGCCGGTAGCCCAGTTAGTTAGATGCAGCCCAGGAGGCGATAAATGAGCTCAGGGCGAGCCCCCCTATCTTGTGCAGAGCAATGCATTCTCTCCAACACTCTCGCTTTTGCCACCCAAATCCCCCTAAATCCCAGGCTGCCATCTGTTTCTCCCAAGTCGTAGCTTATAACTCACAGCCACCCGCACAGGCAAGCCAAAGGCCAAATGTGGCAGGGACTGGGCTACCGGCTAAGCAGAAGTGCATGCAGATAGAAATAGGCACCACAAAACAAGTACAACCCTCCCTGCATTTGGGAAGCGAGGCTCTGCCACTTTAAACAGCAGAGAGTTGCAGAGAAGGATTCAACTCTCTCTCTCTCCCCCCCCCCCAATATTCTGAAGTAGTATAGTCCAAGAAAGGCTGTACCATGATTTTTTATTTTTTTGGATGCATGCATCTGCCTTCCCTTTTTAATATTGCCTGCTTGAAACTCTTCCTGGAGTGGAAGAAGCTGAACAGATGCCTTCCTAAGAGGTTTTTTTTTAAAAAAAAACAGTCGTACCTTGGATCTCGAACGCCTTGGCTCCCGAAGAGATCGAAACCCAGAAGTGAGTGTTGGAATGATTTTTGGAAGCTGAATGTCCGACACGGCTTCCGCTTGGCTTCAGGAGCTTCCTGCGGCCAGCTGGAAGCCGCGCTTTGGTTTCCGAATGTTTTGGAAGTCGAACCGACTTCCGGAATGGATTCTGTTTGACTTCCAAGGTACGACTGTACTGCTCATATTTTGTTGTTGTTTAGTCGTTTAGTCGTGTCCACACACACACACACACACACACCCATTTTCCAGATGGCAGTTGCATTTTGCAACACAAACTGGCAGCCCTTTGCAGGTATCCGGGCTCCGCAGTAAAGTTGCCTCATCAGTAAGAGCACATTAGTAAGAGATGCTATGGAACATGCATATTCACGCTCCACATGACTTGCAAATGTGAACATTCAAATCCCAAAGGAGAGATGAGACACTGAACTGGGGAATCGGTGAAATCTTCGAGACATTGGGTTTGTCTTTTTGCTGAAATGACTGACACATCTGGAAATGAGTCCCACAGCTTTGAAAAGCAATGGGTTGTATGTATCCAATACTCAAGAGAAGACCCACTGAAGTTAATGGCCACGGCTAACTTAGGTCCATTCATTTCAATGGGCCACCTCTGCGTAGGGTTAGCATCGACTACAACCCAGTGACCTTACGCGCAAAAAGAGGGGGCATTTTATTGTGTTACTGATCCCTTGATTAAAATTTAGGAAGAGTTTCTGGGGGGCGGGGGGGGGGCAGATAAAATAGCCCTTAGGGGGCCAGATCCCTGTCGCTACTGCTAGCTTGCTTTCCAGTCAAACCAGTTCCGAAAGTGGCCTACGACAATAAAAAGAATCAGATTAAAATATAAGGCAGATCTTGGCCATTAATATGTGGCAATCAAGGGGTGTGGGGTGGGGAGGGAAAGAGCCAATTTGGGTGCTGACAGATAATTCTTTGCCAGAGATGATCTCATTGGGGAGTTGGGTGCAGGGCTGCTTAGAAATGAGGGCAATGTTCAAGAAGTTAGCATGTGTTTCTCTATAGGGGGAGGGTCCTTTCTGAGGGGTCCCTGACCTTCTCTCTCTCTCTCTCTCTCTCTCTCTCTCTCTCTCTCTCTCTCTCTGGTAAAGCTGCAGAAAGTAAGATAAAATCAACTGAGATGTGCCTTGATTTGAGAAAGTGGAAAGGCCCGGGGGGCTCAAACCTACAAAAGCACCCAGATCCTCTGCCCCCAAATGTATTAAGTCACGTTATTAAGCAAAGACCTACTGAATATACTTGGGGACACCCGGGTATTCTGAGCTTCAACATTCAAACAGGTGCTGGGTTGCTAAGGCCCAGTGACAGCAAGGACCCTTCTTCAACCAAGAAGCAAGGCCATCCAATTTCACCTGAAGCAAAATCTCAGGTGAATCTGGGACCCACACACACAGAGATTAAACATCTTCAGGGAATTGTGAGGGAAATTTAAAATGATTTTCCATTGGCAAACGTTCCCAGGAGAGGTTTTTTTTTACAGCTCTGTACTTCTTTCCCTAGTCTTCACTGTTTGTACACCTGGAACATGCTGTGGCCCAGTGACCCTGAAACTAATCTTTTGTCCTAGGTCAAAAGAGCTCCGGATTCCAGATTCAACTCTAGACTTTGCTCTCAGGGCTAGCTAAATACCTGGCTCTCTTTTCCTAGCTGAGCATACTTACAGACATGTTGCTTTGCAAAAGGCAGGGTGTCGAAGACTGAGAAGTGGGAAAGGGACAACCGCAGACCCAGGAGATTGTGAACGAAGATTACACCTCTGTTCCTCCGGCTTCCGAAAACAATATCCCCGCCTCTAGGTGCATTATTTTGTCCACACACTTGGTTGTTCCGAAACAAAGAGGAGATTCCTGAGAAATTCAACACTGGTTTCTTATATCCTTGAAAAAAAAATATCCAGTGCTTTGGGGATGGAAGAAGCCAGAGCAGATTCAAAACAAAGAGTTTCTCAACAAACAAAAAAGTTGGCAAATTTGTCAATGCAAAGCGGGAGGGAAAAAGGTAATTTCCAACCGAACTCAAACACTCCCTGTCCTTTGATTGCTAGGAGTCTGGTTTCTCAGAAGTCCAGCCACTTTCAATTTGCAATGCTCTTTCCCCCACACCCCAGAAGTTTTTGTAAGCCTTCCCAAATCTCTTGGTCAGCAAAAGCTTCCCAGAAAAACCATCTGAGTAGGCCTGGCTGCTTCCAGGCCGCTCAGGCTGCATGGATTGATGAAGCAGACAAGGCGAAAGAGTAACAAGTTGGAACATGGGCTTGTGTTGCAACCGCAGAGTGGAATTGCAACCCAAAACAGAGGCATTTGCAATACTTCTCTCCAAAGGTCCTTGTTTTTAAAAAAAACTGGCACGCTCGGAAGAACGACCACGGATTTTTGCATCGTCATGAAATCCAGAAAGCCTTCCTGAGCTATTCCTTTCAAGCCAAAAGCCTTGCCAGCAGAAAGTCTGTAGATCCACAGATGCTAACAAACTTTCCTACTTCTCCGAAATAGATTAAAAAAGCACACACACACACACCCAGCAGGTCAGTTTTTTCCTGAGAGTGCAGGCAGTATTTACCATGTCTTGAAATTTCCATGGTGTTTTGCAAACTTTCCCCAAGACCCAGGACACTAAATTCTTTTTTAAATCCTGAGGTTTGATCCAATTTTTCTCCCAAATAATAATAATAATAATAATAATAATAAGTCTGTGTACAAATCCAGCCTGCTTTGCAGAAATCTCCAAATCTCCAGGAGACGTGAAGCTTGAAAATGCTAATACTGACAAAAATCAAACTTCAAAAATAGTGATGCACATTAGTGTAAGCTCATTGCCTAAGAAAGACCCATGTTTTCTCCCTCAGACTACAGAGGAGATGTAAGATTTGGTGATGGGGGAGATGACACACCATAATTTTAGCTTTTTCAAAGCATGGGAAACTTGATGCTCTTCAGAAAACCCCCCAAAATCATTTGTAAACTTTGAGGAATCCCACATGATGTTGTTTCCGCACCCTTTATAATCCAGAAAAAGCAGCGTTTTTTCCAACAACAACAACAACAACGAAAGTAATTGGGAGGGCTGCCAAAATCTAGAAAAATAACTCGCTAGCGCAAATATTCAATCCAGCCCAAATCCAGAATCAGTGTTCGACGAATGACGGGGTCCAACATCCAGAAAATGTATACATGTGTGCTGCAACCCCAATCCAAGTGGACACAGGTGGACTTTAGAAGTTGAATTAATCTTCAGCATCCAGAAAAAAGACTGCGCAATCCAGATGAAAAAGCAGCTGATCCAAACCAACCATACTCCTCTCTGTCATTTGCCACAAGCAAAGTCCAAACAGTCAGCTTGGATAAACCAGACTTCAGCTTTCCATATTAACCTGAAGTAGTAATTTTCTCTCTCAAGACTCCCAAGTTGTGTTTTCCCTCTTCTGTGGGTTTAAAATGAGAGACTGGCGGTTTGCTTTCCAGATGCTCTGCATTTTGGAGGGAGACCAGTTCTCTTGAAATGTCGCAAGTCCATCTTTTTTCCTTTCTTTTTTTTGGGGGGGGGGGAATATTATTAGCTCCTTCCTACACACATCTATTTTATGCTGAGGCAGGCTTAATTTTGCTGCAGGCTTAATTTGGGGGGAACTCTCTTCCAAGGAAAAGCAGATACCCACACCCACAAAATTTAGGGTTTTTTTTGGCCTTTTCCCCTTCGGCTGGGATCCTGGCTCCCACTCAAGCCAATAATAGAAGGGTCCGGCCTGCTTGCTTCCTTGCAAGATAGCAATTTATCCGGCCAAGTCAGAAACCAAGTTGCTGGATGGAAACTAGGTGAGGGGGAAGAAAAGGAGGCCAGTCGAAAAAAGAAAAAATTACAGCTGGCTGGGAGGCAGAAAGTAGGCGACGAAGAGGAAAAGGAGGGGAGGCGAAAGAGGGGACCAAAAGGAGAAAGCAGGGATCAGGTGGAAGGAAGGGAAACGCGCGGTCCTGGCTGGCTGGTGCGCAATCCTGGTGCGCAAAGCGACCCGGGGAAAGGAGGTCGTGGGGAAAGAAAAGATTGAATGAGAGTTGGGTAAGAAAAGCAGAAAGAGGGCAGGAGGTGGAAGCAGAGCGGAGGCTCCTCGAGGACTTCAAAGCGCCTTCTCCATCATTGTCTCCTTCTTCCTTCCTTCTCTCCTCTCCACGCGCGTCTCTCCTTTCTCTTTTTCCCCCTCCCAGTTTGGGCGAAGGGATTACTTCTTCTCGCTCCCATCTGTTGGAGGGCGAACGGCGCCCTCGCCTCCTCCTCCTCCCTCTCCCATTTTGTCCTCTTCCCTTCTTTCTCCCTGCAAAAGTCTCGCCTCCCGCCCCCTCTCCGGCTCCGGTATGGCCGGATGTGTTACTTCTTCTCCTCCTCCTTTCAGCTTTTGCCACTCTTTCTTTCTCTTTCTCTCTTTTCTTTCTCCCTCCCGCGGCTGCCGGGAGAATCACCTTCTTTCTCTCGCCCTTTCTTTCCTTTCTCTTCTTTCTTTCCTGCTCTCCTCCTTTTGCAATCGGGTCCTTCCTCCTTTTCTTTCCCACCAAAACGTGCTGAGCGAGAGAGAGAGAGACCTTTAGAAAAAGGCAGAGAGGGGAGGGGGGAAAGGGCGAAGGAGGAGGAAAAAAAAGAAGGGCAGGCAGCTGGATTTGGCTCACAGCCCAGCTCCCTCCCCTCCCTCCTCGGGCTCACACTCGCGTCTATTCCTTCTCCAGACCCTGACCCCTCCCTCTCTCCTGCCTCCAAGTCCTGGGTCCTAGAGGCTCCTCTCTCCTCGAAAAGAAAGGGAGAAGAATCACCTTGCAGAATCTTAAGGACTAGCAGCACGGTTGGAAGAAGCCAGCTCAAAGAATTGGCCCTGTACCTTTAAAGCAAACACACCTGCCCAAAGAATCCTGGGAACTGTAGTTTGCCCCTCGTAGAGCTACATTTCCCCCACCCCCACCCCCACCCCCCCCGAAGGAGAGGAAAAGAAAGAAAGAAAGAAAGAAAGAAAGAAAGAAAGAAAGAAAGAAAGAAAGAAAGAAAGAAAGAAAGAAAGAAAGAAAGAAAGAAAGAAAGAAAGAAAGAAAGAAAGAATCGTATGGAAACTTGAGGACTAGCAGTACATTTGGCAGAAGCTGACCCCAAGCATTGGCTGTTTACGCACCATGCCTTTAAAACACACCCCTCCCTCCGAAAGATTCATGGGAACTGTAGTTTACCCCTCATCGAGCTACAGCTCCCTGTCTGCTACCCAGTGATATTGAAGAAAGTTTCAACATCTGGTAGGGAAGACTTTTGCACATTCCTGGTCCTTGGCATCAGGCATCAAAATGGCTTCATGCACACCCATACATTTAAAACACACACACCCCGTATATCCTGGGAACTGATGCATCACAGACCTACAGCATATTATTATATCACAACTGGAGAGAGACCTGTTGGGATGTAATGTAAAAGTGCTGTCTGAAATGTATAAAATATTATTGGAATGGGAGGCACAAGATGGGCAAGTAAAACCCTCAATGTTACATTGGGCAAGAGATATTTGGCATAATATAGGCATGGAAGCATGAAGACGATTGTGGAATAGGGATATAAAATTTACAGCATGTTATGGTCTCAGAGAGGGATGCGGATAGCGCTGTGGTCTCTAAATCACAGAGCCTAGACTCGAGCTTGCTGAACAGAAGGTCGTCGGTTCGAATCCCTGTGACGGGGTGAGCTCCTGTTGCTGGGTCCCATCTCCTGCCAACCTAGCAGTTCGAAAGCATGTCAAGTGCAAGTAGATAAATAGGTACCGCTCCGGTGGGAAGGTAAATGGCGTTTCCATGCGCTGCTCTGGTTCGCCAGAAGCGGCTTAGTCATGCTGGCCACATTACCTGGAAGCTGTACACCGGCTCCCTCGGCCAATAACGCGAGATGAGCGCCACAACCCCAGAGTCGTCTGCGACTGGACCTAATGGTCGGGGTCCCTTTCCCTTTATATTGGCAAAAATGTATAAATTTAATCAAATAAGTGTAGGAAATGTAAAGAGAAAGAAGGTTCTTTTCATATGTGCTGGTCTTGTACTAAGCTTAAAGCTTACTGGGAAATGATATATAATGAATTGAAAAGGATGTTTAAAATAAAGTTTGCAAAACAACCAGAAGCTTTTCTTTTGGGAATTATAGGGACAGAACTACCAGAACTGTATAGAAACTTATTCATGTATGCTACTACAGCTGCAAGAATGCTACTCACCCCAAAATGGAAAGAAGCAGAAGTCCCAGCAAAGGAAGAATGGATACAAAAACTTATGGAATATGCAGAAATGGCAAAACTTACTGGAAGAATAAGAAATCAAGATGACAAACTTTTGATAAAAGAATGGAAATGGTTTATTGAATATTTACAGATAAATTGGCAGGATTATTGTAATAACCTGCAGTTTGATAAGAGTATATATTTAAAGCAGATGAATAAATGAACAAATTTAGTTAATTTGGATATGCAGAAGATATTAAAAATAAATTTTAAGGAACCACAAAATGAGGGGAAAGGAAGTCAAGTTTTGAAATGTTAAAATGATTGAATTTTTAAATAAATGTATAAACCTGAAAAGTATAATTTTTTAAAAATATAAAAAAACATGAATCTTATAACTCTCCAATGGTTTGACTCCTCCCCCCCCAGGCACATTCTTCCATTGTCTCCCAAGAAAGACAGATGACGACAAAAGCATTTTTATATCCCATCTTTTTATTCATGGCGACTTGCATGGTTCTTCCTCTCCTCGTTTTAATCTCCACAACACCCCTGTGAGGTAGGCCAGGCTGAGAGGCAGTTACGTCCTGAGCTTCATGGCCGAGTGGGGATTTGAACCCTAGTCTCCCAAGTCTTAGTCCAGCACTCTAACCACTACACCACCGCTGCCTCACAGCTCCCAGTTCCACTAACAAACTGCAGTTCCCAGGATACTCTCACTGTGTGTGTGCGCGTGCGCTTTAAATGTATCTATTTAAATTCGTATATGGCCCTTCATCCGGTTGGCAACATAAAAATACAAGATAAAAACACAAAATAATAAATGTACAGTTGCACATACAAACTTTCTGCTGCCTGAAGCAATGGACCGAGATGGCACTTTCCACATTCCAAGTACAAATATCTGTGGTCAGCAGGAGGTTAGCCTAGGGAGGGCAGGCTCCTCAGAATCTGCCGCCTGAGGCAGCCCATTCACTCTGTACACAGGAGTGTGTGAGTCAATCCATTTGTCCATTTAGCACAGTATTGCCTACGCTTTCCAAGGATCCAGGCCTCTGCCTCGAGATCCCAGGGATTGAACCTGGGACTTTCTGCCTGCAGAGCAGATGCTGCGCCCCTGAGCTACGGCCCGTTCCCCACCCGACCCTCCTGCCAAACGGCAGGGCCGGCCCTGTTTCACAGATTGAAGCCCACAATGTGAACTGTTATCCTTGACCGGCACATGCAAACACGTGAGCGCATGCACACCGATGGGAGGGGGTGGGAGCCAGAATTGTAAACAATGAGTTCAAAAGAGACTAGATTTGCATGTGATCCAGTCTGGGGACATTTCTCTGCGGAGCCACAATGCCTGTGAGATAAACACACAATGATCACTCACTCTCAAGGGCAGCCGGGCATTATTGGCTATGCTTGAGAACCTTGCTCTTCCTCGATGTGGCCTCTATGCTTATCTGGTTTTAGATTTGAGCTCCCAACCACCCCTTTTATTACCAACCTCTCCCAAGTCTGCATCTGTCTTGGAATCACTTTTAGATGTTGTAATCGCTTTGTGTGTCGGCTGCTCTTGTCTCCTTTGAAAGGAAGAGCAGGATATAAATTTAATAAATAATAATGGAATAATAATTGCAGTGGGTTGCATCAAAGGTACCAAGAAGTGTTGTCTGTTTGTTGATAAACTGCATTTTTAGGCCACTTTTTTTTTTACTCCCAAGAGCTCAAAAATATGTTCAATATATTGATACAAGTCACAAATCACGGGCAGGCATCTCCCCACCCAACCACACCAGTGAGATCCCACAGAATCTGGAAATATCTAAATGCTGAGCTCAGTCAGGAGCCAAACTGCCCCCCCCCCATCCACCTGCTCGGTCCAGAGTCCACACTCCACCTGGTTCTGGAAGAGAACTCCCATTCCTAATCTTCCAGGCTTACCCGAACTCTCCTGCTCTCTCCCAAACATACCCCCTGGATTCTGATTCTCGCAGGCAGGCAGGCAGGCAGGCAGGCAGGCAATGTCAGAGTGACACGACACACATGGCAAAGATTCCACCTAAACATTAGGAAGAACTTCCTGACAGTAAGAGCTGTTCGGCAGTGGAATTTGCTATCAAGGAGTGTGGTGGGGTCTCCTTCTTTGGAGGTCTTTAAGCAGAGGCTTGACAGGCATATGTCAAGAATGCTTTGATGGTGTTTCCTGCTGGGCAGGGGGTTGGACTGGATGGCCCTTGTGGTCTCTTCCAACTCTATGATTCTATGATTCTATGATTCACATTTATAAAAATACAAATAGCAGGAAGGGAATGTAGAGAGACAGAGTCTTCTTATGTCCTCATGGTCACTGTTTTCTTTTCCCAGAATTCCCTTCGCACTGATGTGTCATCCAGGTGTTCCTGTGTGGATGGAGAAGGTGGGGCAGAGCCCCCCCCCACTTGCCAGAGGTTTTTCTCCTGTCTCCCAGGGACACCCATGTCACTTTGTTTCGGAAGGAAATCCCAGCCGGCTTTCCACGGCTACTGCAGGAGATTTGCATCTCACAGACGGGCAGGAAAATACCTGCGATAATACGATGGGTAACCATGGCAAAGTAAACAGAGTGGGAATCTCAAGAACAGGAATGCTATGGATGTGAATTCTGGGGCACCGGGGAGATAGCGAGCTCTCATTTTCCCTGGGCCCAAGGAGCCTCTGATTCCACCTTCCAAAACCTCAATCCCGGAAGTCAAAATTCCATCCGAGAATATGTACAGTAACCAACACAGGCATGGCCTCTTGGAGCATGTGCAGAGTGCCACCACACCTATCACCGCGTAGCTACAACTCACATACAAAGGGAGGAAGTCCCAAGAAGGTTCTCACACCTTCCCTTGCCTGGAAAATGTTAGCATTAATACAGGGGGATTTGGTGTCTGTAATATCCAGCTCCCCATCTCTCTCAATGAAGCCAGATAAGCCACACAGCCCATGGGAGGTAGCATTGCCCAGTGGTTAGAGAGCGGGATACCATCTCCTGCTGCCCTTGCTGGACTTCTGAGCCTGGGTCTTCTGTGCAGCAGGAGGAAATGCAACAGGTGATGTGCTCTCTTTCCTGCCTACTGTCTTGCATCACCTGTGACATTTCTGTCTGTTCGACAGCTGTTCCGTGCACCGGATTCTTGCCCCGAATGAAGCTGAGGGACATTGAAACGTGGCAAATTCACGGCACAAGCTGGTTCTCTGTGCTCTTGGGTGGTGGCAAGTAGGATGACATCATGCGGCAGGCAGAGTGACATCATCGTTGCAGGTAGCAGGGTGGATACATCAAAGGAATATCTCCAAAGGAAAAGTAGCGTAACAGCTTCATTCGGGAATCATGCAGAATATCTAAGGTGGGAGCAGTGGGCACACTTTGGCGGGAGAGGAAAGCGGAGGGAGAGGGAAAGATCAATCTGGGACTCTCAAGGCAAGGAGGAGTCGGCAGCGGAGGGGTGGGGGCCATCGACTCAGCCGCAGGGAATCACAGAATCGTAGAAGGGCTGACTTGGAAGGGACCCAGTGGATCATCTAACCGGGGGGGTCCTCAAAGGGAGGGGGAGTTCTGTTTTCTCTGGATGAAGAAGGCAAGACACATTCTGCTGTCTTTGGAACGTTTTATTGAAAATTTAAAAATAAATACATTAAGGCAAGATGGTTAAGTTTCTTTGGGACAGCAGACAAGAGACAGCGGATTTTAGTGCAAGTGTACAAATAGTTGAGAAACGATCCTGACCTATAAATGTGGGCATTGCTAGCTATAGGGATGAGCAGAGGGTCACACTCACAAGCCAGGATAGGGGATGGCAAGGCTTACCAGGGGATATTCTTCTGTAACAAGTTGCTCCTGCAACAATTCATGTGTGAACATTTCCCCTCTTGCCATTTCGTTTGGCTCTTCCTAACTTTATTCTCTAATGTCACTTAGAGTTGCCAGCTTGGACCCTGCTCCTATGTCTTTAGAAGAAGTCGGCCAGATGTAGCGATATTTAGTGGGTGACCAACTTTTTTTCTTGCCAATGCTCCTCTACATCTAACAGAAAATCCGCAGCTAAGCACACGTTAGAAGGCAGAGGAGCATTTGCAGGAGAAAAAGTTGGTGCTCGACTTTTGGCAGAGTGGGCAAACTGCAATAAGAGAGAGACAAGGATTTACCTGGCAACTTAATCTGGGTTTATCTGCAAGAGAATCCGATATCCCCCAATTGATATATCTGAGTGTATTAGAACAAGCCCTTTCGCTTTCTCCCAGTATGCTCTACACTGCAAAACCCAACCATATCTAGGATAAGCTGTCATGACAGCCCCCCAAAGGGCACAGAGGGGGCCGGGATTCCGCAAGAGCGCAAGAAATTCCATCCCCGACCCCTGTTCCTTATTGATGCTGTTCAAGCTGGTCCTCAGCGACCTTTGGGGAAAGCTAAAGATTTGAATCCATTTTCAACCGGACAGTTGAGGATGCTTTTCATTTTCACTGCAATTAATTCTGAAGTTAAAAAATAAACAATCAGACAGTGATGTTCTAGTGTACCCAGGTCCTGAGGGTGGACACACGGGTGGCAGCCTGTGAGGGAAATAAACTCTGCACATGTTCAGAGGCTCCCTCCCTCTGAATCCAATCCACGGTCCAGCTTCAAAGCCTCACTGTGTGGCCACACAGGTGCAGGCCACGGGCAAAGGATATTTCCGCCGCTCAAGGTAGAATGACTTGTGGTCATTCTCACAACGCCTTCGATAGTAGACGGTTGTGTCGGCAAAGATCGGTTCGGAGACTCCGTTTCCCTCCTTCTGGACGAAGGTCTTTTGGGTGACCTTTTTCACAGGGTGCCTCAAGGAGACGCAGGAATCTTGGCAGATGCACTCGGCTCTCCAGAGGAGTCGAGGGTAGCGGGAATCCTCAATGTCTTCCCTGGGGGAGGCAAGAGAAAGGACAGGTCTGTCTTTGAGCCATTGATGGCTGGATGGGGGTCTGATGGGGGGAATGCGCTGGGATGCTGGTTGCGGAGTAATGGACGGGGCAATAAAATAAAAATAAAATAAAATAGTGTGGGATGAGGAGCTTTGGGGGACTAATGCAGGGTTAGATAGCCTTCCCCAACCCGGTGCCCTCCGGATACCTGGGAAAGGAACTCCAGTTACCCCTGACACTGGTCTTACTGGAAGGGACCCTGAGGGGCAACCAGTCCCTGCAAGGCAGGTATATGCAGCTGTCCCATTCGGGGATCGAAGCTGCAATCTCAGCCTCCTCTGCACCATGCTCTAACCCAGGCACCCGCAAACTGCGGCCCTCCAGATGTTTTGGGACTACAACTCCCATGATCCCTAGCTAAGAGGACCAGTGGTCAGGGATGATGGGAATTGTAGTCCAAAACATCTGGAGGGCCGAAGTTTGGCAATGCCTGCTCTAACCAGCTGAGCTCTCCAGGAAATCTAGAGGGCAGTTTTGGTTGTGCCTGGCAGGGCAAAAGGGATGCCTCTATCTTACCAGTCGGTGGTGCGGCAATAAAACTGCTAGCATGTTTGGAAAGCTAAGCAGGGTCCGCTATGGTTTCAAATTGGATGGGAAACCACACTTCAAGATTCCTGCATTGGAGCGATGGAGGTTGGACTAGAGGACCCTGGGGGTTCTATGTAAATGGGACGCATGAGGGGGCAAAGGAATAAAAGGTACGATTGTTCTCTCTTACACATATCGCCAAGGAGAACTGGAGGCCATGTTCTTCCCTAGACCAGTAATCGCGCTGCAGTTGTCAGAGGAAGACGCAGACCTGGAGGATCGGGCGGAATGAACAGACTGGGTGGAATGGGCAGACTGGGAGGAATGGCTGTTGAGTTCCTTCACGACTTCATTGAGTGTCGTCTCTTTACAACAGTTTGAGGAGGACATACATTGGAAGGCCTGGCTGGCCACAAATGCCGAGAGCAGGAAGCACATCGCAGCCTAGGAGAAGGAAGGAAGGCCAAGGGAGGGCAGCGGTCACAACTGGTCATGGTGGAACAGCCCAAACCACAGCTCAAAGCATTCCTTTGCCTTACAGAGAAATCTAGTAGCCCATTTCCCACTCCCTTTTCCACGCAGCCTTCGTAAGTTGGAGTACTCCGTTCCCAGAATAACGTGGGCAGGGATATCTCCAAAAATCAGCCTGGAAAATTGGCAGAATCAAGTGGTACAGTCTATCCTGGACTGTGTCATTTCCACCTGCTACATTTTTATAAAATACTGTAAAATCATTTTAAATGCTTACAATATATATGATCCATTAACTATTATTATATTCATGCTCTAATGATATGATATAGTAAATGATATATTTTATATGTAACAATGCAAAATATCTATATAGATATACAGATATAGATACACACTTGAAATTTAAGCTGTGTTTTATGTGCATTTTTTCCACACACCACTTGGAGCTCTTCGATGAAGCTGCTTGTCAATCATTCTAAGGAAATGCATAACCAAAATTGGAATCCTCCCCATGTGAGGGATGGAAGGAAGAAGACAACAGCCACAACTTCCTTGCACATCAAAATCTAGCATATCAGGAACAAGGCTGGTTTACAGGTAGTCCTATTTTCCTGACATGCTACTTTTCTACATTTAGGGCGCTCACCGCTTAATGGGGGGAGATTCAGACTCACAGCCCAACCATTCCTCCCCCATTTGGAAATCTCATGTGCCAAAGTCAGGACAATGCTTGTGCTTCGGACAAAGTGGCCTTTGCTCTCCCCCCTCTTTTTCTAGCTCACCTCAATGAGCCAAGGAGCAAAGTGGGGGCAGCCCCACACAGTCACTAGACTGAGTGAACTGAGAGTGGAAATTCCTTCCTGTCTCCAGAATACAGGGCTCAATATGGCTGCTGTGTCCCTCCCACCTATTGCCTACCAAGCTTCCAGATGGACAGAAATTAAACAGATGAGGAGTCAATAAATAATAAAGAGCACAACTTATGATCAATAATCAGATTCCATTTAGATCGGGCAGGGGAGACCCAGTTTGTGTGGCTAGACTACAACACCCATCATCCCTGACCACTGCTCCTGCTTGCTAGGGTTGATGGGAGTTGTAGTCCCACAACAGCTGGAGACCCAAGTTTGAGAAACACTAGACTGGGAGTCATCGCAGAAAGGAAACTTGCGAAAGGGGGACAAGATGATAAATCAAGGGGTTGCCCTCCGGTTATATTTAAAGCTACCACTCTCACCAGTGCCAGCCAGCTTGGCCAATGTAAGGAATGATGGGGAGGCGGCGTTAAAAATAATTCCCCCCAGCCAACAAGATGGCCGAAGGCCACGGTCTGACGTGGCTTTGACAGGGGGATCGGGCGAAGCTGTGGAGGAGGAGGGAAGGCCCTTGGACAGCTCTCAGCTTTGATGACAAAATTGGAACCTCCAGGACCAGCAGCACTCTACCTCTGAATAGCAGTTCCTAGCAAGGAAGAGTGGGAGGGGGCCGGCTGGGGCCTCCGAGTGCCTCAGGAGCCAAATGGATCTCCGCTTGGATCCAAGAAGACCCTACTCAGGTTCTTGTGAGAGACGGTTGAAGGTTTTGAGGATGGGGTCTATACACCTGTTATTCTACTTGGAAGTCAACAGCACAATTTATAGCCCCCCAAACATTTCTTGGAACTAGCAGCAGAACCCAAAGGGCCTCCCTATGGACCCTGCTTCAGCCTCCCCCCTGCCCCTTCCCTCCGTGTAAGGAGCAGAATTGGCACACTTACCAGCTGAGTCTTCTCCATGTCAGATCTCCGGGAGCGGGGCCTCGTGTCTGTAGAGAGCTCAGGGAACTGCTGTCACTACGAGCCTCGGGATCCCTATTTTATGGCCTGCAAGATTCCATTCATTCATTCCATGCAAATTTTGGGGGTGAACGAGCACCTGTTTCTGGAACATATAATCAATGTCTCCTTTGTTCAGTTTATGCTTAATGGGTGACAGAAGGTGCCTTGCAGGATCAAGGGGCCCATCGGCCTCATCCAGACGGACTCGTCTTACTGACCTCTGAATCCAGAGTCTTTCTTCTGAGAGGGGACACAACCACATGAAAACCCAAAACGAGCCATGAGAGTGTGAGTTCTCCCCTTCCAGCTCTTCCCTGGCACCTGGTATTCAGAGAAGATAGATTGCCCCTGACCATGGAGGTTCTCTCTGGTGCTCCACAGCTTGCTGCAAGGCTCTCCCTCAAAGGGCTGTTGCACCAGTACTGAGCAATGGAGGCTGAGAGCTCTTAATGCCCCTCTCTTCTTGGAAGTGCATGGAGTTCTGGACAGGGGAATAGCTTCATGGGTGTCAAGAGCGAGTCAGCAGTCGATCACAATGTGCATGTTCCAGTTAACTCTTCATTAGCAAAACTCTGTTCTGCAGAGGTGTGTCAGACCTCATGAGCACAGAAACTCCTCTCCGGCACGTCTTGCCTCCATGAAGCAGTGCTGAGACTGAGGGTTCCTGTCTCCTCACAGCTGTTGATGTCCCCTCCTCTCCAGGGTTTTCCCCAAGCAATCAGAGACTGCGCCAGCATGAAGCCAACCTCTCCCCCGCCCTTTTCACGCCTCTGCCAGCTCCAGGAGACCAGGTGGAGGGCAGCTGGTTGCAGGAGGTGGAGGAGACACCCAGCACTCTGTACCGGTCTGACCCATCTCTGCCTCTTGGCCTCCTTCCTCTCCTGCTTCAGCTTCTACCAGAATCTCCCCACTCACTAAACCCTGTTGCCTCTTCAGTCCTTGACCCCTCCCCCTCCCAGTCTTCTCCCTCTGACCACCCATTTTCCTCCAACCACCGATCCTCAGGCTCTGAGCCCTCTTCCCTTGGGGGTTCCCCAGCTGGTTCCTCCCACCATTCCTCTGGGGGCATCCAGTACATGACAATGGGGTTGGCCCCACACCTTGGCCAGGAGGAGGGGGCTCTTCACTTGGAAATGTGGCGCTAGACTTGACCTTCGCCCAGGCCCTCTGGGTCCCTGGCATCTCAGTTCTCAGGGGTGGCAGCACACCAGCGAGACCCCACGGCCTCCAGAAGGATCCAGATGCTGAGCTCAGGAGCCGTCCACCTGCTTGGTCCAGAGTCCGCACCCCTCCTGGTTCTGGCAGAGAGCATCTTGCAAGGGAAGCAGATCCTCTGGGAGAAGCACAGCAAGAGGGAAGTGGGGGTGGGGGTGGGGGTTAAGTCCCAGGAAGCGGAGAGGGCTGCTCAAAGGCAAAGCTCACTTTCGGGGGGCGGGAGGGTTGTCTGCCAGTGACAACGATGTTGCTTCTTGCTCTGCTAATGCGCAGAGCCATTTCCTTTGTGGATCCTTACTTAGGCCATTTCCTCACCTGGCTATTCCGGGAATTGAACCTTTGCTGGATCCGGGAATTAGAAGGGGGTTCAGGCACGCAGCCTACCCCTGCCCAAACTCACAATAATACATACTGCCCCCCCCGCCCAGTTCCCACCCCTCCTCCTCACCATCCCATAATTCCTGTCTGTCCATCCCTGGGGTTCAGCCCTCATTCAAATTATGCCCTAGTCGAAGTTGGAGGGGAATATTTACATTAACAACCACACGACCCATTTTTTAAAATGCGTCATCAAGGCATTTCTGCAGAAAGGAGCCCTTTCCCCCAGATACACCTCCTTGCCAGAGGTTTCCCTCCTGTCACCCAGGGACCCTGTTTCCCTTTGTTTCGGAGATAAATCCCAGCCGGCTTCCCATAGCTATTGCAGGAGATTTGCATCTCCGCGGTTTTGACTGGCAGGAAAATGCCTGCGATAATACGATGGGTAACCATAGCAAACTAAACAGAGTGGGAATCCCAAGAACAGGGTTATCGGGGATGGGGGGGCCAGAGGGAATGAAGCTGGGGGAGCAGTGATCTCTAATTTCCTTCAGGTCTAAACAGCCTCAAGTCTCACCTCTGGGATCTCTCAAATCTCCACCTTAGAATGTGTGCATCAATACCCAAGGTAAGACCTCAATGGGCATGTGCAGAGTGCCACCCCCCTTCACTCATAACCCCCACACAAATGTAGGTTTTTCCAGGAAGGATCTGATAGCCTTCCTTACTTTGCATGCATGACCACTGATTCTGGAGAACTCGGGGTGAGAATGACCCAGCTCAGCCCCTGGCTCAGTGGGACTGAGGTTTCCCAAAGATCTTGCCCATCCCTCAAGGGTTAGAGAGCAGGGTGCCACCTTTTCCCCTTTGCCAGGCCTCTGCACCTCGATCTGCTCAGCATCAGGCAGAAATTCAACAGGTTATTTGCTTTTTGGCGCAGATACGAGGCCCAGAACAGCTGCCCTGCGGAAATATCATAAGAAGGCAGTGGCACTTCACCTGTTGAATTTCTTCCTGCTCACAATTGACTTGCCTTGAACCGGGTTTGTGTGTGGAAAGTTTTGCCATGCTCTCTTGCCACTAGACCACTACAGCTGTGGGAGCGCACACTTAGCAATGCCAAGCCAGGAGTCGGTTTCCAAAATCGGAGGTTATATTTGAAATGTAGGTACAGGTATGGCATCCTTCCTGGAGCTGCCGACCCTAGTTTGTGGGTCATGTGACTCCTCAGTGCTGTGGGGGGTGGTAGTTCACTGCACATGCTCTTGAAGACCCTGCCTGTGTCACAACTCTACATATTATAACGATGGATATTTGATCCTTGTGGTGAGGTTTGGTAGGTCGAACCAGAGACTGTTGAGACCCAGAGAAAATGAGAACATACCTTCCAAGTGCCTCCCCCCCAAAAAAAGGGACACCTGGTTTTTTTGTGCCAGATCTCGGTGGGGAAGATTGCTTCTGCGGGTTCAAGTATGGAGGCTCATCTCAGATTCCCAATCGGCCAGAATTTACTCTGGGATGCATTATAGGACAGAGCCCAAGAGTCTGTGAGAGCATTTCCATAGGGGCAAACACTATATGCAAACATATGTCATCTTATGGCTCATTCACGCCCCTCTGCTTTCCCCCAAGGAAAAGCCAGCACTCAATCAGAGCACGGTAATTTGCTCCGATTTAGCACTAAAGAGTGGATTTTCCCTGGGAAAGGAGCGGGGCAAGGGCGAAAGCAGAAGTGTGGGCGAGCCCTTAGCTGTTTAGCTTCTACCCAAAATCATGGATGGGCTGGATGCCAAGGAGCGGTGGCAGGGACCGGCTGCAGAACGCCCAGGGGAAGACGGTTCAGAGCCAGGGGATTGGTGGTGTTGGGATGACGATGAGTGGTCAGAGGGCGAAAAGGGAGCAGACTGGAAGGAGGAGGTGTCAGAGGCTGAAGAGGTAACAGGGTTTCGTGAGCAGGAAGAGTCGGTGGCAGAAAGCAGTCCAGAGAGAGAAGAGGAGGCTGGAGAGGAGCAAGGCCCAAGAGGCAGAGAAGGAACCAGGGCAATGAGCTTCCTCTCTCCTGGCCTCCCAGAACCAGGAGAGGTATGAAGAGGGCAAAGCAGAGACAGACCCCTTGACGGAGTCTCAGATTGCTTGGGAAGGACTTGGGAGAAGAGGAGGGAAAGCGGCCCTTGCAACTGCGTCATTGGTGCAAGATCTACTGGGAAGAGAGGCTGAGATCACCAGGCCTGGCCTCCTGAGCTGTTTGTTTCTTTGAATAAAGCATTAACTTCACAAATACCATGTGTGTTATACCTGACCTGCTTCTGGCACCCATCATTGGCCCCCAAACACCCCCAGCACCTCACCATCTCTCCGCTGGCCATGACCCATGAGATACAACTTGCGCAACCTGTTTTTTACTGTACGTGTCAGGACTCTTGTCCTGACGGTGGTCAGTTCTTACCAGCCTTGTGGTCGGGTCGCATTCCTGTGTAAAATGACACAGTCCCCACCCGCTAATAATGGGCCGAACGGTAATTCCACCTTAACTCTGGGAGTTGCCTTTGGCTGAGGGAATCCTGGAAAAAGGAAACAGCGTGCAATTTCACTGAAGCAGGATTTCCATAACCACAAGGAACCCCTTTCCCCAAAATCAATGTGAAAATGAGGCTGCACTGCCCCCACCCCTGACAGCCACCCCCCCACCTACAGGGATTGGCGTTCCTGGGATTCCCACTCTGCTTACTTTGCTATGGTTACCCAGCGTATTATCAACCAACCGCACAGGTATTTTCCTGCCCAGCTAAACCACAGAGTGAGATGCAAATCTGCAATAGCCGTGGAAAGCTGGCTGGGATTTCTCTCCGAAACAAAGCAATCGGCCATGTGTCCCTGGGAGACAGTAGGGAAGCCTCCATCAGGGGGGCAAGGGGAGAAAAGGTTTCTTCCCGGACAGCTCCACCCTTTCTCCAGAAACACCTTGGTGAGGCAGAAGAAAACGGGAAGAACAATTGTGCAGCGGCAGCTTTCCGACTACGACCTAATTTGACTGCGGATTGAACCCCAGAGATGGACGGATAATGATTACGTGGCATTGGTGAGGAGCGATGGGGTTGAAAAAATTCTTGCTCCTATCCTCACACTCGCAATAGAAATATTATATAACCTGATGTTGGCTTTGACGGGGAATATAATGTGCACAAATGCATCTATGGATAATGTCAGAAATGTGGGGATTGTTGACATTTACTAGTGTTTAGACTGTTGCACGTGTGTGTGTGTGTGTGTGTGTGTGTGTGTGTCCGTGCGCACCCCTGCAGATCCTCCAAGTGTCCCTATTTTCCAGGGTCAGTCCCAGATTTACAGAAGCCATCCCAGTTTCTGGTTTGATCCCAGTTTCTGGTTTGATCCCAGAACATCCTGCTTTTCCTTAAAGGTAAAGGGACCCCTGACCATTAGGTCCAGTCGCCATGACCGACTCTGGGGTTGCGGCGCTCATCTCACGTTATTGGTCGAGGGAGCCGGCGTACAGCTTCCAGGTCATGTGACCAGCATGACAAAGCTGCTTCTGGCAAACCAGAGCAGCACACAGAAACACTGTTTACCTTCTACTTGCACTATGAAGTGCTTTCGAACTGCTAGGTTAGCAGGAGCTGGGACCAAGCAATGAGAGCTCACCCCGTCGCAGGGATATGAACTGCCGACCTTCTGATCAGCAAGCCCTAGGCTTTGTGGTTTAACCCACAGCGCCACCTGCGTCCCCCTGCTGTTCCTTAAAGGGTAAAGGGGCCCCTGACCATCAGGTCCAGTCGTGTCCGACTCTGGGGTTGCGGCGCTCATCTCACTCTATAGGCCGAGGGAGCCGGCGTTTGTCCACAGACAGCTTCCGGGTCATGTGGTCAGCATGACAAAGCTGCTTCTGGCGAACCAGAGCAGTGCACGGAAACCCCGTATACCTTCCTGCCGGAGTGGTCCCTATTTATCTAATTGCACTTTGATGTGCTTTTGAACTGCTAGGTGGGCAGGAGCTGGGACCGAGCAACGGGAGCTCACCCCGTCGCAGGGATTCGAACCACCGACCTTCTGATCAGCAAGCCCTAGGCTCCGTGGTTTAACCCACAGCGCCACCTGGGTCCTCCCGCTTTTCCTTAGGACATCCCTATTTTCATTGGATAAATGTTGCAGGGTATGGAGTTAAGCAACCACCGAGCCAAGGAAACCATACAACTATACAACCTTTAGAAGACATCTGAATCTCCTGTATAGGGGAGATTCTTTAATGTTTAATGTTTTATTAGGTTTTTATTTTTTGTTGTTGTTTAGTCGTTTAGTCGTGTCCGACTCTTCGTGACCCCATGGACCATAGCACGCCAGGCACTCCTGTCTTCCACTGCCTCCCGCAGTTTGGTCAAACTCATGTTGGTAGCTTCGAGAACACTGTCCAACCATCTCGTCCCCTGTCGTCCCCTTCTCCTTGAGCCCTCCATCTTTCCCAACATCAGGGTCTTTTCCAGGGAGTCTTCTCTTCTCATGAGGTGACCAAAGTATTGGAGCCTCAGCTTCAGGATCTGTCCTTCCAGTGAGCACTCAGGGCTGATTTCCTTCAGAATGGATAGGTTTGATCTTCTTGCAGTCCATGGGACTCTCAAGAGTCTCCTCCAGCACCATAATTCAAAAGCATCATTTATTCGTCAGAGTGGCTGGAACTATTATTTCATTAAGGAATAGGACATCCCTATTTTCATCAGAGAAATGTTAGAGGTTATGTTCCTGTTCAGGGGACCCTCATTGGAAATACCCATCCCAGCCTGTTTCCAAGGGGTTCCAAAAGTAGGAAAGCAGCAAGCAGTGAGCTCCTCTTCTTGTAGACTCCTTTTGTGAAGACCAAGGTACGCTGGCTCTCCACTCAACTGCAAGACTCTTCAAGCATTCTGCATTTTCTCACCCCATCCTTCACCATCAGCAAGCTCTGCTTAGGCAAGTCACGTTGCAGAGGAGCCTGCGAGCACAGAAAAGTTGGCAACCCTACTTTGCTCAAGGACCAAGCTCCACCACTCATCGCTGTCTATGCACGTGGTTAAGCTAAGGGCTCACTTCTGGGGAGCGTTAGCAGAGCAAGAAGCGATATCATTGTCACTGGCAGAGTCCTCCTGCCCAAAAAGTGAGCTTTGCCTTTTAGCAGCCCTCTCCGCTTCCTGGGGCTTAACCCCCACCCCCACCCCCAGTTCCCTCTTGCTGTGCTTCTCCCAGAGGATCTGCTTCCCTTGCAAGATGCTTTTGCCCCTCGTGTGGCAGGGATGTATGTTGTCCTGTGTCCCTGATGGTACAGATCCAGGAAGAATGCCATATCTGTACCTACATTTCAAATATAACCTCCGATTTTGGAAAACAACTCCTAGCTTGGCATTGCCAAGTGTGCGCTCCCACAGCCGTAGAGGTCTAGTGGCAAGAGAGCATAGCACCACATTCCACACACAAACCTGGTTCAAGGCCTTTGTGCCTCGGTCAACTGTGAGCAGGAAGAAATTCAACAGGTCAAGTGTTTGGATGCCACTGCCTTGCTGAGCACCTTTTCTTACGAGACTTGAGGTGAGACTTGAGGCTGTTTAGACCTGAAGGAAATTAGAAGTCACTGCTCCCCCAGCTTCATTCCCTCTGGCCCCCCCATCCCCGATAACCCTGTTCTTGGGATTCCCACTCTGTTTAGTTTGCTATGGTTACCCATCGTATTATCGCAGGCATTTTCCTGCCAGTCAAAACCGCGGAGATGCAAATCTCCTGCAATAGCTATGGGAAGCCGGCTGGGATTTATCTCCGAAACAAAGGGAAACAGGGTCCCTGGGTGACAGGAGGGAAACCTCTGGCAAGGAGGTGTATCTGGGGGAAAGGGCTCCTTTCTGCAGAAATGCCTTGATGACGCATTTTAAAAAATGGGTCGTGTGGTTGTTAATGTAAATATTCCCCTCCAACTTCGACTAGGGCATAATTTGAATGAGGGCTGAACCCCAGGGATGGACAGACAGGAATTATGGGATGGTGAGGAGGAGGGGTGGGGACTGGGCGGGGGGGCAGTATGTATTATTGTGAGTTTGGGCAGGGGTAGGCTGCGTGCCTGAACCCCCTTCTAATTCCCGGATCCAGCACAGGTTCAATTCCCGGAATAGCCAGGTGAGGAAATGGCCTAAGTAAGGATCCACAAAGGAAATGGCTCTGCGCATTAGCAGAGCAAGAAGCAACATCGTTGTCACTGGCAGACAACCCTCCCACCCCCCGAAAGTGAGCTTTGCCTTTGAGCAGCCCTCTCCGCTTCCTGGGGCTTAACCCCCACCCCCACCCCCAGTTCCCTCTTGCTGTGCTTCTCCCAGAGGATCTGCTTCCCTTGCAAGATTCTTTTGCCCCTCGTGAAGCAGGGATGTTGTGCTGTGTCCCTGATGGCGTTCCTGGTCCTCGGGAATAGCTGAACTCGTCTCCTGCATCCCTCCTGTGTGCCCCCCACTTACTGGGCCTCAGAAGTGTCGGGGGGGGGGGGTCTTTTCCAACATTGCACCAATCCAAAGCCCAGTGGCAGCAAAGCAAACCAGTGGCATCATCCATGGCCTTGATTCTCCTACTATCTGGTTGTTTTCCTAATCGGCACTTAAAATTCACTAATATTTCTATACGTTTCCAACATGACGGCATTTTAATATGCAACGAGCTATGTAGCCCTGTCCTGACTGAGGAAGGTTCCCCTGTGTTTTGCACCCTTTCGTGGTGTTGAGGAAAGGAGAAAGGCAGCAGAGGAAAAGCCTCACTCAGGGCAGAGGAAAAACGGGTCTCCGCTGAGCCCTGGAGATCAGAAAAAGGGAGGTCCTGGGGTTCAGCTGTGGTATACAAAGAAGGTTCCCCCTGACTGTAGCCGCTTCGGGGTGATGTGCACTAACGGTGTCCCACAGGGGTCAACTCTCCCTGCCGCAGATCTTCATTTGACTGAGTGACTCAGGGACAGCCGGCTTATCATTCAGGGAGGGGACAGCAGCCTTGTGAGAAGCACCTTTGGCGGAGGGAATCCTGGAAAAACAAAATAGCTTTCAGACTTTTCATAACCACCAGGAGAGCCCAGGCCAAAGATCAATATGGCTGCCCACACATCAAACTGTTCGCCTCAGGGGACATCCCTCCGCAAGGGCCCCACCTTGACCACACGGCCTGGGCTCTCTGCCAGAACCAGGAGGGGTGTGGACTCTGGACCGAGCAGGTGGACGGCTCCTGAGCTCAGGATCTAGATCTTTCCGGAGGCCGTGGGGTCTCGCTGGTGTGCTGCCACCCCTGAGAACTGAGACGCCAGGGACCCAGAGGGCCTGGGCGAAGGTCAAGTCTAGCGCCACATTTCCCAGTGCAGAGCCCCCTCCTCCTCGCCAAGGTGTGGGGCCAACCCCATTGTCATGGACTGGATGGCCCCAGAGGAATGGTGGGAGGAACCAGCTGGGGAACCCCCAAGAGAAAAGGGGTCAGAGCCTGAGGATTGGTGGTTGGAGGAAAACGGGTGGTCAGAGGGAGAAGACTGGGAGGTTTCAGGGACTGAAGAGGCAACAGGGTTTAGCGAGTGGGGAGATTCTGGTAGGAGCTGAAGCAGGAGAGGAAGGAGGCCAAGAGGCAGAGATGGGTCAGACCGGTACAGCGTGCTGGGTGTCTCCTCCACCTCCTGCAACAAACTGCCCTCCACCTGGTCTCCTGGAGCTGGCAGAGGCGTGAAAAGGGCGGAGGAGAGGTTGGCTTCATGCTGGCGCAGTCTCTGATTGCTTGGGGAAAACCCTGGAGAGGAGGAGACATCAACAGCTGTGAGGAGACAGGAACCCTCAGTCTCAGCACTGCTTCATGGAGGCAAGACCGGCCGGAGAGGAGTTTCTGTGCTCATGAGGTCTGACACACCTCTGCAGAACAGAGTTTTGCTAATGAAGAGTTAACTGGAACATGCACATTGTGATCGACTGCTGGCTTGCTCTTGACACCCAGGACTCCATGCACTTCCAAGAAGAGAGGGACATTAAGAGCTCTCAGTTCTATGCCTCCATTGCTCAGTACTGGTGCAACAGCCCTTTGAGAGAGAGCCTTGCAGCAAGCTGTGGAGCACCAGAGAGAACCTCCATGGTTAGGGGCAATCTATCGTCTCTGAATACCAAGTACCAGGGAAGAGCTGGAAGGGGAGAACTCACACTCTCATGGCTCGTTTTGGGTTTTCATGGGGTTGTGTCCCCTCTCAGAAGAAAGACTCTGGATTCAGAGGTCAGTAAGACGAGTCCGTCTGGATGAGGCCGATGGGCCCCTTGATCCAGTAGGGCACCTTCTGTTACCCATTAAGCATAAACTGAACAAAGGAGACATTGATTATACGTTCCAGAAACAGGTGCTCGTTCATTTTTTTTCACCCCCCAAAATTTGCATGGAATGAATGAATGGAATCTTGCAGGCCATAAAATAGGGATCCCGAGGCTCGTAGTGACAGCAGTTCCCTGAGCCCTCTACAGACACGAGGCCCCGCTCCCGGAGATCTGACATGGAGAAGACTCAGCTGGTAAGTGTGCCAATTCTGCTCCTTACACGGAGGGAAGGGGCAGGGGGGAGCCTGAAGCAGGGTCCATAGGGAGGCCCTTTGGGTTCTGCTGCTAGTTCCAAGAGATGTTTGGGGGGCTATAAATTGTGCTGTTGACTTCCAGGTAGAATAACAGGTGTATAGACCCCATCCTCAAACCCTTCAACCGTCTCTCACAAGAACCTGAGTAGGCTCTTCTTGGATCCAAGCGGAGATCCGTTCGGCTCCTGAGAGTGGGCAACCAGATGATCTTTTTGAGGCACTCGGAGGCCCCAGCCAGCCCCCTCCCGCTCTTCCTTGCTAGGAACTGCTATTCAGAGGTAGAGTGCTGCTGGTCCTGGAGGTTCCATTTTTGTCATCAAAGCTGAGAGCTGTCCAAGGGCCTTCCCTCCTCCGCCACAGCTTCGCCCAATCCCCCTGTCAAAGCCATGTGAGACCATGGCCATCGGCATCTTGTGGGGTGGCAGGAATTATTTTTAACGCCGCCTCCCCATCATTCCTTACATTGGCCAAGCTGGCTGGCACTGGTGAGAGTGGTAGCTTTAAATATAACCGGAGGGCAACCCCTTGATTTATCATCTTGTCCACCAGTTTCCTTTCTGCGATGACTCCCAGTCTAGTGTTTCTCAAACTTGGGTCTCCAGCTGTTGTGGGACTACAACTCCCATCAACCCTAGCAAGCAGGACCAGTGGTCAGGGAGGATGGGTGTTGTAGTCTAGCCCCACAAATTGGGTCTCCCCTACCCAATCTAAATGGAATCTGATTATTGATCATTAGTTGTGCTCTTTATTATTTATTGACTCCTCGTCTGTTTAATTTCTGTCCATCTGGAAGCTTGGTAGGCAATAGGTGGGAGGGACACAGCAGCCATATTGATTCCTGTATTTTGGAGACAGGAGGGAATTTCCACGCTCTCTTCACTCAGTCTAGCGACTGTGTGGGGCTGCCCCCACTTTGCTCCTTGGCTCATTGAGGTGAGGTAGAAAAAGACGGGGGAGAGCAAAGGCCACTTTGTCCGAAGGGCAAGCATTGTCCTGACTTTGGCACATGAGATTTCCAAATGGGGGAGGAATGGTTGGGCTGTGAGTCTGAATTCCCCCCCCCACTAAGCGGTGAGCGC